>NC_136521.1:31007662-31475162 GCF_053919585.1 Euprymna scolopes
GAAAAACCACAACACCATTTTCACACATTTACATTTTTTAATAGTTTTCTTGAATATTTTTACATTTTCAATAAGAGCTCTGTGGGCCAGATTAAGAAATCTGGCAGGCCAAATTTAACCCACAGGTGAGACCCTGGTCTAAGGTATGACAGAAAGTCGATCTCAGGCTTTGCTTTTTCACCATTTGAGAAGGAATTAGTTTATTGCTAATCGCCTAAGGAATCACTACTAAGAAATACCAACAAGAATGTCTAGGCAATTTTTATTCAGCCAGAGTGGCTTTTCCACTAAGGCGTTGGTTTCAAATCAAACTTTCTGACCTTGTGTCACATTTTCCCGACAAATGGAGCTAAATACATCTAAATCATGTATATAAAAAAATAATGACTATTATCCGATGTTGCTCGTTATTAATATTCCTAGATCAGTTGTGATTTTTTTTTATGATTATCTACACGTTTACTTTAATCTGAATTTTGGGAGTGTGGGGTAATCCTTTACTTACCATTACTCTCAGATCGACTCATTGGTTTTTTCGCTAAGAACAAAAGTGTACCGTACTTTGGGGTAATTGCGCCAACTAGCTAAAAGTGCTCTTTTGGCAACCACGCATATAAAGAGCACTTTTTTTTAGTTGGCACAATTACCCAAAAGTACGGTATTTTATTTACCTCTCCATAAGGTTAGGCACAAGGTCAGGTGTTAAGTTGAAAAACCAATGCACTCTTATAAGGAAGGAGCAGAAATTGAAGCTGAGTCATGCGTGTTCGATATAAATAAGAGTAGAGAAAGACTAGCAATGCATATTTTATGAGAAAAAGGATTGTAGAGAAAAGTAGAGACCATCTACCACTAGATTATTAAGTCGGTTTTGTCAAGGCAAGAAACAGAGCTCTCAGTGACACCTTCCTCGATGTGGCAAGAGTTCTTCATTTTAGAACACATCTGACTCTGATACAAGTAGGGGATTTCAAAGTGAAACGATAAAATTGTCGACTTAAGAAAACAACACAACAGCATTATTTTAAAACTTTCATTTAAAAAAATCAATTCAGGTAACTTGATTATGTAGTAAAGATGACATCTATTCAATGTAGCCACCTTCAGCCTCAATTACCGCCTCAATACAGATCCGGAACTGGGAGTATACCTTTTCCACAAACGCTGGCAGAAGCTAAGCGAATACTCACGGGTGGTGATCAGGCTTTGGTGTTGTGGGAGGTCATCTTAGTGATATTTTTGATGTATGATCAAAATAGTCCAGCGGGTTCAGGTCCGAGGAGAAGAAAGTGGGAGGGGGTCAGTGAAAGAAGGGTACAAAGTCATAGCACTCCTTCTGAAGCCAAGCCTGGGTCTCTTTGGACTTGTGGGTCGACACCAAGTCCTGCTACCACACCCAGGGTCTGCCAGCAGCCACCTAATTTCACCAGGAGATCACCACACTCTTCAGTACATCCAGGTACACTTTGGTGTTGAATTTCAAGCTGATTTTGAAGATGTGAGGTGGCATGATGTGGCCCTCACTTGAAACCACACCAAAAACCATAACCGTGACTGGAAACTTTGTTTTCATCACTCTGGATATGTCCCTGTTATCCGGATTTGCATTTTGAGGGTGCTGGCAATGGTAATGTTGTCATAACTTGGATCAGTAGAGAGCATGAGTTGTGCAGTGGCACATCTTCGATCTTGCACTTTGAACATTGTGTCTCCTATCACTCTTGGGATTTGTACACAACTGGCCAACTAATAGATGATCTGCAACAAAAAAAAAAAAAAGAAAAACGGTTTTCATCAAACAGAAATGGAATCATGTCGTCTTTTCTAGCATGAAAATTTTATCGTTCGACCCTGTATTGCATCCCTGTGTTGAGCATCAATCATTTCGAACGAATAAGATGATTATTTTTGGCATTCGTTTCCCTGATATTTTTCTAGTTAGAATTCTTTGATTGGGTACTTAGTTAAGGGGACATGTGAAAATTGCCAACATCCTGAAGTAAAAATGTTTCTGTGGAATGAACTGGATTCGAACTTGACACACCCAGGTTATCAGTTTGTGTTGGGTTGTGTACTTAGTCACTGTCACCTCTTATTGGTGGTAGTGATGATGACGATGATTGTAACAATTGTTCTGTTGCTGCTGCTGATGATGATGATAAGGAGGAGGATGAGATCAGTGGTGGTGGTGGTAGTGGTGACGGTGATAGCGGTGGAGGTGATAGCAGTTGTTGTGATGATGGTATAGATGTTCATGATTGTGGTGATGGTGGTGGTGGTGGTTATATTGTTATTTTTTTCACACCAGAAGTACTTACACAAGTTATTACTGACGATCGCTCACTAATAAAAACAGGTGGTGCTGTCTGTCTCATACTCTTTGCTTTTTTTCCTTTATTATTCGGCAGATAAAAACATGATTATGTACTTACATGCCATGCCAAAATTAGTAAAAATTCCAATAATAATGAGCAAAAATAAACATTTATCAAATTATCGATTTAATCATAGGTTTAAAAGCATCAAAGTGGAAGAGTTCTTAAAATCTTCTTATTTATGATAAACTGACTTATCTCCCTTGCTTTCATTGAAATCCACCATTGAAAAAATAAAAAATGTTTGATCACTTATCTCTACGTTTTTCCTGAAAAATAGATCTAGCACATCTTCTATTGGATTATTTTTGGAATTTTTTGGAAATTATACTTATTTTGACATAAAACATAAGTGCGTAATAGTGTTTTTATCTGAAATGTATTTGTTCGAAAACCTGGTATACTACACAAGTATCAAAGTATTTTTTTGTTTACAAGCTTTTAATTGTTAATTATTTTGTACTTTATCCACCCATAACCTTAACCCTTATTCTTGAGTGGCTTTTGACCTTGATCAATGTTGACTCATGAAAAAAAAATCATTATTTTTAAACTAATGATTTGGACTAAGTTTTGCACAAAGCAGTTTTTTGTTACAGGGTGTCTCCAACTTATTCAATGCTAAATTTTGTCAATCCGATGATTTTCCAGACATGTAAGTATCCACTTGTTGTTGGCAAATTAAATGCGGTAGTTTTCATTTACTTGCCTCCCTTCGAGGGCACAGTAAAACACAAGGTCAATTTTTAATGTAGAAAAAATCCAGCTCAGCAAAGGAGACACTCTGGATTATGACAAAAATTTAAATTGCCTCAGTCTAGAATGATTTCTCGTCCATAGACCAGAGACAGAAAAGATGACGTGTAATATCAGAACAGATACTACACTTTTAATTATTTATTTATTACAATGTAACAAATTAGGCACAAGGCCATCAAATGGGAGTCGTTGGACATCCTCTGTCCTATTCTAGCAAAAGTCAGTGCAGTCACTACAATACCACATTTACTCCTGGGGTTATCCTACTTAAAATATGCTTACTGGGTTGAAAATTTAATTCCCTTTCTCTCCCTTTCTCTCTCTCTCTCTCTCTCTCTCTCTCTCTCTCTCTCTCTCTCTCTCTCTCTCTCTCATGTGTGTGTTTCTGTGTGTAGAAACAAGATAAGAAACAATTCAAAGTTGTATGAAAGTTATGTGATCATCAAATCACTAAGAAAAAAAACGTAAAATACAAAGAAAACTTTTTAGACCATGGTATTTATGCAGTGTACATTTGTTTACAAGTTCTCGTCTGTTAACTATTCTGAAGTTTATCCTAATCCATCTATCCATATATCTCTTTAACTCATGTCATCGTGTGGCTTTTGGTTTTGATAAATGATGATTAGGGCTATGACAACAGCATATTCTTTTCCTTGTTTTCACTCTCAGGTATATATCCATTGATATCTTATATGTTTTTAAGTAGAGTGATGTTATTCTCAGTTGATTAATTGTGTCTTACTGTGATGTGTCTTCGTCAGAAATTATTTTCAAATATCAAAATAATTTCTGACGAAGACGCATCACAGACCGTCTGAAACGCGCGTAAACGATTTCAATGACTTAAAAACATTATTACAATGATCCAAACATAATTCTCAATGAAAAACCAAGACACGGAATAATAAAATAATGTTAAAAAATACACATTGTTGGTGACTACTCCCTTATTAAAATATACATCTTTCTTTCGTTGGAATTTATTAACCCATTTTATATAAATATATCTATATATATATATGTGTGTGTGTGTATATATAAAAAATTTAATTTCTTTTTTTTCCGGGAATTTAAACGGCATTCTTTATATTTTTTTACATTTTTTTTTTTACTCAAAGCTTCTTTAGACTATATATTAGGGTTTTAAATATGTATGGTTTCCTTCCTCTTATCTATTTGCCTTTTTGGTACCAATGGTACCAAAGTTACTTAAGCATTTTTATTCTCATAGTATTTATATGCTAGTTAACATGTCGCAGAATAGATCTTGTAATCTTGTTAAATTTACTTATACATAATATTAATATTTTATTTCTTTATTTTTATTTTTTTATATTAGTTTAAGATAATGACTGTATTCTACATTTTCTTATTGGGGAAGTGGTATTGTCAACTGTATAGCTATGTATTTAACAGCTGTCCTGTTTTTAAATCTCCGAAACAGCTACATCGTATGCAGCCGAGGATCCCCGTTTTCTATTTACAATATTTTAGCCATGACATAAGCACAGATAAATATTTCCCGACCCCTAACAAAAAAAATAAAATAAAACAAATTTCAGTAATTAGCAATATGAAGACCAGTTTTAACATTTAATATAGAAATTTATTGAAGGAAACATCACTTTTTTTAGTGTATTTTTATATGCGTGTGCTGTATCAACATACGAGGGAAAGATTAAGTCATTAAATGATTTACGATATGGTCATAGTTCTTGGAAACAGTTTCTTGAAAAATGTTAGAATCATGTATAGTCATGAGGACTTTGTACATATTTCTCAAATCGAATCTAATAAGACTTGAATAAAAAAAACTGTACCAAAAAGAAGAAAAGAGAAAAAAATCTTCCTCCGACTGAAGCAGTCATGTTTTCTTTAGAGAAAAATGTTTCTTTTTTTAACAAAAGGAAATAAAATTTGTTATATTAGTTAGTTCCAGTAATGTGTCATAATTTTGCTCCATAAATGTGTCTGATGTGACAAAAGGTTATTTTTGGGGGAATTAATCCAGTGAGGTTAAGAGGCTTTAAGGGCAGGGCATGTGACATCAATGTTAGTGATTTTACATCAAGGAAACGGAGTCAAAACAGTGCATTGTTCATTCGTGGTATGGCGTCCTGAACTGAACCACGGAAATCTGATTCAACCAATTTGGATTTCGCATGCAGTGCTTTTTATACGCTTCTGAGTGGCTCTCAGCGAAGGCTGTTAGAAAAAGATTTTAGAAAGTATTTATTTCGACTGTTGATTGGACAGGA
Source organism: Euprymna scolopes (assembly GCF_053919585.1). Classification (NCBI taxonomy): domain Eukaryota; kingdom Metazoa; phylum Mollusca; class Cephalopoda; order Sepiida; family Sepiolidae; genus Euprymna; species Euprymna scolopes. The sequence continues at coordinate 31,013,058 of NC_136521.1, forward strand.
CAGAAAATGGACACTCAATCACATGACATTGCCTTGTCCTTCATCCGCATGAAGAGGCACAGTTTACTTTCTACTTCCACAGAATTTGCGTGGGTGGATACCACAAATGTACATGTAGCTGAAATGTTATTTATCCATCAATTTTAATGTCTCTGGCTTATCACTACACATGGAATCATGTTTCTGGGTCCACCCTTCATCAGCATGGATCATAAACAAGAATAAAACTCACAACGACGCTATCGGCAGTCTAGCATCTTATCACTGCCACAAGACTCGTCACAGTTTATAGACGATTTTTTTTCCGCTTTTAAATGTAAGATCTCTTATATTTTAGTGATAGATAAATGTTTTTTTAACCATAATTTTTTGTATTATATTTTTGCTTTCCTAAGCAGTAAATAGGGAAAGTTACTTCCCTTTCTTTAAGTTTCAGCATCAACTTTTTTTTATAGCACGGTTGTGAGTTCGATCCTTGTTGATGATCCATGCTGATGAATATCAACAAACGTAAAAATATCTAAAAAATAAAAATATTTAAATAAATAATAATAATCATATATATATATATATATATATATATATATATATATATATATATATATATATATATATAGTCATCCACATACAGTACTGTTTCGCTGTTTCACAGCTCATCAGTGAGGCTAGACAGGCAACTGCCTCAAGCCAGGATCGAAACCCAACCGCCCAAATGACAGTCAAGGCTTCTCACCATTACACTATATGGCTGATGCTGTGTAGGTAATGAATTAACGATGTTTTGACATCGTCCAAATGCCTCCGCTCGATTTGTTTACAGAAAGAGCTTAATACACTAATGGCAATTTGTATATCACTTCCCAATATGCTCAACCCAAGGTAGGAAGCATTATAGTCATCCACATACAGTACTGTTTTGCTGTTTCACAGCTCATCGGTGCGGTTCTATATATATATATATATATATATATATATATATATATATATATATATATATATATATATATATATATATATATATATATTAGTCAAGTATGGAGCACTTCACCCAAACTCTAATGTGCATCACAAGGAAGAAAGGAGGAAGAGGGCTGATTGAGATTGAGGAATGTGTTGGAGAAAAGCTTAGAAGTCTGCACCACTACTTGGCTAACAGCCATGAAGTGGTGAAAGAGAAAGAGCTAGATAAAGAATAACTGGAAGATACCAGAAGTACAAGCAGAAGTACAAGGTAAGAATTGGAGCAGAAAAGTTAACTGAGTTGATCAGAATAAAACTTCATGGTCAATTTCAACAGGGTACATGGAATTTTCTGTCTAAAGGTGACTTGAAAAGAGGGACAGAAAATCTTATATTTGCTGCTCAAGAGCAGGCACTAAATACAAATACAATCAATAGAAACATCTGTTTTGATAAGTGCAGGTTGTGTGGTGTAACTCTTGAAACAGTCTCACACATTGTTAGTGTGTGTTCGAAAAGAGTACCAATGTTGCCATGACAAATATGTGCAAATCTGAATTGGAGTTTGTGCCAAAAGTTTGGAATCCAAGTGACGGACAATGGTTCCAACATCACCCAGAAGCAATCGTGGAAAATGAGAACGTTAAGATTCTCTGAAATTTCATGGTTTATTGTGATAACTCATAGGAAACCGGATATTGGAGTTGTAAACAAAAAGACCAATGAATGCCAAATTTTAGATGTGGCTTGCCGAAACAGCATCAACTTTGCAGGTAAGAAGAATGAAAAACTATGGCACTATCAAAAACTGAGGGTGGAGATTGCTTGGCTGTAAAATAAGAAAACTTTCATCATGTCAATCATCATAAGTTTGCTTGGCTCAATTCCAGATGACCTTGAGAAACAGTTGAACTCCTTGGGAATCAAGTACAGCATCACTGTACTGCAGAAGTCAGTTCTGTTTAGCACAGCTTTCCATTTAATTGACTCTTTCACCAAAAGTCCGCTCTTAAGTGAAAAAAAAAGGTGTAAAACATCACAACATTATGAAGTTAGCAAACATAATAATAATAATATATATATTTATTTGTATATCATAATTTATTAATATATATATATAACAATTAAGCTACACAAAATGTTCTGGCATTCTATCCTGACGATTACATAGAGAGATAAAACGTGGAAGATTCTGTGTAGCTTAATTACCATATATTTTCATAAATTACTACTTAGTTCTACTCACGTATTGAGCACTCTTGGAGTAAATACTGAAAATTAGTATATAAAATATATCTCTGTATAACATTTTCTGTAGATATATAAAATAATTATATATATATATATATATATATATATATATATATATATATATATATATATTTACACACACACACACACATATATATATATTTGGTCAGTATTTTTTATTGAAGACATATTTCATTGAATAATACAGATGACTTATGTCGGCATATTTTTCTTTCATTCTTGCTAAATGACTAATTAATGTTTGAGTTTCAAGCTGGAACTAGCAGACGTCTCAAAATGCACCTGACACTAGCGCAATAACTTAACACCTAATCGTTCTTTCCCCCCCCCCTCTCATGTGCAAAAAATTCTTGTAGTCAATGCAACTGTATTAGAATACAAAACTTACAAAATAAGACTACAGATATTAGAAGCCCTACTTATAAAAACTAAAAAGCCGGTTATAATTAATTTTTTTCCTGAACACCTGCAACATCGGGAACGATTCTCCAAACGCTCATTCTCATGGGCATTCGAAAAAAAAGCTGATAAGCGCAATCCAGCGGCAATTTGGAAGAAGTTTCGAAAACAAATAGAGTCACAAACAAACTTTCAAATTGTATGCTTCTACTTGCAAAATTAAACGCAGAAAGAAACCAAGAACATTGATGTTTTTCTAGTGAGATGCAAACTACAGGCACAAAAATGCAAGTTCAGAGACAAGCATGAAATGGAAGACTAAGTAACCACGCAGATCATTGCTGGAACAAAATACCCTGAATTACAAAAATAACTACTTATCAAAACTGACACAATGTTTATGCCATAAGTTCTCAATTTATGTAGGAGTTCCTAGGCCTCAGCGAATTATATGAGAGAGATAGGCAAACTACGAGGAAAACGTTCCAACCAAATCAATGCAATGAAGCATAAACCAATGAACACAGATACATGTGGTAAATGTGGACGTATCCATCCAAATGGAAACTGTCCTGCTCGAAGCAGCACGTGTTCATCTTATAGTCACAGCAAAAAAGTTAGAAGAAACTCTAACAGGCAACCACAGGCAAACAGGTCTATCAAGAACAAAGGCTTCACACAGATACAGCACGCTTATAAAAAACGATAGAACTCTATTAATGTTCAGGACGACTTTGAGAAAATTACTTTGAGAAAATGGCGACTTTGAGAAAATGTCCTTGTATTCAGTTAAAAAAAGCACTCAGTCAGAGATATTCGCCACATTAAATGTAATACTACCAAACAGGAAAAGGGGTGTATAAATTGAAACTTAAGGTGGACACAGGTGCGGAAGGAAATACACCCCCACCTAACGCACATTCAAGCAAATGTTTCCAGAATGTGTAGACCAAAATGGACAACCAGAAAGAAACTGCAGTCCTCACAGCTTCCAATGCATCTGCATGAATTCAATGCACAGATATCTTCCCCACGAGAGTATTAACTTTGTTGTTTATATAATGGTTAGCAGAGTCCATTATGAGTGAATTTAAAATATGTTACTAATGATACATAATGTATCATCATATTATATACATAATATATTATCAAAATATATTATTAAATATAAATTCTTAAAATACATTATAGAAACATTATTAAAAAGACATTATTAAAAATAATTTATTTAACAATATATTATTAAAAATGCATTATTAAACAAGATATTATAAATACATTATGTTATGTGTTATAAAGAAATTATTTGATTAATGTTTATAAGATGATGATACATTTTTCGATTATCAACAAATTCTATTTTTGTAATAAATCAGTTTTATATTCTATGTAAAATATAAATATTTCACATTTTCAGATCGATGTTATTCAGAGCTTTTATACGAGTACTACCCTTCCTCCAGGACTTGAGGCTAGTTACTGTTCCATCCAAAGAACAAAGTATGCTTCAGTCAATTATGCAGCAGGTGCTCCAGTTGCTCTTTCGATCAATACCGCAATCAACTCCACGAAAGATCTGATGGAAGAACATCCAGACCAATTTGATCAGATTGGTAACTTTGCAGGAGAATACCACACTGTGCTTCAACCAAATAACAACCAGACAGTTCATGCACTCATGAAATGCCCATCAACATGAGGGATCAAATAAAAAAGAATGATCAACAAGGTTGATGAGCCAGTGAACTGCATTAACATTATTGTGTATGTACACAAGAGCAATAGCAAACTCTGCCTATGTCTAGACCCCAAAGATCTAGACAAGGACATCATCCATCGCCACCACAAAACACCAACAATGGAGAAATTCTCACACAAACTATCCGGCACTAAATTCTTCTCTAAGCTGGATGCCAAAAACGACTACTGGTCTTTCAAGCTGGACAGGAAATCACAATTGTTATCTACCTTCAACTCTCACTTCAGAAGGTATCATTTCCAAAAAATTCCCTTTAGCTTAGATATGTCCTGTGCAACCATGACGTGGTTAGGGGGCTTGCGTGTCTCTAAGACTCGGATAGCTATGCTGGCGGGAGATTCGTCTCCTGATAGGGCCACCCAAGCCAGACAGGTTGAAGGGTAGAGATCAGACTAAGAGCACTCATTGGTCCTCATTGGTGATCTGTTAAACCAACACATTTCAGGTGAAAACGTTATTACGTACTTACCTGTCAGGTTGAGATTGCTATAAATTTTAAAAATTACGAAAAATGATCAGGTAAAAAATAATTACAAGTAAAAACAGAATTTATTAAAGTATCAAGATTTATTGTATGATCTGATTTATCTCCCTTTACTTAAATTTACTTAAATTAACTTAAATTAAGGGTCCACCATTTTTAAACAGAATGTAATCTAGCACATCGACTGGATCATTTTTTGTAATTTTTGGAATTTATACTTATTTTGACATGGCACGTAAGTACATAATAATGTTTTCACACTTTTTAAAATATCACCAATCTACACAAGCACTGCAATTTTATTTTTAAAAGTTTTCTTTTCATAAATTACAAAAAAAAATAGTCTAATGTTTAATGATGTGTGTGTGTGTGTGTGTGTGTGTGTGTGTGTGTGAGAGAGAGTTCACTCCCTATAGATCCCACAACGGCTAGGCCAATTTTTATAAAATTTCACACAAATGTACTTTATGTATTTGGCAGTGTTCTTAGATAAGTTTTGTATCGGAATGTATTCTATTCGATAATCCAAACAAAATCTGAACAGAAGGAACAGGCGATTTTGACCAAAGTTAAACCCTTACACAGTCTAACATCACAAGTGCATTTGAGAAGTTTTATTACCACGCAAGCAGAAAGACCCAACATATCAAAATATCAAATCAACAGAAGGTTCTTTGATATAACAGGAGCGCATTCAAAATGAATGTTTTTGTTTAAAACACAATTACACCATGATACTTAACGTTTACATTTTAAATTGAAATTCAAACCATTATCACAGCACAAGCAGAAAGGTCGGGCATATAAAATTAACAGTAGATTGTTTGATATGGCAGAGCCACTTTCGAAATGTTTCTGTTCAGAGCACAATTGAAGCATGATACTTGACTTTTGCATTTTAAAATTTAATTTAAGCCGTTATATATATATATAAATAATTTTATAAAATCAACAGTAGGTTCTCTACAGTGCAATGTAGCCAGAGATCAATAAACCAATAAAGAACATTTCAGTTACGCGCGCATTTGCCGTACATTAAAATAAATAAATAGCATTTCACTTGTACGCACATTTGCTGTATACACCCACACAAATTCTATGGAGATAAAAAGTAAAACTTTGTTCGTACGGACGTAAAACAGAGCAGACCACGTGACAGAATGTATTCTCTTTCTGTTCAATCAGCGTTCGAAGAAAAACACATTTCTCAAATTTTTTTTCTGACAGACTCGCTGGAGCCACTCAAGGGATATAAAAGACACCGCGCGTAAACCAGTCCAGCCAGTTCAAGATGCAGTTTTACTGGTAAACAATGCTGCTGACTTCGTCTTGTGGGATGTAAAAGCACTAACACGACTTCGAGCGCGTCCATGCACCTAAATTCTCATGAAAATTTAATTTCTTCTTCTTTTTTTCTTTAAAGACTCCCTCAATTAATTTCAGAATCCAAAACAAACTTTACCATTTCTTCTCCCGTGCGACGACAGAGCACACACACACACACACACACACACACACACACACACACACACACACACACACACACAAGTGTTTCCTTCAATAAATTTCCATATTAAATGTTGAAACCGATCTTCATATTGTTAATGACTGACACCTTTTAATTTATTTTATTTTATTTGTTTATTTTATTTATTTATTTTGTTAAGGGTTGCGAGATATTTATGCTGTTGCTGTCTGTGATACCAGGCATAATTGAATATCGACCAAGCCCTTACAGTAGACTACAATATATTTTTGACTAAGTCACTGCGGGGAGGGGGGGGGGGCATGTTAAACTTCCTCCTGGAGTGGTGTGGTGCGGTGCGCCGGTGCGGTGCGCGCGGTGCGGTGGGTGCACCGTGATGGGTCCCCAACTAGAGCAGGCAATCGATCGGTTTGATTTTAAAATAGGCGATTTCACTGGTTTCGATGACAAAGAAAAAATATGGGAGTGTGAACATACAATCCCAGGCAACGTTGGGGCGCCCTACTAGTCTGTTATAAATTTACGATTAATTAAATTAGGTAATCTGGTTGAGTAGTGAAAAAGAAACGAAAATTGGTTGTGTGGGTTGGGTCGGGCCGATGCGAAGGAGGTTGGATATGACGTCACATAAATAGTATGGTGTTTTTTCTACCCATTGCACGCAGAAGCGACAGAGAAAGAGGGAAGGGTGTTGTATATGTTTGTGATGAAAACGTGTCTGTCCGTTTTTAAGTAACTCACTCATATCGATATCCCGGATGTACAGAAAAAGAAAGATGCATTGTTTATCCCGGAAGAAAAGTGTATATTAAATCGCCAAGGAAGACGAGTACACTATCTCTCTCTATCTATCTCCGTATATAATATACGTATATAAGACCAACAAATATCGTGACATCTAAAGTATTTTTCTACTCTCTCTCTCTCTCTCTCTCTCTCTCTCTCGCTCTCTCTCTCGTAACTTCGACAAGTGTGGGAAGTATATTTATATTTTATTTAAACAGAGTTTAAGTAAGTCTTCAAAAAAAAAAAAAAAAAAAAAGAGACGAAAACTTTATTTTTTTTTTATATATCTATGCAAAAAAAACAAAAACAAAACAAAAATGTAATTTAACTCCACAACGAAATCAGAGTGCGTAAAAAATCGTGACGCCTATTTTTTTTTTTCTTTTCTTTTCTTTCTCTCTGTCTCTAGTAACGCGAGTGTGGGAAGTATATTTATTTTTTATTCAAACAGAACCGAAAGGTATACTCTACCTACTTTGAAGGTACTTTTTTTTTTTGTATAACTTGTCAACTGATATGCGTTAAACTTTTTTTTTCCAAAACAAGAAACAATACTATAACATCTACAGGTGCGAGGCGGACCAAAAACAAAAACAAAAAACGCAATCAGTGAATCAATCAATGATGATAAAATAGTTGCATTTAAAAAGAAATACTTTAAAAACAAATCCATAAAAATATCGTTCATTCATACACAAAAACGTTTATAATGATATATATTTTTATATATATTAATAGATTTGAAAATAATTAACAGTGTGAATCGGACAAAAAAAAAAAAAAAAAACGCAATCGGTGGCGAATAAAAAAAAAAGTAAATTTAAAATCAACAAAATTAAGAAAAATACGTTTAAAAAAATCCACAATGTTTATTTTTTCAAACTTTTTAAAGAATGTGGGATTTCAATTGTTGATTGTGATATCATTGTCCATTCCTGCAAGTTTCCTTAAATACGGTTTTATCTGTCCATGTGAAGAAAAGGAGCACTGTTACCGTGTCAACAAATTAGACAATCTTAAACCACACAACAAAGAGGTTCGTATTTTAAAAAATGTATATTTATATATTATGTGTTTCATTCTTATTGGATCATTTTATTTATTTATTTATTTATTTTTTAGTAATGACACTTTTTTTGCTTTCTAGTGTGTCATTTGTGTTTTCGGATAAACGATGAGTTCGAACGGGTAAAAAGTTTCTCAGAAAATTCCGTACTCCTCCTGCATTTATTGATCCGTGCTGAAATAATAACGTTACTATTTAAAAAGCCATTCTTAACATGGGGAGGAGGTTTTGTACCTACTTTAACCTTACAATTGAATTAAAAAAAACAAAAAAACTTGGAAATATAATTAAAAAAAAAAAAAAAAATAGCGCGGATCAATACGTGCATTAGCACCGGAGATTCGAATAAAATAAGTATATGATCGGTTAAATCCAGAGTTACCTAATCATGAAAAATAAATAAAAAATAAAAAGATACAGAAAAAAATCTTTTATGATGTACGTACCTATCACAGAACGAAGATGTTGCATTCCAAAAATCACTTCTTTTTTTTTTAACTCAGAAAATCAAATTTTATGAGGAAGCGAGATGTTGTGTCTTGATCCGCCATGTTTAATAAATGAAGGGAGACAACTGAATTCGAACTATCGAGATCAAAATCAATTTTGTAATGACTTCAAATCACTAAAAAAAATGGTAAAAAAATGATTTAAAAAAAAAAAAAAAAAAAACTATTTGAACAATTTACGTGATTTTTGGAATATCCCATTTAATTTCCGTGAGAGGTACGTATATCTTAAAAAAATTTCAGTGTTTTTGAATTAGGTCCAGCTCTGGACTTACACCATGTATATGCACACACATAATCTCGGGACGGACGTGTAAGTACTGATATTTTTTGGGGTACCTATTCATTAAAATACTGTTTTTAATTAGACTTCATAGTCTTTAAAAGTAATTCATTTAGCCATTAAAAAAATTGGCGTTAAATTTTTAATTGATTTTTTAACAAACAAAATATCGGTAAAATTGAAACCCTGCAGTCCTGCACTCTATGTTAATTTCCTCCGAAATAAAAATTAAATTTTACCTTTTTTAGGCGATTACATGTAAACAATCTGGAAAAGCAAAGAAATTTTTATTTTTAGATTAACACCCTCAGCTAAATCACTCCTCTATTTTTCTGCCAAAACAGGTAGATCCCACTTTTTAAAAAGTTATAGGCGTTTCCTGAAAGGGGGGAAAAATTTAATTGTTAGAATTTAGCATTGGGGATCACATAAATTTAGCATAAAATGATCCACCGCATACTGTTCTAGCTTTTTAGTGCAGATCTAAAAGAAAATTTATAGTGAGAAAAAGCAACAGCAGATAAATTCTGCACGCTTCGAGGGGGGGGGTCATGCTAAAAAGTTAGCAAACACTCCTCTTTCTCTCAAGAAATTCTTGTTTAATCATAGTACTAACGCTAAGTCCGAGTGGCTAGCCTCTCAACTCAAATAAAAATCTCATAAAACCACACGTAATTGCCTACAAAAACAGAACCCCCATCCCATAAACACACACAAAATTTATCTCCCATAGCAAAAAAAAAGGGTTAACTGCCCTAAAATATTAAGATGCTCTGAAATGAGTGATCATTTTACATGTTCCAAGCACAAGGTTCGATCAGTCATACATCGTCAGAAGCTGAACAAATATGTCATATGTCATGGGGATGCAGTCTATGTACGTGAAAATACTCTCTATTTGCTGACTCTGTTGGGGGTTTAAATGTTTTGTTCTAGTGCACTTATTGATCCGTGCAGAAATAATAACGTTATTATTCAGAAAGCCATTCTTAACATGGAAAGGGGAGGGTGTTTTGTACCTATTCTGTACTTTAATCTTATAATTTAATAAAAACATATCCTAAAACTTTAATAAAACTTGAAAATACTATTTAAAAATTAGCGCCAAATGTCCCCCCCCCATACTCTGTCGACAATCCTCAAAACAGTGCTTAATAAGGAGGGTGAAACGAGAGAGAGAGAGAGAGAGAGAGAGAGAGAACAAACTCTGGGAATCATGCGGTATAGTTGACAACCGAGAAATTGAAAGCAAACAAACTATATGTCACCATCATCTTCCTCGTGTGTTCTGCCAACTCAACTTTTTTACATCTACTAATCCAAGAATTCTCATCCATTCTTTCAACGTGGGCATCGAAATCCCCTGTGCTTCATACATTTCCCTATTCTGTCCTGTCACCAAGGGGAAGGCCAAAGAAAACATGGGATGAAGAGATAAAAATGGACTGGAGAGAAAAATGAATAAATAAAGACCTGGCCAGAGATATTTTGGAAGTCCATTCCTTAAAGCCGTCCAATACATGCCAGCATAATGGATCAAACCAGAATGGTACCGTGGTATTATTTTCCTTGAATTTCAAAGATATTCCTCAACTTCAGAAAAAAGGAAAGTTTTTAAATATATACAACCACTAAGTTGAATCATACTTATGCTGGAAGCCAAAAGAAGTAGAACCGCAGTAGACTTGCAGGTGCTCAAATTATTTTTTGCTATTGTTGCGATCAACTTGTGACGTGGTGCATTTTTTTTTGGTAAAACAACACCTTTTCTTTATTTATGACCATTTTGGGATCGATTTCTCTCTTCAGATGCATCAATAATGCTATTTAATATTCACTATTGATGGTTTTTCTGAAGTAATCGATGAACAAAATACTTTGGCCATCACAAAATATGGAGGCCACAACCTTACCTGCTGATGTTTGTGCTGATGTTTGTGCTCGCTGCTGGGTTGAAGTAGTGGATTCATGTTTTATTCATTGACACAAACTCCTTTTTTGAAATAATTACAACATTCTGAATCATCGTGTCAATGTTTTTAATTGCGAGCAAACGCGACACCTACTTTGAACTCGGCTTTCTCATTGACAAATGTTCATACAAAATGATGAATACACTGCTTTCTGATATTTTCAGTTCCACTGCTATTTCATGCGACTTCAAGGTGATTTCATCTGCATCTGACAAAGCCAAACTCTTTGCCAAGAAATTTGCAGCAAATTCAACCCTATGCAATCAGAGCCACCTACCTCTCGAATTTCCCCTCGAAGACCGAACATAATCTGTACAACATCCACATATCTGTTCGTGATGTTGCCACACTTATCAAGAACCTTGATGCCAGCCAAGCAACTGGTCCTGACAATATTTCAGGCACAGTACTCAAAAAGATGCAACCAGAAATAGCACCTATTTTTGAAAAGCTCTTCAATTGATGCTTAAAGGAGAAATCCTTCCCAACATCTTGAAAAACTCAGTTTTGGCCAGTAATTAACAATCCTGGATATTGGTCTTCAGCATCTCGGAACATACCAATTAGTCTTTTGTGTGTCATGAGTAAGTTACTTGAATCCATGTTGAATAGAGAATAGCAAAAACAATCTACTCAGTGACAAGCAATACAGTTTCCATTCTGCGAGATCTACAGCTGATGTACTGACTGTAATTTCACATAGGATTAGTGAATCTATCAACAGGGGTTTCCTCTCAAAAGCAATAGCTCTTAATATATCAAAAGCATTCGATAGGGTTTGGTATAAGGTCTACTTCACAAAATTTCCAGCTATGGAATCAACCACCAAATCTTTTCTCTCTGACAGGTTTTTATAAGTAGTTGTTGATAGGCAGAAGTCTGAAACTCGAGATGCCTCATAGATCCATTCTGGGCTCAACTCTCTTCCTTATCTTCATCAATGATCTCCCAAATCATGTTCTAAGTTCATTCGTTGACATACATACAAATGACATTACCATCTACGACGACCAAGATCTCTCTAAGTCTCTCTACTCCAACCTTGAGCATGTGATGCAATGGGGCAAAAAGTGGCTGCTACATTTTAATTCATCGAAACCAAGCTTTTATGCTTTCACCATAAATGCTTTGATCCCCACTTGGCCCCAATTGATATTATCGGATGGCTCTTGTCTCAAAGAAGTTTCCTGCTTTGACAAGCTGACCTTCACTCCTGACCTGAAATGGAAAACTTACATCAAATCTGTTGCGAAGGTCACCAGAAAAATGGTTACATTATTTTACCACTCCTGATGCAATTCTCTACCTATATAAGAGCCAGATAAGTTTTAAAATGGAGTACTGTTGCTACATCTGGGCAAGGGCTGTTTAGAGGACCCTATCATACCTTGACAGAGTTCAAAACCGACTTCAAAACTTTTCTTTTCCCTGCAGCTTCTTTCCCACAGAAGAAAAGTTGCAAGCCTATCTCTGCACTATCATTATTTTCATGGCAATCACTCATCTGAGCTCCAATCTATGGTCATTCCGTTGTCAAACTTTCACAAAAAACACTTGACTAGCTACAACCATATCAACAATTTCCCCCACTCTATCTGTGCCTAAATTTAAAGACAAATTCCATGGACAAAGCTTCTTTGCTAGAACTGTCTGCTTGTGGAACTCTGTTCTGTTGGCCTGCTTTTCAGCTGACTATAATATGGTCATCTTCACGTCCAATGTAAACCAGTTTTTGTTGAGCCATCCTCTTAAATAATCAAATTATACTCAATTTTCACCACTAACAATTACTATGCTGTTTATCACTGTACACTCATTACACTTATCCTTGAGTGACTTTCAGGCCTTGATAAGATTCTTATAAAAGAAAAAAAGCCTATTAACTTAAAATGGCTGCTTTATGCCAAATTAATGGTTGAATATGGTTAAATTTGTGCCCATTCTTGCATTAAATACTAATCCCTATTAATACTTAACTGTGCATTGAATGGATACCTTGTTCTCTGCACTTTATCATAACGAAGATCCGTATAAAATTTCAGGCAGATCAGTCCAGTATTTTTCCAAGAAAACTTTTAAAGTAAATGTGACATTGTGGTGACTAATTCATATTAATCCCTAGCTGTGCATCGAACAGGTACCATAATACTTTGGTCGCTGCACCTTATCATAATAAAGGTTCATACAAAATTTCAGCTTGATCGGCCCAGTAATTTCTGAGAAAAATGGAACGGACAGACAAAGAGAAATATTATATAGAAATATACATACTTAATTTTAAATAAACAGAAATACACGGTAAAACAATAAATTTGTCACCCTAAAAAAAAAACAGCTTTATTTTAAAACTTTTTATTGAAAAAATCAATTCAGGTAACTTGATTGTGTAGTAGAGCTGACATCTATTCAATGTAGCCCTTTTCAGCCTCAATCACCACCTCGATACCGGTCCAGAAGTGGGAGCATGCCTTTTCCAAAAGCGCTGGAGGGAGCTTGGCTAATACTCGGCAGATGGTAGCGATCAAGCTGGCTTTAGTGTTGTGGGAGGTCGTGCTGGTGATGTTCTTGAGGCAGGTTCAAGTCGGGGGTGATGGGGTTGGCAGTGAGAGAAGGGTACAAAGTCGTAGCACTTGTTCTGAAGTCAAGCCTGCGTCTCTTTGGACGTGGGCCGGCGCTGAGTTCTGCTGCTACACCCAGCATCTGCTGGTGGCCACCTGATTGCACCAGGGGATCACCACATTCTTCAGCACATCCGGGTACATTTTGGTGTTAACCTTCAAGCTGACTTTGACAATGTGAGGTGGCATAATGTGGTCCTCACTTGAAACCACATCAAGCATTGAAGTGTCCGGATTTGTATTTTGAGGGTGCTGACAATGGTCCTGTTGTCATAACTTCAATCGGTAAAGAGCATGAGTTGTACAGCGGCGCATCTCTGATTTTGCTAGTTGAACATTGTGTCACTTTCAGATATGATAGAAAGCTCCTATCGCTCTTGGGATTTGTACACGATTGGTCAACTAATAGATGGTCTGAAACAAAAAAAAAAAGAAAAAAAAGAAAACCGGTTTTTATCAAACGGAAATGGAATCATGTCTTTTTTTATGGCAATTTTATTGTTCTATTCTGTATTTGCTACAATAATACTTTGACCAAGATCAATATATATCTGTTCTTCAGACGCTGTACTTCCATTTCTTGTTCTCTTTCGTTGGAGGAGTAGTCTTTCACGACTGAGACAATTTTTATTTTTGTACCTTTTCTCCACGTTAAAAAACGACCCTGGAGTCTAACTCTGTCCCGTGGGGAGGCATTATAAATAGGTACAATAATACCTGCTTTTTAATCATGCATTACGGCTGTAACTCTTGATCCATCATGATTGTTTAACAATAAGCAAAAAAAAACTGAATTTCATTGAGAAAATGATTGTCTTTTTTGTCTGTATTGATTTGAGTGATTTCGTTGCCTATCAACTCTAGCGAGTATCATCATGACCCAACTCTTTTCTAACCCCCCCCCCTCTCTCTCTCTCTCTCTCTCTCTCTCTCTCTCTCTCTCTCTCTCTCTCTCTCTCACATCATCTCCCGCCCCATAAACCCTCCTGCTGATTTCATTCTGTTTTTCCCATGGTAACCTTTTATTTCTACTGATCTGACATGTTATTTTTCAATCTTCAGTTGTTTTAAAATGTTATGACAGATCGGCTTGGCTTCTTGGCAAATTGCCAGCCATTAAATTAAATAAAAATACATGAATAAAAAGTATTTTTGTAATAAAAGACAAATATATATATATATATATATATATATATATATATATATATATATATATATATATATATATATATATATGTATGCATGTATATAATAAACTCTTATGGCGGTTACCATAGATTTTAACAATGTTTGGAAAAGGGGTCACCATTTCGGTCGGTCCCCTTTTTGGGACACCTCCGAAATTAGAGAGATAACAAGAGTGCTGAAAAAGAACGGTTGTGGGAAAGAAAACATCGGGTTATAATTAAGTGCGACGAGACTTTAGGATTGATGATGTTTTATAAAGGTTTCCAAGATATAGGGTACAAAGAGGATGGTGCATTTCTTTGATAAAAGTCTTTACCCAGGGAAACTGGTCCATCACGTGTTGATGCTTCTATCGTTTCCGCATGTCTGAGACAGATTTCTTCTTTGTATCTTCCTCCAGGACAGTCCTCTATTCCGATTGGCTGAAACCTCTGGTGACGTTGAGAGAAGAGTGAAAATCTATGAAATCGACCATTTTTTTCAATCAAATTGATTAATTGCCTGCTCTAGTTTGGAACGCATCGCAGTGCACCGGGAGGAAGCTTCACATGCCTCTCCACAATACATTGTAGTCTACATTACCCTGTTGAGAAGCTACTATTGATTTTATAAAATTATTTTTATATATAATGGCTTAAATTAAAGTTTAAAATGCAAAAGTCAAGTATCGTACTTCAATTATGCTCTAAACAAAAACATTCATTTTGAACATGCTGCTGTCATATCAAAAACCCTACTGTTAATTTTATATGCTAAACCTTTCTGCTTGTGTGGTAATAAAACTTCTCCAATGCACTTGTGATGTTAGGTTGTGTAAGGTGTTAACTTTAGTCCTAATCGCTTTTTCCTTTCATCAGATTATTTGGATTATCGATACTTATTGAAGATATTTCAACGCGAAATCTATCTAAGAACCCCGCAAGACACATAAAAGTACCTTCTGTGTGAAATTGCATAAAAATTGGCCTAGCTGTTTTCGAGTTGATAGAGAACAAACTCACAGACACACACCTGCGGACAAAGTTCCTTTTCTATAAAAGATTTGATTCGTTTTCATGGTGACGCACATGATGGACACTTTTCTTCATGACGGATGCCACCTTCTTGGATAAGTATCTTAGTACTCTTCCAATTTGTGATCTATCTCCTATCCAAAACAGGGTTTGGGTTTAAAGTTGTTTACATTCCAACATAGTTTCTGATAGTTTCTTCCCTCGAACAGCTAGACTTGGGAATTCCCTTCCTGTTGTCTGCTTCCCTAGCTGTACTGATATGCAGAAGTTTAAATGTAACATAAACAAATATCTTGTTAATTTTTCCTAGACATGGCCCCAAATAGTAGCACCTTACGTCCAAGTGGTGATATGCTTTGTAAGGGGTAAGCATGATTTAAAAAAACATTAAAAAAACATTTGATCTACACATTAAATACTCAAAACATGGTATAAGTATCTGAGGAATGCAGTCGAATCCATGTCGCTGTAAGTGATGTAACCATGTTTTTCTATTTTTTAAATATTGGAATAGGGGAGTAAGTAAAAAAAAAAGAATCTATTTTATTCAATGAAAACAAGCATCAAAATCCCAGCTCTTCACTGTTGAGGTTCGTAGATGTCAGAAAGCTTCTAGTCTAATAGTTTCTTCCCTCGAACTGCTAGACTTTGGAATTCCTGCTCTATTCTGACCGTACTAATATGCAGATGCTTCAATGTAATGTAAACAAACATCTCTTTACGCAATTCTTTACATTTCCCTGTTAGATATGATCCCTAATATTAGCCCTTACGTCCAAGTGGCAGTATGTTTTGTTTGAGATGAAAAAGTTTAAAAAATATATTAAAATATTGGTGGGAGGCGGCTTAGCTACTATTATAAACTATAAGGAAAGGAGCTTAACACTCTGCTCCCAACATTCCCCTAAATTGATTTATTTACTCACTTAAAAATATTTATTTTAATTTCTTCATATAAAAAAACATGGTCAAATCAATCACATAAATTACAGTGAAATGGGTTCGGTTTCACTCCTAAACTGCTTAAACCTTATTTTGTGTAATTAATTTGTAGATCACATATTGAAACTCGATAGATTCGATAACATTCAGTAGATCACATATTAGAAGAGCAGCAGTATTTTTGTTGGTACACGCAAGGCTCGAAAAAAAAAAATAAATAAAAAAATAAAGAACGTTAATAATAAAGTGACAACCGCATTTACATAAATAAACCTACATTTATTTTCTCAGTGAAAGTTTGCCAAAAAGAGACGCAATCAACATGTGATTAATAGAAATAATTGTCCAGGTAAAAGTTTCTAAATGCAACAAAGAATAAACATGTGTTGCCAGGGTTGCATATTTCATTTTGCTTCAGTTGAAATCTTCAGAAATCAAGGGGGCCCATCCTAGCAGCTAACCTCTGATACATAGATATTTGTATATTCCATTAAAGATTTTATTTACATCTCAAACACTGTAAAGAAGTTGAGAATAATTTTACTTTTCCCAATTGACCATCTTAATATGTTATAGTCTATCTTTCTTGCGGTCTTTTGGTCTTACTAGACTTTAGGACAAGAATTCGTCTAGTTTAGTAGATTATCCAGATTCATGCTGTTACTTGAGGTAACATCACTTAGAGAAGGTGCACCATTCCTTGTAAAAGTCAGTGTGGGTTAGCCATAGTGGGGAAATTTTATTTTGGTGTGCGAATACGAAATGTTATTTTGAATATTTAGTTAGGGTTTACTTGTAATGAAAAGTATCCTTATGCCAGGTTGCTCTGATTAATCCTGTACAAAGAGACTTTAGACACTCGAGGATCGCGTAAATGTTAGAGTTCTCTCCTGTATGGCGATGTAAGATAAAATATGGCTCATATAGAAAAGTGTCGTATTAAATGGCAGCGAAAAATAAATCTACAGACCCTCTTTTAGAGGAAAGGAGGGGGAGGCAGTATAATATTTGTTCTGTTATCAACAACCAAAATCTCTTTAAGTCACTCTCCTCCGACCTTTAGCATGTGGCTCAAAATTGGTTAATTTTAACGCATCCAAAATCAAGCTTCTATCTGTACGCCACCAACGTTCTAATCACCACTTGACTCCAATTGATACAAAATGGCTCTTGTCTCAAAGAAGCTCCCTGCTTCAACAAGTTTCTGGTATTGACCATCACTCCTGATCTGAAATGGTAGACTTACGTCAGATCTGTTACTAAGGTCCCTGGAAAAATAGTTGCATCGTTCTACCGCTCCGGTAGGTATCTGACTCCCAATGCAATCCCCTACCTGTACAAGAGCCAAGTGAATCCTAAAATGGAGTATTGTTGATACATCTGAGGAGGAGCTGCTCGAAGCAGCCTATCCTACCTTGACAGAGTTCAAAAACGACTTCAAAACCTAGTAGATGATGCTCTTTTCTCTTTCCTGCAACTTCTTTCCCGCAAGAGAACTTGTGAGCGTGTCTCTGTCATTATTTTCATGACACACGCTCATCTGAACTTCAATCTAATCTCCTCCTGTCAAACTTTTGTAAAAAGCATTCGTCTAGCTACAATCACTGCCAACAAGTTCCCCCACTCTTTATCTGTGTCTAAATCTAAATTATATGAACAAAGCTTCTTTCCTAGAATTGTCGCCTTTGGAACTCTGTTTTGCTGGTCTGCTTTCCAGCTGACTACAACATCGTCGCCTTCAAGGCTAATGTAAACAAATTCTTTTTGAGCTGTCCCCTTGAATAATCAAATCATACCTAATTTCCACTATTACGATCACTCTTAGTGACCACCATACACTCATTAACCCTTATTTTCAAGTGGCCCTCGGGCCTTAGTAAGTGGTGACTCCCTTGTAAAAAAATCATCCTCTCAAATATTACTTCCTTCTTTGCAGGGGGTTCTAGTGTAATATATGTTTGCTTATGAAATCCCCCTCCCAGGCATTAGTTCCTCCTTTTGGGTAGATATGTTCGTTTGTCATTAAATTCTCTTTCCAGGCATTAGCTCTTTCCTTTTTAGTAAGGTGTGGGGTATAATGTAATTTATGATTGTCGCCATGAAATCAACTTCCCAGGCCTTATAGGAGGGGGTATAGTCTAGTATGGGTTTATTATGAAATCCTCTTCCCAGGCATTAGCCCCTCCTTTTGAGGAGATATAATGTAGTATATGCCCATTCGTCATGAAATTCTCCTACTGGGCATTGCTTCCTCCTTTGGAGAGTGGTATATTGTACTATATGTTCATTCCTGATGATACCATCCTCTCAAACTAGCATGTTATATATCCATCTCATATATAATAAAATAACTGCAGTATTTCCCCTCTATTGTAGGTTTGCAACAACAGATGCCACATACAAATTCAATACATCTATGCTATTGGCCATTATCTTATGCAACTTTCGAACACCTTTGCAGACACATTCAATCATGATAATACTATATAACATCCTAGAAGCAACACCATCACTATTGCAACATCTTTAGAGGAAGGGGTACCTATTTTTCTCTCTAAATATTTAGTCCTACCACCGCCACCAGTCCACACTGGGAGAAAGTCTACACATTCCGCAGATTCTATGCTGACACCGCCCGTAACTGGCTCATACACACACAGATATACCAGTAACTTTCCTGTAGTAGGATAAAAAAATAGTAAAGTCTCCCTCGGGAAAATCCACTGCCTCTGATTTGTTGTCTGCTAATTCTTTTATTCCGGATTTAGATCATTCAAACGAACACTTCAGAACATTGCAATATGGTGTCTCTAGCACAAACATTGATTTGCACGTTATCAATATCAGTTATCAGACACTTAATTTCCAACATATAACAACAGCAAATGAATCTTTCATTCCTTTTACATAAGTGTTTAGCTTCTGTGCTAAGACTAAGACATACACAAATATACGTATAGTATATAGTAGTAAATGTAGCTTTTACATTCTTCTTTCTTTAGTGGTTAACCAATATATCAGTTGGGGTTTGATGATTAATCTTTGTTTATTTTTTTTTCTTTTACACATTAACTGATACTTCTGCAGTTTAAATCCCGTTTTTCCATGAGTCTCGCTCGGTGACGCCTGGCGAACACCGTCGGCTTATACTGGGCGAACAGAAGTCAATGAAAAAAATGAACATAAAACAACCTACCTAAATAAATTCATAACTTTTACTATTCAATTTTTTTTTTTTATAAAAGTTTTTAATACTTTTGCAGTTTTTTTTTTACCATACTGAAATAATAACGTTACAATTTTGAAAGCTGTTCTAAACATGGGAAGAGGGGGAGGGTATTTTGTAACTATTCTGTGCTTCCACCTAACAATTTAATAATAATAAAAACATATCGTGAAACTTGAATTTAACCTGCAAAAACTATTTAAAAATAGCACGGTAACAAAAGTGCATAAGCACCAAGTTTTGTTTCTTTCAATATATTTTTTTGTTTCGTTTTATTCTGTGTATGGAAAGTTATGTTTTTTTGTTTTTTGTTTTTTACACGGTAACCCAGCATCGCTTAACACTTAAAAAAAAAATTGACAATCTACTTGGGGGGGGGGGGTTATTATATTTCAACGGCCTTCAATAAGGCATTTTTTATGACTTTATCCCAGCGTAGTATAAACACCCCCGACCCCTCCGTGTTAAGAACGGCTTTTTATCCGAATAAATACCCCCAACCTCCATGTTAAGAACGACTTCTGTGATTGGGGGGTGTTTATTCAGAAAGGTGTTCTTAACATGGGAGGTTGGGGATGTTTATACTACGTTAGGTTAGGTCGTAAAAAATACCCTATTTTCTCCTTTTTTTTCCTTCTTTCAATTTTTGGCCGTATAGAAATTTTACTACTGGTAACCTTAAAATTGTCCTAATGCTTCATAAACAATGACAACTTATTTGGAACAATTCAGCATGTTAATATACATGCATAAGCAAAAATAAAATATACCTAACGATAATCACAAAAACTTATAAAATTAAATCAACTTCTATACATGATGCAGTTCTGCTAAAAAAACATATACAGCCTCTTTGAAGTCTTTATAATTGCTCATAATTATTAAAATTAAATACTGATGAGCTCAAACAAAAAGGTTAAAAATTATTAACATTTTAACTTGCATTGCTAAATCTTTCCTTGTACACACAAAACTAACATAAAATGTAATTAAACACATATTGCTCTTTCCTTACTCGGACGGAACGCTTTCAAAATGTAAACACAGCATTGGTTTGGGAATGCAAATATGCACAAAATACCGACACACCACTGTCCCCCCCCCAAAAAAAACAAAGAAAACGGCCCTAATAAATTTATTTTACGGAATTATTTAATTATTTTGATTTTCGATTTTTGAGAGATTATCAAAACTTTAATGATGCTATATTTATTTATTTTTTATTTATTTATTCTTGTTGACGATTAAACTTATTTTTATATTCTTGACCGATTACATAGGCATAAAATCTGTGACTTATTCTATTGACACTTATTTTTTAGAACTGATTAAACACTTTCCAATAAGTTAAAACACAAAAAAATATCATGCAGGCAGGTTTCAACGTACATTTTATCGGCTATGGAAACACTTATTTATAATGTATTTACTTATTTTTAACACATTAACTTTCTGTGGAGTATTTTATTATTTAGATGTGCTAGAGCTACTTTTAGAAAAATATGTGTGCAGTATACCGAAAAGAAAGACGATGGCTGACTTGAAAGATCCCGTCCTCGGTAGAAGACAGTTATCCACCTCTGTTTTCACTAAATCTAAAGAGTTAATACATGCTTTCTTTTGTCAGTACCTGCAGGTTATAGCCCCGAACCAACACTAATCGCCAGTAACCAACAGTGCTGACAATTAAAGACAGTGGCTTTCACTAACTACCACTGGAAAATAATGCCTGATAGAGGAAGCCAGATTATTTCATTTGGGCCATGGTCGCCAGTGTCCGCTATTTTCCAGAGACGGCAGTGGCCACCAACAGCAACCGTAGTTTAATTTGTTTCTGAAGGAAGTCCTTTAACAATTCTGTTCTGGATCTGTCATGCTTCCACTGGGCAATGCCGGTTAACAGGTTCTGCTGGTATACACACACACACATATATATATATATACTTCAGAATGAAATTATCTAACAATCAATTGGCATGGAAACCTGTGATTATAAGTTTTACCAGATATTACTGGCAGTAATATTCTATAAGTACTATCCCATCTAAATAAGAATTGCTCGATATACAAGATAGAGCAAATAAATCAAATTTTAGTCATTCAATGAATTTAAAAATTTATGATGTGAAATGGTTAAATTTCAAATCAAAAGATTTTTATTATTCTATGTAAGACAAAGAATACATTTGAAATATTATAACTCCTTATCCTATAGGATTTCGATGTCTACCATCTCTTCAGAGGAGAAAATATTAACAAATAGTTACACCTTATTTGCTAAAGTCAGTGAGACATGGAAAATCACAATTTCCAAATTTTATATATATATATATATAACTACTTAATTTACTCACATAAAATTAATATACGAAAGTATAGATTTATGCGTAAACTTCAAAAGTGCTCAATACATAGGTAGAGCTAGTTAGTAATTTATAAAATATATATGGCGATTAAGTTACACTGAATATTCCGCGTTTCATCCACTCTAGGACTCCTCAGGCTTATGCACCTAACTAACTATATATATATAACTAACTAACTAACTATATATATATATATATATATATATATATATATATATATATATATATATATATATATATATATATAAAATGAAAATTACAATTGAATTTACCAAAATGATCCAAGATGGTAAAATTAAAGTAAATTATAAATATTAAAGAATTAATATTTATAAAATTATCTCAGCCAGATATAAAAGCTCGATAATACCAAATAGGAAATAGAGCTTATAATATGAGCAAACAGTTAATGAAATATGTTAAAAAACACTTTGAAATGAGTTAAAAACATATTTAATCTGAAAAGGAAACACTAGATAAATGGATAGTCCTTAATCCGCGGAGTTTCGAAGAAATACTCTCCTTCTCATCAGAGGGTATTATAAAAAAAGTTAAGTCTTATACTCCAGGCTCTAAGTCATGTCGCCTCTGCACAACCGAAGCTATAACTATAATTACTTCCCCTCTAAGTAACAATATAATAAATTCTAAAAATGAACTGATCTCTTTCTGTAAACATAAGTCCAAATTTAATTATGGCAATTTTGAAATTACATAGTTATTACTTTTATCCTTTATATAGATATAAATTATTTTTTCTTTAACTTTATCGTTTTTCGACATACTTCTTAATACTTTATAATTTAATAATCCTTTATTTTAATTCTTTATCTCTTCTTTGCATGGCCGGTTTTTTATCTGCATTTTCTGTTTTATTTATTTATTTTTTATCTGCATTTTCTGTTTTATTCTTTAAACTTTCCTATCTATCTAATATATCAATATACCCATTTTTAGTTAGCCAATCAGCTTTCTAGTATCCACCGCGCCCTTCCTATCAGCCAATGGGCATGCACTTACCGAACAAAGGCCTATTTGATCTCTGGTTGACATATTCCTTTGTGTATGCTCTATTTTGCCTGGATATCTAGTTTTAAATTTAGGTTATTTTTTTTTTATGTTAGTTTATATATATATATATATATATATATATATATATATATATATATATATGTACACATAAAGATATATATATATATATATATATATATATGTGGGGGGGGTGATAGTTTATGTATAATCATGTTTATTTAATTTATTTATTTGTTTATTTTCTATTGTTAGGTTAGTTTTAAAATTATTTTGTATCGCTATCCTACAGTAAATTTTATTCTATGAACACAATTGTTCGCTATTTCTCTTCTACAGTTTAATAGATGTTGGGGTTCTTTAAAGTACAGGATAGCAAATTTTTCATGACGGCATAATCTACATGGATCGTCTAGACTAACCTAACATGGTTCCTCTAAACTAACCTAACAATAGAAAATAAACAAATAAATAAATTAAATTAACATGATTATGCAGAAACTATCACACACATACACACACACACATATATATATATATATATATATATATATATATATATATCTATATATATATATATATATCTTTGTGTACATATATATATATATAAACTAGCATTAAAAAAAAACTAACATAAATTTAAAGAAATTAAAAAAGACAAAACGTTTAGCTTACGAGTTACTTTTTCCTTCGGCGTTAATGCCTGAGCTATGAAGACATTAAAACATGAACCAATAGCTATTACATTACGCACGCATACTTGTAATGCCGTCGTTCGACCGTCACCCGGCAAATTTCATTTTTTGATTTTCACACTTTGCACTGATTTTTCCCCGGCTAAAACCCAAATATGAAGTCTCACATGGCTTCGAATACCCTATATATTATGTTTCATGTCTGTAGACCAAAAACTGACAAGAGTTTGGAAGGCAAAATTTTTTAAACAATTATATATATGCATACATAAACACACATATATAGAAAGAGGTTTGTGTTTACTATAAGCTTTTTATGCAAATATTATGCAAGTATAAATCATGTAGAATATCTGCATGAATATAATTACATGTAATAATTAACTTAAGATGATCATCCTATGAGAAAACCGAAAAAACTAATAGGGAATTAATTAAAATGAATGTTTAAAAGAATATGCAAATTAGCTAGATCTTTTGCAGATGAATGAAATCCCACGACCTATATATAACAAAGTTGTATTTTCTTTTTAAATAAATAGAAAAAAGGGTTTTTAATATGAATATCAATACATGAAAAAAAATATAGGAGTACATATGTATATTTGACTTTTGAGGGAGAAAAAAATTAAGTGACATTGTTATTTTTACAGAAGTTTTGTACAAATCTGAAGTACTTTTATTTTTCAACTTATGATGCCCAAGATAATAAATTTCTGAGTGAAGGGTGGGGTGGGGTGGGGGGGGGGTCAATAAACAATTTTTTTTATTATTATTATCCCCCCCAACTTCTACCCTTACTACAATAGCCGACCAAAACATTTGAATTAGTTGATTGTTTTCTTTTGTAACCTCCAGGTTTAACTTGGATTCTACCTGCTCTAATTTGGATTAGTTACTGTAGGTTTGTTTTAAGCTAATTCATCAAACAGGCTTGAAAGAGGTGCAGGTTTATTTTCACTTTGATCTTCTTGAGCCTCAGTAGAGCTTGAAGAAGTGTATTTTGATTCTGCTTCATTGACATCAGTAGATTTAGAATCCAATTCTTAATGGCTTTTTCCATGTCATTTTTTTTAAACTTAAATTTGAATTTTGGATCTAAGAAAACAGACACGCACGTTTTTATCATTTAGATAGTCCTAGCCTGGGTGTCCGGCGGGTTAGGGTGTTTGGAAGTGTGTATTAAGCAAAAAAAAAAAAAAAAAAAACTAGTAGGTAGGCAGGCTTAAACCCATACCGTGAAGGAGGAAAAAAAGTGTGATGTCTTTGCCGTTGCGTCCATCACCAAACCAGAAGTGGCAAAGGTTTAAATTAAGGCTAATCAATCAAAAAGAGAGGATGACTTTCGAAAAAGCGACCCCTCCTTTTAGAAAAGTGCTCAGTTGAGAGTGAAGGAATTAATGCTTTTGGCCAATATGTCGATATTTGTCATCGGAAACGATACCAATCTTGTGAAAAATCCTTGCTCTGTCGAAAGTTTTAGGCATACATACATACATACGCTGAATTGTTCAACAATAGGAAGAATCATTTCACTAAAGTCAGAAATATCAGAATAAGATTGTATAGCTTTTGACAAAAATAACCTCAGAGATAAAATTGTAGACATTATCATTGATATGGTTGAAGTTCTGTTATTTGATTCCTTGGTGATTTCTTCAAATGGACTCAGTAACTGGGTAAATTTAAAGTGCCTATTTGTAAGTTGTCAAGGTAGGAAACTTTTTATCAAGAGCATAGATTACAAGAGCCTTTTGTTGTTCTAAATTACTTTTCAACATATAATATGTTGAATTCAACTGTGTGGTCACATCTTGAATGATTTTGTTTTTCCAAATTAAGCTGATCCTGTATTTCTGTTGATTTACTAATTCCTAATTGAGAGTGATTAAAGTGAAAGACTCTATTTCTGCTAGTTGTAATGATTGTCAACTTGTTGAGAAAATGTCAGTTATTTTGAAAGTTGCAATGAAGCATGATAGTGATTCTAAATCATATTCTCTGCTAGTGAATCCTGCAAGACTAAGAATTGGAGATTTCATACTCATCCAGAACATTATGCAATTCTTCACTTATTCTTGCACCTGTGTGTGTACCAGGGAATTGAACAACTCTAAGCACAGCTCCACTGTTCAAAGTCATTCGAAAGCCAATGACCTGTCAAACTCAGAAAAGGAGCAGTATCTGTTGTAGCTGGCCAAATGTCTGTAGTCAAAGAAATGCTGCTAATTTCATCAAGAGATGATTGAATTTTTGTTTTTACTTTTGAAAATATATCTGAAAATATTTTTCAGTCAAGTAATTTTTGATGGAATACTGTAATCTGAATAAAGTTTTGCAATAATCCTATTGAATTCAATATCAGATGCTACAGAATATAGTTGAATATCAACAGCAATCATTTCTCCTATCAGATAATGAATCTCTTGTGACCTGTGGTCATTATTATCTTAAATTTTCTTCTTGGCCAATATTGGATTCTATAGTAGCTTGATGTTCCACAAAAGGCTCGTAATTACTTCCACTTGTTTCTCAAAATGTCTGTACCTCAACATTCATTGTGTTTCTTTTCCTTATCTGCAACTTTTGCTTTTTCTAGATGAACTTTTCTAAGATGGTATAACATTTTAGAAAAGTAAAAGATTTTGCTGATTTGTCACCTCTTGATATGCTGGCTTAACATAACTTGCACACAGATGTATTCTTATTCTTGGGATTGACATCAGAATACTTCCAATAGAAATGGTTGTCATAATGGTTGATGGTTATTGCAAATATTTAAGTAATTTTTTTATGTATTTAAATTACTTATATCTGATTAGTGATTTATCTCAATAAAATATACATTATCTGAGTCAGAAAAATAAACATATATATGTAACGGTAGCACATCTTCAAAAATGAGGAACAGTAATATGATTGGTGAAGAATGCTTTAGTTTTGGTTCGCACATGACTACATGTTAGCAGTGTGTTATGCCTATTATTTCAAAATACGGTGTAGACAGTGCATGTCCCTTCAGTGAATTTTCACCAGCAAACAAAAAAGGGAGTTAACTTGTCTTCATTTACAATATAATTTAATTAATATTAGTATCATTTATGACAACAAAATTTGCTGATAAATCGACATAAAAAAATCTGTTAACTGACCGAATTAATTGGTAATCGGCCAATTTGCTTATCTGTGCATCTCTAATTCTTATTACTTGGTATGTAAAAGACATAAAAACATCAGCCTACGAGTGTTATTTCAAAAGTAATGCCTCCTTTCTTTTTATTCCACCCGAATGTATCAGAGGGGATTGCAAATTGCATTGTTATGATGACTGAATTTATGTATTCATGGTCAGAAAGTTTCATCTCTCTGTTGCAGATATTGACAGTGTGATACTCTAAGAAAGCAACCACTATCATGGACGTGCATCATAAGCTGTTGTTGTTGTTGAATTCCTGTCAAAAGTGCATTGAGAATCGTGATGACTATGTAGAAAAATAAATTTTGGAGCACAAAAGGTCGCTCATTTTAATGGCACCACTCTCATCTTTGTAATTCTTCAAAATATCTAGTTAAAAAAATAGGAGACTTTACTTTGAGAACGACTCTCCTGATCTCACAGGGGAATTTTTCCTGTTTTTACCTTCTGTTAATTATCTTAGAAGATTCTCATCACCTCCAGAAAAGCAAAAAACAAAGCAATTGCACTACTACAGTAGGACCTCGGGATATGGTGGCCCTAGGATACCGCTTTTTCAGTTTACAATGTGGAATACAACGTTTTTCCGGCCCTTGATTACGGTATTTGCCCCACCTTACGGTGTTATTTTTAATGTTATTTGATTATATACTGTACTGTATTTTGTTACTAATTTTTAATGCCGTATCCTGGGATTCTACTGCATTTGACCTCTTATAGGGATGACCATCATTCAAATTCATTCTCGGTAGATTATGGGCCATGTAGAACTGAACCAGACTTTTTGTATTCATTTCTATTCTTTTATGCATTTTCTATTATATAATAAAACTAGCCTTGGTGCCCAGTGTTGCCCGGATGTTTGGAGGTGTGTGTTGAACAAAAAGCAAACAAAAAAAAGTGGTAGTTGGCAGGCAGGCTTGAACCTGTGATGCGAAGGTGGAAAAGAAAGTGATAGAAAATCTGACGTCTTACCGCTACTCCATGACGCGACCAGAAGTCTAAAGCATTCAGATTTATTGTAGTCAATGAAAAACAAAAGATGACTTTCAGAAATGGCGTCACTTTTAAACCTTCCATGAAAGCAAATTAGACACAAGGTCGTTTATAATGTGGGAGGAAAACCAGCTGCCCCAAAAAGGGAGAACTCTGGCAGTATCCAAATGAATAGTAATCGTCTTAGTATGAAGGGTTTCCCCTACATTGACAAAGAACCAATTACAGAACAGATACTATCCGGTCCAAAGGCCAGGCGTTTGCATTCGAATAGTTTCGCTTTATTTATACGAAAAAGGCACACAAACAGCCGAGACAATGGTACAGTGGGAATTTTGTTTAACTCAATCAAAAAAAAAAAACGATAGAGACGATGTTCGTTTGCGAATCTGAAATATTATGATCTGGGAAGTATGCAAAAACTTTTTGTGAAATCTAACCGATGTGAGAACCCCGATGCAAAAAAACTTTTGTAGACATACACAAACGCTCGCGTCCATTTTGCCCTTTATATAATAGAATACTTTCTGTAACTCCACGGAATGTGTCATATTAAAGAAAGCCTAAGCTCATATTAAATATAGTGTCTTTGTCTGACTGTTACGACCAGCAAAGTGACTTTTTGCACATTTTGTATGCCTAGCGTTTTTATTTGCTTTGTGATAATCGTTTTCATTTCATTATTTACAATAATAATAATAATAAATATAACAATAATGTTTTCCATCATAAATAAGTACTCTTTTGGAAACTCGAGCAAATACTTTCCCAAAATTTACATAATTAATATTAACACAACTCGACCGACATTTTTCCCAACATTTACATAAACACACAAACGTTATGCTGTATTTCATTCCATCAAATAATGTTTCAAAGCATTTCCATTAAAAACAAAAGAACATTATTAACTCATTATTATTAACTCATTATTATTAACTCTCATTTTTCAGTTAAAAAATAAATATACATGTTTAGAATAGAAATACAATAACATAGCGGTCACAATGACACTGTATTACACTGCGGATCAAATGAAACATTGCGATGAACTGGGTCACGCATTGACAAGTATTTTGTTTTCATTTCAATTAAAAACAAATGTACATTATTAGCTTTCTGAATTTTTGAGATGATGATTGATAATTATTTGGATTATTTGGACTACTGTTCTCATCTGGAGTCTAATTTTCATGTTTTAAAACCTCCAACTTTCTGGTTATCTTGTCGAACTCGTGAATAGAATTTTGAACAAAACCTTTTATTTAATCCACTGTGTAGCATGATCTTGTTCGATCAACTATGACCAGTATTAAGTAATTTGCAATTGTATTTTTTGTACTGCTCGCACTAAGAATTGAACCTTAAACTTTCAGAAGAGTGCCACTTACAATTGAATTTTACAGAGTACTTTATCCGTTATGCGATGTGTTCTTAGTCTAGAAGAATTTCTCTTTCACAAAACAAGTACAGAGATTGAAAACTAATGTTTCTAGGATTTTTGATTTAAAACGTTAAATATTAGATTTCGGAGAACATCTCTCCCATAAAATTTACATCATTGTTTTTATTTTTTTTTGGGGGGGGGATTCTCTGTGAAATTACATGTAAAAAATCTGCCAATATATTCGGAAAAAATTCAGATATTGTAGTCAGCCGGAAAGCAGGAAAACGGAAGACAATTCCACAGGCGTACAGTTCTAGAAAAGAAGCTTTGTTCATGGAATCTATGTTTAGGTTTAGGCACAGATAAAGAGTGGGGGGAATTATTGATAGTGTTTTCAGCTAGACGAGTGTTTCTTGTGAAAGTTTGGCGAGGGGGGACCATGGACTGAAGCTCAGTCGAACACTTTCCATGAAAATAACGATACATCAGAGACAAACTCGCAACATCTCTTCTGTGAGATAGCGGTTGCAGGGAAGAGAAAAGGACATCTCCTACGAGGCTACAAAGTCTATTTTGAACTCTATCAAGGACAAGTTCTTTCTAGCAGCTTCTGCCCAGATGTGGCAACAGTATTCCATCCTTGGACGTACCTGGCTCTTATATAGATAGAGAATTGCATCAGCAGTGAGATATCTACTGGATTGATAGAAAAATCCCACCATTTTTCCAGCGTCCTTGGCAACAGATTTGATGTCCCTGTTCCATTTAAGATCAGGAGTAACGGTCAAGCCCAGAAGCTTGTCAAAACTTGAGGCCTGCTGAAGACGAGAGCCATTCATTTCAACTGATGCCAGATGTGGATCAGAATATTGATGTAGAGAGAAGCTTGGTTTTAGATGCATTAAAAGTAACCAGCCACTCCTTTCCCCATTGTACCACGTGCTCAAGATCAGAGGAGAGAGAATCGGAGAGAACTTGGTCGTTTACTGTCTTAGATGTGCTACCATAAATGGTAGTGTCATCAGCATAAATGTCTACAAATGATGTAAGAATGTGATTTGGAAGATCATTAATGTAGATCAGGAAAAGAGTTGGGCCCAGGATGGACCCCTGAGGGACTCCAGCATTAATACTGTGAGCTTCTGATGTTTGCCCCTCAACTACTACTCTTATGAACCTATCAGAAAGAAAGGATTTAATAACTGAGAAGACATTTCCAGTTATACCATAGCTAGAGATCTTATGAAGTAAACCATTATGCCATACCCTATCAAAAGCCTTAGATATGTCAAGAGCAATTGCCCTAGAAAGTTGCCTCCGTCGAGAGATTTGCTAATCCTATGAGATATAACTGTAAGCACATCTGCTGTAGATCTAGCAGAACAGAAACCATATTTAGTGTCACTAAGAAGGTTATTCTTGTTGAGATGGTTGATTACTTCTCTATTTAATACAGATTCCAGCAACTTACTCATGACGCACAGGAGACTTATTGGCCTGTACTGAGAGGGAGATGAGCGATCACCTGAATTCTTAAATACAGGGCATACTGATGAGATTTTCCAGGGTGATGGAAAGCTATTCTCCTTAAGACAACGTTTAAACAGTTTTGTAAGTATGGGCGCTAGTTCAGGTTGAAATTTTTTGAGTACTATAATTGGAATACCGTCAGGGCCGGTTGCTTTACTGGAATCAAGGTTTTTGATTAGCTTGGCAACATCACGTACAGATATGTGTATATCACATAGCATGTTTTATGATACAGGAGGAAATATTGGAGGTTGGCGGCCTTGGTCGCAAAGGGTAGAATTAGCTGCAAAGTTCTTGACAAAGAATTTGGCTTTGTCTGATGCTGACGAGTTTACCTCAGGTCCATTGATAATAGTTGGGATAGAGCACACGCTTCTGTTCAGGATTCTGTTTGCTATTTGCCAAAACTGGTGGGAACCAAGCCGTTGCTCAGCTGCTTTGGGCTTGACGGACTGAGCATACAACTCTCTTGCGTTCTTTATTACTTTCTTACAATGGTTGCTGGCAGTCCTGAAAGCGGCTTTAGTTTCCATACATCTATTACGTTGGAAGCAGTGGAAAAAGTGATTTGTGTGCAATGGCAACAGCACATTCTGGAGAGAACCACGGCTGGCTGTTAGATTTTTGCTGGAATTTTTTTGAGGGTATGAAACGGTCTATACCTACAATTAACGATTCAGTCAGGTCTGATACTATAGAGGACACATCCTTTTAAACATGGAATGCAGAGGTAGATCTGATATAAATGTACAGAAGCTATTCCAGTCGGCCTTAGTGTATCGATATACTGTACGATGGAGAGGTACGTCTGGGGACTTATTACATTTCATTTTTATCTTAATTGATACAAAGAGTGGTCAGAAAATCCAAGAGGAGACAGAACAGAATCTGAACATAGTTCAGGGCAAGTTGTGAGAAAAAGGTCTAGTAGACTCGCATACTGCCCGTCATTGTCAGGCACATGGGTGGATTTGTGAACAATCTGAGTGAGGTCATAAGCAATGGAGAAATCATGACAGAATCTCCCCTCATCATCAGTCTTGTTTGAGTGGGTCAACCATTCCACGTTGTGAACATTGAAGTCTCCACATACGTGAATGTTAGCTGAAGGATAAGCAGATAGAACTTGGTAAATTTTCTCAGATATGCTTTTAAAGATAGTAACTCTGCTGTTGTGGGGGCGATAGAGAGTAAATATAAATGCAGTAGTGTGAGCTAATGCAACCCAGAAGTACATATAGGGTAAGTTAGGATCTTCTCTGGAGATGTCCCTACCACATGGAAAGCCATCTTTAATATAGGCACATATTCCATGCCCATGGCGATCTTGGGGGTCAAATTTAGAAGTTAAGTTAGAGTATCCTTTAATTGGGAACTCTTCTAGGGAAATAGCCTGTCCAATGCCAGTTTCGCTTAAAAATAAAAGGTCTGGTTTAGTCTCCTGCAATTGGGTTTCAACCTCTGGAAGGTTAGAACATAGATCCCTGATGTTGAAAAAGAAGACATGGTAGTAGGGGTCTACGTTGGAAGTTGGAGAACCGGGTTTAATCGTGTATTCTTTCTTGAAGCTTGTCATGATGGAATTTTGGAATTTGTGGACTAGATCGTCAGATTTGCTTAGAGCAGGACAGAGAGGGGAAATGAAGAGAGAAAAAGAAACAAAGAATTTTTTTCTTTTTTTTTTTCTTTCTTTTTTTTGTAGAACATGATAAGGTAAAGCCGTAACAATTACCTACTAATATGGTATCGAGAGACCCCACCAGAAGCTACTGCATGGTCCAGAATCCATTCACCGAATGGCAATATAGCAGCCCCAGTACTTTGCATCTGCTGGATAAGACAGCCTCCTTAGTGGTTTACCAAGGTTCAGGTCCCTGACTACCAGGCGGATAACGTCAGCCCAGATAAAATGTTTACCTTCAGCACCCTTACTAGTGACATGCCTAGAAGGATAGACATAGAAACAGAAAATTTCCGCCATCTCTGCCAACTGTTCGTGCAAAATACTGCCAAACTAGAAAACAGCTTTTTCTTCACCCTTTGTCAGAAAAATCACTCATTAAAAAATGAGGACTGAGGGACAAATAAGGAGAAGCGAGAGTAACGGGAGCTGCCGATAACACATCTACAATGCATTTTCTACTCTCTACTATCGTTTTGTATAAACCTTGTTTACATATTACGATCTACTTATTAATTTTGCTTAACATGTTATTTCTTAAGAAGGAACTATAATTAAATGGCTAATTTAAAGCATATTAATTAAAATTTATCTCCATCCCATACTTATGTCAATAATTTAAATTTAAAATTTATCTTTTAATTCTTATCATTATCTAAGTATTTTATTTTAATTTAAATTGTAACATTCTGTAAATTTTTCCCTTTTTAAAATTTATTTTAATCGGGTTTTAGGCATGATAACAGGAATTTATTTCTATGGAAACAGCTTTGTATAACATCTAACGTTTTGTTTAACATTTTCTCTTTAGAATTCACTATGTGGTATGTTTCAAGTAACATCTTTTTGATTTACTCTGTTTATACTTTCTAACTTTATCTACTATTCAAATTCTTTTTTATTCTTACATAGTTTCCTTACCCAATCACCTAATGCAGTTGTATTCCTCTTCTTAGTTTTAATAATTATTTTTGTTCTATCCTTATTTCTATCATTATGCTTATCCATATTTCGTTCATTCTCTGTTCCAATTTTAAATGATGCAACATTGTTTCAGTATCTGTCCTTAAAAAAACATTCAGTTCCCCCTAGGTATATCTTTTTACTATTATTCACTTCACATTTGTATACAATTTTAGAAATTAAGCAATTGCCCTCCAATGGACATTCGTTAGGTATTTTACAATGACATTTTCTCTCCAAATTTAGTTCACTTGATTCAATCCTATTATTATTCACTATTTTGTTTATTTTACCATTTTAAAACCCCATTACAGTAGAACCCCAGGATATGGTGGCCCTAGGATACGTTGCTATTTTTTTTTTTTTCAGGTTACGATATGGAATATGATGTTTCTCCAACCCCGCCTTATGGTGTTATTTATAATGTTATTTGATTGTATACTGTACTGTATTTTGTTACTAATTTTTGATATGTACTGTATAAAACTTTGCTTAGGCCCACTATACGGCAATTTCACCTTACGATCCCAACCCTGGAATGGATTAATGCCATATTTTGGGGTTCTACTGTATAGTATTACCTAGATTGCCAGCAGTTGAGAATGGAAGTTTAACTGTGTTCTTATTAATTATTTTACTTAATATATTTTCTGGGGGAAAATTATTTTGTAAAACTCTTTAGGGATATTATTTTGTATATGTTCACTGAAAGGAGGGTTAAACCATACTTGTTTTTGCGTCTATTTTTCGTTTTCTTATTATTATTATTATTATTATTATTATTATTATTATTATTATTATTATTATTATATGCTTCTTCATTATTTTCAATTTCATTTTTTTTTAAATTTTTATACCTATTTTGGAATATTTTTAAATGATATAATATTTAAAATTGCCCAAATGCTTACGAAACAATTGTAACGCATATGAAAATACACAATATGATGTTCTCATTTTATATTTTGTTGTCTTTATGTTTGCAAAAATATATGCATGCTCGATTATGAAAATTGATGATTATGAAGCTTAAATGATTGAGTCATTTAATTTTGACTTTGATTTTATTCGTATATGTCATATACTACCTGAATATATCAAAATTTTGGTTACAAAAATATTAAGTGTGTGTGTGTGTGTGTGTGTGTGTGTGTGTGTGTGTGTGTGTGTGTGTGTGTGTGTGTGTGTGTGTGTTAAAAGATGGAATCACCCGATTGTCGAAGACAAGATTCAAGTAAGCAAGGGCGGTCCACATAGTTTTATAATGATATAGATATCAATTATCTTAGTAAATTCACATCGCTTCCAGTAAAAAAAAAAAAAATAATAATAATAAAATGTTGTATGGTGACTGGGCCTCTTA
The DNA here is from genome assembly GCF_053919585.1 of Euprymna scolopes. Taxonomy (NCBI): domain Eukaryota; kingdom Metazoa; phylum Mollusca; class Cephalopoda; order Sepiida; family Sepiolidae; genus Euprymna; species Euprymna scolopes. Next base: position 31,048,228 of record NC_136521.1, read on the forward strand.
TAGGGATGACCATGACAGATTCTTACTGAGATTCTTTGACGTATCTAAAAAAAAAAAAAATGCATCTATTTAATCTGAGTGTTGAGTGCTGAAAATATTTTTGTTTATAAACTTAGGTCTCGTAATCTTTAATAGAAACGTGTGGATGCATAAAAAAAATTTCTACTACCTTCTCCTCACCTCCATCTTTGTCTAAATTCACCGTCGCTTTCCAAACTTACGTTGCCATGGAATTACTGTTGTACCTTCAGTAAACAATTTACCTGTTACAATTTAGCTTTATATTTGAAACGTGCAAAACCAGATCAAGTCCTTCGTTCATTGTTAAAAAGACTGCAATTACCCAACCCCAACACCCACCGCTACCACCAACAACCTCCTACGTTGACCCTTATCCAACGCCTACTCTCACTCTTCTCGCTACTAACCTACCTGCCTACCTGCAAGGACAGGTTTTCTCCTTGTCTACTAATGTCAGGTCAACTTACAAGTGGACTGAGTCATTACTTCTCTCTTTCTGATCGACTACATCTCCCACCCCCCACCCACTTTAAGTCGAATGCTTTGATAGAAATTAAATGATGTGAGAAGTTATAATTTATTTTGTTAAGATGGAGTCGACAAATCGATTTCTTTTTAATGTGTTTTTAAACAAAAACAACAGTACTTACTTAAATGTCATGTCGAAAAAAGGAAAATATCCAAAAATTACAAAAATTCATCGAGTAGAAAATTATTTATAGTTAAAAGTAATTTTTATAGAAATTTTTGGGAAATAGCATTTTTCCTAAATGTGAACACCTTGTAGATCGCGAATACAGGGACATACTTATTTCCCTTTTCGCCACTTTAATGGCTGACGTATTGTTTTTATCATAGCGATAGTTTTTTTTTTTTTTTTTTTTTTTACTGAAAACCCAATAGCAGTTGTACTCAATGAATTTTCGTATGTTTTGGATATATTACTATTTTCGACATGTCAATTAAATAAGTAATGTTGTTTTTGCTTAAAACCACATACTTAAAAAATCGATCTGCCGACTCTATCTTAACAAGCACCTTTATTTTCTAAACCTAAACAGTTACTCAAAAAGAATAGATTTGTTTTTGTTTCATTCCGAATCTTATCAAGCATAATTAGTGTGTAGTACCTGTGCAGTGTGCAAATACTCATGTGATATATTAGTTTTTGTGCATTACTTTATTTTGTTTTTAATTCCCCCATCTCTTCGTTTTTCTCTATGTGTTCTTTTATTTGTGTGTGTGTGTGTGTGTGTGTGTGTGTGTGTGTGTGTGTGTGTGCGTGTGTGAGCTTTCTTTCTGCGGTGGAACATTTTTTTTTGTTGTTGTTTTTAGTTTATTCCCTTATTCCTTCCCCCCCCCCATTTATTTTTCTTTTTCATTTCATCTCCCATTTCTTTTTCTTTTTTTCATTGTCTCTTTCCTTCTTTCTTTTTCTTTTCTTCTATGTTTTTTTTTTCTTTCACTTATTATTTATTTTTGTCTATTCTTTTCTTTTTCTTTCTTTCTTTTTACTCTTTGGTTTTCCGTGAAATGTGTCCCCATCTCCCCAAAACAAAATAATTACAACGTTAAAAAAGAAATAAATAAATAACCGTGGGTAGTTAGGGTGGGGGTGAGGTAAATAATGTGTCCCAACAATTTCTAATGTCAGTTGACTTTTCATTCAATTGCATACCCTGTGTTATTTAGCTTATCAATACGTGGTTTCAGAACTTTAGTCACACATTGAGCCATGGCATTTTTGCTCTCGGCACTAAAATCAACAGAGTCCATAATGGCCTTTTTCCTTGTTTTTTTTTTTTTGTTTTTTTGTTTGTTTTTTTTTACATAGGCATCACCACATTATCAAGGCCAAGAGGCCACTCAAGGATAAGGGTTAAAGAGTGTACAGTAGAAATTGGACATTATAGTAATCATTAGTAATGAAAATTTGGTAAAGTTGATAACTTATATGGAACGGCTCATCAAGAACTTATTTACGTTAGACTTGAAGACAACCATATTGTAGTCAGCCGGAAAGCAAGAAAACGGAAGACAATTCCACAGGCGTGCAGTTCTAAGAAAAAAGCTTTGTTCATGGAATCTACGTTTAGGTTTAGGCACAGATAAAGAGTGGGGGGAATTATTGATAGTGTTTACAGCTAGTCTAGTGTTTCTTGTGAAAGTTAGGCGAGGGGGGACCATAGATTGAAGCTCATTCGAACACTTTCCATGAAAATAACGATACATCAGAGACAAACTCGCAACATCTCTTCTGTGAGATAAAGGTTGTAAGGAAGAGAAAAGGACATCTCCTACGAGGCTACGAAGTCTATTTTGAACTCTATCAAGGCAGGCCAAGTCCTTTCTAGCAGCTGTTGCTGGTTCTATGCAGTTCCAAGAGGGTGGACTGGTGGATATATTATACATATTCCCCAGTCGTACAAAATAGGAAAAATTAATTGTTTTGAGGAAGAAACGAACAACATTTTAAATTGAATTAAACGAACTAGAATTTATTTCATGAAGAAACAAATGAAAGAAAACGGTACAGCACATGTTTAGTTTGGTGTGGGTCTCTCGCTGTTAACTGGTAAGAAGGAGAGTCTATTGTTGTAGAGAAAGAGAGAGAGTGAGAAAGTCAGTCCTGGCCATGGAGATAGAAAGTGTGTAAGGTGTACCTACTATCTGTTGGCTCTTGCCCCACAAATAGTAGCAGGTGATGTGAGGCGCGCGAGCGTGTGGCCCACAGGGAGCGGTTGGTCCGTCGACCACCCAGGTCGGGAGCTGAATCGAAAAGGCAGGAACAGCTCAGGTCTCTTGCTTTTGTAGTTGTTTCCGGTGGTCTTTTGCGCATGTGTGGATTTCCTTTAAAGGGAAGTGACGTTGCCCATGTGTGCGTATGTGTGCGTACATGTGTGTACGTGCATACATATGTTTGTGTGCGTGTATGTGTATGACAAGAAACGTGGTTTGAAATGTGAATGCATGTTTTTGTGTGAGACTAGAAAAGGCTCGCACAAGGCCCACTCTCTCAAGATTTACTTTCTCTCTTTGAGTAGAGGTTACTTTATTGCGAAGTTTTGAAAAACCATCACACTAGGTGAAGTGCACTATTGCTTGGCTAGCCCTGTTGGCATTCCCTTGTTGCGAGGCTAATAACTATGTTACCCTGCAAACTGAAGAAAAATAAAAAGTGAGTTAAACACAACCAAAGCAAAGATGACCAAGGCAGATGTTAAATTTAATTAGAATTTGTTTTCTTGAAATAGAAAATAAATAGGAAAATTATCTTCTGCAGAAACGGGACGTATTCGTTGAAATCAGGTTTTTCAGCATGGCTAGTAGTGGTAGGTCTTTGTAGGCCCAGCGTCTGCAAGCAGGTTGCATCTGGCTGGTTGGTAATTGAGGTACTGGCTGGGAGTCGGTCGGAAGCTGGGAAGTTTTCCTTTAGAAAGGCTGGCGCCTGCACGTGTAAGGCTGCCTAAGAACTGAGTTGTCTTGAAAATGGGCGGTTGGTAAGGTGTCTTTAAAATGCATTGTTGGTGCGGGCAATGAGTAGCGGGCGTAGCAGATATGCTGATAATATCAGTGCATGTATCATTGCTGCCTGTAGAATCATCTGTTGAAGCGGTCGTACGAGCAAACAAGGAGCTGCTGTGTTTGCTGATTCTGAGATGCCCACTGACGAGATGGAGAAATCATTGCTCTTTTTATAACGATTTCGACCTGGAAATTGGGCTCCAAATTCAACTCAGAAAATATGCTTTTTTGTGCATTTTGATTGGCTAGAAAGTTGATAGCCTCTGTCACGTGGGGTGTCTTCACCTACATCTGCTGAAGAATGGGTTTGGTCAGGTCAGGGGGGTGGAGTCAGTGATATTTGCTCTCTAAATACAGTATTTCAAAAGACTATTGGCAAATGTAAAAGCTCGCGACCAAAGCAGAATGCGAAAATTCCATATCGACATTAAAAATGGTTTTATATTGTTTTTCTTATAAGAATTATTTTGATGTAAAATCCAGTTAATATTGCACATGTTGTTGTAATATTTTTGATATAATATAAGGCTAGATATTTACTTGCTGTCCACATCTACAAAAGGTGACACAAGGTCAGAAAGTGGGAATAACCAGCCAGCGCTCCTAAAAAAATGCCTAGGCATCTCTATTGGCACTCCCTGGCAGAAGCGCCTCAGGCAACAGGCGATAAACTTGTCCCACCCGAAAGCCAGGTGGTAAGGCCTGGGAGGGTGGACCTCCTCCAGGCGGTGTACATCAGTCCAACAGATTGTCAAGAACTGATTCTTACTTGTACTTTCTACCCAGTCTCTAAGCAGCCGAAGCAGCAAGGAGACTCATCCTCATAATTCAAAGAATAATATGAGGGTAGTTATTTATTTGCTACCCACCACAGCAAAATGTGGCACAAGGTCGGAAGGTGGAGAACAGGCGAGCTCCTTCAAAGACGGGGCACTCTTGCCTCAACAAAAATTGCCTGGGCACCCCTGTCGGCATTCCCTGATAGGGGCACCTTAGGCGACAAGCAATTAACTTGCTCCACCGGAAAGCCCGGTGGCAAGGCCTGGGAGGGTGGACCTCCGAGGTAGTACCCAAGCGGTGTACCTCAGCCCGACAGGTGAGGGGCCGGGAACCAGACCCTCACCTGTCGGGCTGAGTGTCAAGAACGGATCCTTGACGAGTACGACTACCCTGTCTCCCTGCAGCTGAAGCCACTAGGAGACACATCCCATCATCCAGGAGGATAATGAATAAAGAATAATATGAGGGTATGATTAAACAAAATTGGAAGGTTCTATTTATAGAAACTGGCGATAGGAATTAGCCGATCAAATGGAGCCACGTTCTGCTAGTAATCAATCAGAAAGCGAAGCACCATAAAAATATTGAATCTTTCAGAATTCTCACTTAATTTTTTGTGTCTTTGTCTGTAAACTTTTTAAGTTCAGAAGTTATATAGATCAGCTATCCACTGAACACACTTCTGAAATTAAACATGGCTCTGAATTCAAAACATAAACTAGAGAAAACCACACTTGGAATGTGTCAACATTATCTGAATACGCAAAATCAAAACAAAATGGCGACCAGATTTGACCTGATGTCATATGATTTGTTGATTCAGATAATGTTGACACACTTCAAGTGTTCTTTTCTCAAGTTTACATGCGTAATACTAAATAGATTGTGAATGGAAATGATCTAATCATTTAATAATATTTAACAAAAACAACAACGCAAAAAATATTTTTAATGTCTATACAGAATTTTTCTCAAATTCTGCTCTGGCCGTGATCGTTAACATGTGCCAGACTATGTTGCATTATTGATTTCAATAAGAACGAGCCATTTTGATGATAATATCGGTGTGATAGATGAAAACAAGCTTTGCATTAATTTTAGATATAAATAGGTAAGAAGAATGTTTGGCAGATCGAACACAGATACTACACGCTAGTCCTTGATAGTAATAACAAATAAAAAAAACAATATCGGTAAAAGAGAAACAGTCTACTTAATGACTTTCGGTTTTGAAATTGGAAATAGGCGAACAGTGTTTATCAAAAAATATTACTCATTATATTTTAGATCGAATGTTTTTGTTTGTTTTATTTTGGGGGGGGGTGAGTTATAATTTGTTTTTACCATTTTTTTAAGAAAGAAAATCAAGTTTTATGATTGGAAATTTTTTCTTATTACAAAATAATAGTGGATCTTGGGTTTACTTTCAGAAACCTTGTCCTTTAGTCCTCACATTCCATGCGTGATGTTTCTGACACGGGGAAAGAATTGCTGTTTTCTGGGTCGGAATCTATCCATCTAACACTTATTGTTGGCTAATTTTTTACCTTGAAGTGGTATTTTTATTTATTTTTAGCTCCTTACATCAAGTGGCTTCATGCCTTGTCTAGAGCAATTTCCATTAAAAAAAGAACTAACTTTTTATGATTGGAATATTTTTCTTTTTGGTTGGAAAATATATTTAAATACAAAATGATTCAAAAAGAATTACCACAATTCATGATCAAATGTTGCCTACGTACATGTATGAATCAGAATGAGGGAGTGGTGGGTGTTTCAAAAATTAGATTTCCCAGTTTTCTATGATTATCACCTGACTTACGTGTCTGACAGCGACAGCAAAAAAAAAAAAAAAAAAAAAAAAAAAGGAAAAAATGGCGACCCGTCAACAGAAGGCTTTTTAAGTTCAAGAATTTGCAAAAACTAAATCAGTGATTACAGTGCAATGTGCATTCAGAGTGAAATTCAATTGCGATGCTCCGTCTCCCAAGAACATCTGAAGGTAGGTTAAGTAGTTTAAAGAGAGCGGGTGTCTGTGTAAAGGTAAAAGTCCTGGGCGACCGCAAACTTCAGAGGAAAATGTAGAGAGAATTCGTGCTGTGTTTATTTGGAGCCCAAGGAAATCCACATGCTGTCCAAATTGTGAGTTGGCAATTTCTCAACCCACAATATCGTGTGTGCTCAAAAAAACAGTTGCAATTGAAACCGTTAAGACTGCAGTTTCTTCAGCCGTTTAGAAACAATGACTACCTGTGACAAATGGAATTTTGCACAAATGATGGAGGACAACAAAAACTTCAGTTCACTGTTAATTTTCAGAGATGAAGCCATTTTTCATTTAAATGGCAAAATCAACCAACACAATGGGCAAATTTGGGGAACTGTAAATTATCACAAAATTATTCAATATGAAAGACATTCCCCTAAAGTAAACGTTTTCTGTGCTGTATCTTGCAACAAGGTTTATGGCCCCTTTTTTTTTCTTTTCTTTTTTTCTCGTGGGTAAACTCTGTTACAGGACAAGGCTATAAGGATATGATACGAAACTGGCTCTTCCCATTTATGGAAGCTGATTCAAATGGATTCATTTTTCAACAAGATGGGACACCTACTTACTGGAGATTATCTGTTAGAGCATTTTTAAATGAAAAACTGCCTCAGCGATGGATTGGTCGGATAGAGTCCGAATAGATTACTTTTTTTGGTACTCATGCAGAGAGTGATTCGTGCTGAAATAATAACGTTATTATTTAAAAAGCCATTCTTAACATGGGGAGGGTGTTTTGTACCTATTCTGTACTTTAACCTTATAATTGAATAAAAACACATATAATAAAACTTTAATTAAATGTGGAAATACGATTTAAAAAATAGCGCGGATCACTCTCTGCATTAGCACCCCCCCTTTTTTTTTTGCTTAGCTTCGTAGATCTCCTGACTTCAGTTTGTGATTTTTTTCTCTAGGGTTTTGCAAAGGATAAAGTCTTTGTTCCGCCATTACCAACTGACTTGGAAAACTTAAAACATCAAATAACAACAGCGATCAATTGAATTGATCCTGATGTGCTTCAACATGTTTGGGAAGAATTCTCATATCGTATTAATGTTGTTCATGCTGCATGGAGGGGGGGGGGGTATAGAGCACTTGTAACATGTGAAATAAAACTTCACTGTAAGTAGAATACTTGTATTATAAGCTTTATTTTATTTTTTTTTGCCATTTTTCCTTCGTAAAATATTTAATCATAATTTCTTTTTAAATCACCGTGTATTTAATTTACTGTTTTTATTGGAATGTTCTTGTTGCTAGAAAATACTTCATAAATAGTCTAATAGTTTTTTTTTTATAGTAAGTTTACAAAATATAAATATGTAGTGGACTGGTGGTTATATTATATATATCCCCCAGTCGTACAAAATAGGAAAAATGAATTGAATTGAAAAAGAAACGAACAACACGTTTATTGAAATAAACGAACTAAAATTTATTTCATGAAGAAACAAATGAAAGAAAAGGGTACAGCACGTGTTTAGTTTTGGCGTGCATCTCTCGCTGTAAACTGGTGAGAAGGAAAGTCTATTGTTGTAGAGAGAGAGAGAGAGAGAGAGAGAGAGAGAGAGAGAGAAAGTCAATCCAGGCCATGGAGAGAGACAGCGTGTAAGGTGTATGTACTGTCTGTTGGCTCTTGCCCCACACATAGTAGCAGGGAGCGCACGCCCTGAAAGGGAACGGTTGGTCCGTCGACCGCTTAGGTCGGGAGCTGAATCAAAAAGGAGGAAACAGCTCAGGTCTCTTGCTTTTGTAGTTGTTTCCGGCGTCCTTTGCGCATATGTGGATTTCCTTTAAAGGGGAAGTGACATTGCCCATGTGTGCGTACATGGCTGTGTATGTGTGCGTACATGTGTGTACAGTCGCGTGTGTGTGTATGCACGTGAACATGAATATATGTAGGTGTGTGTACATGCGCATGTATGTTTGTGACAAGAAACGTGGTTTGAAATGTGAACGCGTGTTTTGTGTGAGACTAGAAAAGCTCGCACAATACTCCCATATGCAGTGTATATTTTATTTATCTATTTTTTTAAATAAGTAATGTTTTGGGCAATTGACTTTTCGTCCTGTTTTTTTTTTTTTTTTTTTTTTTTTTGCTGTTGGTGTGATTGTTTCAAAAAAAGTATTTACTTATGCGTGGAAAAGGCGTTTACTTTTTTTTTTAGGCTGACGTTTGTTTTTTTTGTGCTGACATGTGCAACGAGTTGCTTGGACAGTGAAGTGAATTGTTCGTTTGGAAGGAAAATTTTTGTTTGTGTTAACATGGTGTGTGTAGTTGCCAGTGTCTTCGCAAGTGAATCTGCAGTAGTGTGTGTACATTGCTTGTACGGGCGCTAGTTGTGCATTCGCTCGTGTTGAACGGTGAGTGTCCAGCTGCCGGCTGTCAACGAAACTTCCAGTTGTGAGTTTATCATTATGTGTTAATAGGGATGTCCTGTTATTGTAACTTTGTTGTTGCCTATCCTGTGCGGGAGAGAATGTGTATAGGCCTATGTGATTTTGCTCTTCGCGTTTGTTGCAGGGTAATGTCAGGAAACTGTGAAAAATGTTTGTCAAGCTCAATTGTTTTTTTTAATTCGGTATGAAGTTGACAGCTCCGTACTTATTTTTCTGCTGAGTCTGACGAGGGGTTTTGTCATTGTAGTTTGTCTGCTGCTGGAGAAATTCTCTTTTTCCTCGTCATCTGTATACCCAACATTGCTTGTGTTTAGTCAAATAACGGGGTGATGTGCCAGTTGTTGTCTGTTGGCTCTTGCCCCACACATAGTAGCAGGTGACGCGAGGCGCGCAGGCACGTGCCCAGCAGGTCGTGAGTCGAATCGAAAAGGAGGAAACAGCTCAGGTCTCTTGCTTTTGTAGTTGTTTCCAGCGTCCTTTGCGCGTGTGTGGATTTCCTTTAAAGGGGAAGTGACGTTGCCCATGTGTGCGTACGTGTGCGCGTATGTGTACATACATGTGTGTGTATGTTAGCATGTGTGTGTATGCACATGAATATGAGTGTATGTACGTGAACGTGAATATATGTAGGTGTGTGTATGTGCGCACGTATGTTTGTGTGCGCGTATGTGTATGTTAAGAAACGTGGTTTGAAATGTAAACGCGTGTTTTCTGTGAGACTAGAAAAGCTCGCACAAATATATGAAACATGATAACAGTAATGTATCCAATATGAAATATTTCTGAAGAAATTGTCTTTTACTCGATGGCATCAAAGAAATTCCTGTAGATGACTGGAAGATTTCTGAAAATGTTGCAAATACATTGTAACTCGGATGTAAGAGACCCAAATATAAGAATATCTCTGGTCCCAAATTAGAGCCTGTGTTAATGTACAGGGTAACCCGGATATAAGGAACCTGTATGTAAGATAGTTGTAACCCCGGAATAGGAAGTCTCTTATATCAGGATTACACTGTATAATTATGCCAATCCACCAAACTACGCCATGTTAGGCCAGTCTCTCTGGAAACGTGCATTTGAGGACCTAAGGTTCACCAATTGATAATCTCTAGAATTTGGGCTAGAGTTAAACTTGAACCGTTAAAAAAAAGAGGACACAAGTAAAATTCCGTCAAAATTGAAGCATTTGAAAATGATGAGACTATTTTTTGATAAACACGGCTTGTCAATTTCTTATTTAAAAACTCAGAAGTCGTCATCAAGTAAACCTTTTCACTTTTACCTAAATCGCTTGATCATCTAAATTTCTCCGAAGGAGGTTTTTTTTTTTCACAGGGATCACCACCTATCAAGGCCCGGAGGCCACTCGAGGATAAGGGTTAATGGGTATACATTAGTCAATGTGATTATAACATAGTAAACATAAGAACATAAGTAGTGAGAATTTTGTAAATTGGATTACTTAGGGGGACAGTTCATCAAGAACTTGTTTATATTGGACTTGAAGATAATCAGATTGTAGTCGGCTAGAAAGCAGGCAATCGGGAAAGAGTTCTATAGGCGACAGTGAAATTGGCATTCTGCATTTTAGGTTTTCAGGACAATTTTTTCTTGTTATTTTTTGAAGAGTTACACTCGAGACAAGGGACGATAAGCATAAAATTTATTGCAATTTTGCAAAACTTTATTACATGCTGAGTCGGACATGTTGGGTCACATGACGTAAGCAAAAGGGGGAATAACTCAGTTGAAAGCAGACATCGCTATTATATATTCAGAAAACAAAAAATATATGTAACATATATATCACGGAAACAAAAAGAAACAGCATATTTATCACGGAAAACACAACTCTGCTTTTATATCATATATACATAATTTGTAAGTTTAAAAAAAAAAAAAAAAATTTTAATATAAAATATAACTGATTAAATGTGTGAGAAATTTAAAACTTAATTACCTCTCCTGTTAATCCTTTAATTCAAATCGACAGATTTTGAAACTAAATCACTAGATTAAATGTCTTTTTTTTCATGAATAATTATTTTTCTACTTTATCGTTTTCCGTAATTTTTGGATATGTTACTATTTGCGACATGACAATTACATAGATCCCATTTTTTTTTACTTGAAATTTAACATTTTTCGTTATAATATAAAAGCACCTGTTAATGTATTGCAAGTTAAAGTTTTGCAAAATTTCAATAAATCTTGTAATTGTTGTTTCTTGTCTCAAATGGAATTCTTAAAAAATTGTCCCACGCAAAAATTGCCAGCATCAAGTCATTCCGAAAAGTTTTTCCAGTTAAAAACCAAAAATTCAAAAGTGCCGTGAGATTTCCACTTGAAATTTTCCCTTCCTGTTGATGGACGGAAAGTGAAGAATCATCATAACATACAAGATGAATGACGGACAGGAAACTTTAGCTGAGTCATCTTGGGATTATTTAGAACAGCGATTGACAATTGAAAACTAATCCTTTGTATGAAACGGTGTCTGTGCTTTGCCTCTACCCCCCCCCTCCTCCGCGGGATAGGTGGAGAGGGTCTCAAAGCACGTACATTGTTTCATACAATGGTTGGTTGCAGCTGTGATGACTAGCCTCTCTGCCCCCACCCCGGTCGTCTGCACACCATTATGTAGGACACCTGGAGAGAATAATACCTGAATGACTATCATGACTTGCTGTGTGCAGAGATCTAGTATGCTCTAGTGACGCCGGAGGGGGGGGGAGTCGAACTTCTGGTGCTATCAGATCAGACTGTCTGAAGATACTGGCTTCCTGACCTAAAGTGCACCAAACATTGATGTTATCGTTTTTATTTTCCTTTTTACTTTTTTTTTTTGAAAACTCAATCATGTTCTGCAAAGTTAAGAACAACGTTTTTTCTCTACAAAACAACCTAATCAAACTCTATGACTAAACATTTGAAGACTTGAAACATAAGAAGCTTTTCCAAAATTGCTGGATTCAGCATTAAATAACTCAAAAAAGGCTAATATATTTATTGTAAAACAAAACAACCAAACCAAACTAAACGTTTGCAGTATTTTTCTGGCATGTGTTCAAATGTAAAATAATTCATTATCTTTCAAAAAATAAGATAAAATGCAGTCACTTTTGGGCCAGTTTTATAAATCCCTTTGTAATTTAATTGAGAATTGAAACAAAAAATAACCATGCTCTTCGATGCCAGCAAGCAAATTCTCCTCATTTCCAAACAGTGTTTTTTTTTTTTATTAAACCCTAATTCCGATCACCATCATTTTGAGATTAGCATTTTCTCCTCTGTTATTCTTTTTCTTTCTTTATAATATTTCTTTTCTCTTTTCTTCTGAATCTCTCTTTTTTATTTATCTCAAACCATATTTCTCTTTAATTTTCTTTTTCCTTTTTCTTTCTTTATCTCTCTCTCCAACTCATTTTTCTCTTAAAGAAACTATTATCAGCTATGCCCTTCCATCTTTCAGTTTAATTCCCATCATTTACACGGTGGTCCGACACTTAAAATAAAACACCTGACCCAATGACAATATCTTCCAAGGCGGGCTTCTCGTTGCCAATGTCAACTTTACTTTGCTGAGAAATTTCTTTGCTGTCAATTTTATCGGCTAAAAAACATATTCCAGGGTTTTGGAGAAAGGAATTAATTTTTTAAACCTCGTGTCAAAACCCTATATAAGCCTTAGCCTGTAAGCAGGGTGAATTGGTGTTGCCCAGGCATGCCACATCATTGCATTATGATGTCAGTAGGTCATGTAACATTAGTGCAATGTCCTTCTATTTACCAAGGCCATGGGCAAACTCCTTGATTGTATGCCCCAAAGATTCTAGTATGAGATATGAGTAACAAAGATAATTAGATGTCCCTTCCAAATTGGGATTCCGAGGGGGAAGTACTACTCTGTCATTCCTAACTCCTATCAGTGTGTAGGACACCTGGAGAGAATAAAACCTGAAGGATATCAATGCTGTGATGACTGAATACCAGCGCTCTATTCAGCCTCAAATAAGCTTTGTGTTACAAAATAGTTCAGAATAGTTAACAGCTGAGAACTTGTCAACAAAAAAGAAAAAAACATCAAACAATTTATAGAAAACACAATAGAATTAAATTCTTTACCGACCTTTTAAACCGTGCAAACTGTAAGATTCTAGCTAAGAGTAAGACAGACAGACTCCACTTTTCCCACACTTTTGATGGCTTATGCCTAATTTGTTTAAATGTATGTCTTATACTTTTCACAAATAAATAATAGAAAGTGTATTATCTGTTCTAATAGTACGCCTTATCTTTTTTGTCCTCTCTCAGTGAATAAAAATCCTTCTAGACTGGGATAATTTTTATTTTTCCCCAATCCAGAGTGTCTCTTTTAAGGGAACTGGATTTCCCTCCCACATTAAAAACCAACCTTGTGTCTAACTCTAAAACATTTAATTTACTAACAAGTGACCACTTACATTATATTTCTCAAAAATCATTCGATTGGCTAAATTTAGCACTAAGTAGGTCGATGACACTTTTAACAAAAGACTTTTGTGTAAAACTTTGTCGAAATTATTAGTAAAAAAATATGGTACTTATTTTCCTAATGAGTCATCACTTATTAAGGCTAAACACCACTCAAGGATGAAGATTAATGTATTGGATGTGTAGATATGTCCTATTTGTAAAGGTCCTGGATATGACCTTAAACTATATCCGATGGTGAGGCCCCAGCTTGCGGGCTTTGGGGAGTGTGGAGCCACCCTTTAATTGCCATTGCTCCCAGGTCCTCTGACCCGGAATGGTAGTACCTGATAGGGTCCCAACTATGGGTTAAATAGAAATCAACTTGAAAAAACAAACAAATTTATTCTATTAAAGTTTTTCTTCAAAATCACTGGATTCGGCATTAAATAACCTGAAAAGGGTTGATATACTGTAAAACAAAAACAGCCAACCAACCTCTTCGTAGGAAGGAATGACAAAGAGTTGTATTGTATGAAAGAAAGAGTTGCTTGTCTTGCAGAGTATAGAGAAAAACGACTTGCCAAACTTTTACTGAATTTGAACTTGGTACATCCAGGTTTTCAGGCCGTGTTAACCACATAGCCACTATCTGGTCATGTTGAGCACGAAGAAAAACGGATTACCATCGTTTTGATTAAAAGTACAAACTTCTACAATTTGAATTAATTTTATTCATACAATTTCACTAACGGACATGGTTGAGAAAGAGTTATGCAGACAAGACTACTGAAATCTGCTGAGTTAATAGACATTGGTTCTTTAATCTCGTTTGGTTGTGACATCCTTTAACAAAAGATTGCTTTGTGCAAAACTTTATACAAATAAAAAAAAAAAATCACTTTTTTTTTTAATGAGTTACCATTGATCAAGGCCTAAAGCTACTTAAGGATTGTTGGGAGGAATGAAAAAGTTCTTATATTGAAAAAAAAAGATGCTTCTGACATTGCAGAGTATGAAGAAAAACGACTTACCATCATTTTGGTTATAAGAACAAGTTTCTGCAATTTAAATGGTCGGGAAAGAATTACATAGACAAGAATATAAAAATATCTGGACTCAAATTGGGGATTTGTAGTGTTGTTCTTGGCTACGTGTAGTGTATTTTAGTGATAGTAGATCTTTGGAAAGTGCCAAGAACAGTGCTAACAATTAATTAATATGTAGTGAAATTGGTAAATGAAAAGATGAATAAAAATATGAATGGGTCACCAGTTAGTAAGTGCTAACTCAACAACATGATTTTTTTAATGAGATGAGAAAACATGAATTAATGAACAAAATATATTCATGTCAACAATTTTACAGAAATGTAAAATCTACTTTGAAAGACCAAGTTTTAAAATTCTCGAATGTGAAATAAAGTTTGTTTCAAAGTTACGTTGTGGATATGTGTGTGTGTGTGTGTGTGTGAAAATTTACCTTCTGGCATGTGTCCACTGGAGATAGAGGCGCAGACTTAAAGGATTTCAGCATGTTGCATTCCAATCGTCTGGGGTGGGCTTGGAGAGTCAAGGCATGAGGTGGCTTGTTCCATCTTAACTAATGTATGGCCTTTGTCCTGTGCAGTTCTAGGAGGTCCATAAACTCTTTGAGAAAGAATTAGTTTATTGCTAATCGTTTGAGGTGATCTTACCTGGAAATGTCAACAGGACTTCACAGGTACATTTTTAGACCAGAGTGGTTTTCCTTTAGGGTGATGTTTTATTTTTTAAATTCTCACTTTTCAAATCCCACTTCCTCGAGCTTGTTCATTTCTTCACGCTGTTGGAGGGAGATAAACTAGTTGAAGTTAAGGGGCGGGAAATATATCTTGTCACATTGTTTTTTTTTGTTTGTTTGTTTTTTTGTTTTTTTGTTTTTTTTACTAATTGTTGGGAAAAAGTGAATAACGATTTGAGTGAAAGTGCCTCTCACGCACAAAAGTTAAAAAAAACCCAAAAAACTTGTACTTATTTCTAATTAATCACCACTCATTAAGGCCAAAAGCTACTTAAAGATATGGGTGAATGAAACAGATAGATTGCGGTAAAGTACAGAATAGTTAACAATCAATAACTTGCAAACAAAAAAATAATTTATAACTAACACAGTAGAATCAAATTCTCTACCGACTCCTATACTTTTTATGCAAGAAAACAGTTAACTTAAGCGATTACATGTGATTTTACAAGGATTTTTATGTAGGAGGGAAAGGACTTGTCACTCAGATTTAAGGTAGGGTAAGTAACTTTATTTTCCTTCTTTTCAGTATGAAGTTAACTAAAGTTAAGCGATCACTGTGGTCGCCATTTTAGTTTTCATATGTCAATAGGATTGCTTTCTGCTAAATAAAATTCTGAAATTAAAATAATCGGTGCTTTGATAGTATTAGTCACAATTGAAAATTACATTTACGTGTCATGCTAGAATGATTATCCTTAGCAAAAATTAGAAAAAAAAAAACTGATCAAGTAGAAGATTAATTACAAATAAAAAAAATCAATTTTATCATGTATTACAGTTTTAGCGTATTACATCTTTCATTCTTACTTGGTTAAATGAAAATGGCCTATGTACAGTTCAAAACTTTATGTGCATATGTATATATATATATTAAAAAGTTTAACTTATGTCTAGGTAACCTACATCTAAAATTTTAAGTGTTTGGACCCAAAATTGGCGGAGGAGTTTGGTAGAGTCTGCAAAGGTTATTTCTTTCACCTTTGACCTCTTGGCAGCCAAATTTTCGCCCGAAAACTGATTTAAAAGCTTTCTGCATGCCTGAATTTCCTTTATGTAAAATTTTAAATGCTTAGACCAAAATTGACTGAATAGTTTGCTAGAGACCGCAAAGGTCAAATCTTTTGAACTTTGACCCCTTGGCAGCCAAATTTTCGGTCAAAAACCGATCAAAAAGCTTGCCTTATGTCTAAATACACTTTATGTAAATTTTCAAATGTTTAAACCAAAAATTCACTGAGTAATTTGTAGAGACAGCAGAGGTCATTTTTTTCTTTTTTAACTTGGACCACAATTTTGACCCATTAACATTTATTGTTTTTAGCTCAAATCAAATTAAAAAGTTTGATTCATGTCCAAGTAAACTACATCTAAAATTTTAAGTGTTTAGATCCAAAATTGGTGAAGGAGTTTGGTAGAGTTTTCAAAGGTCAAATCGTTGAACTTTGACCCCTTGATAGTCAAATTGCTGGCCAAAAACCGATTAAAAAGATTTTCCCAAATCTCAATACCCCTTATATCAAATCTTGAGTCTGTAGATAGAAAATTGACAGAGTAGTTTAATAGGGAAATGTACACATACAGACACACACACACACACACACACACCCACACACAGACAATTACACTTTTATAGATATACTAGCAGTTCCGCTCTGCTTTGCTCGGGCGCTATATACTGTTCATAACTTTATGTGCATATGTATATATTAAAAAGTGTGAATATGTACGGTAATGCCTTTCTATATAATAGGCTTCCTTAACTACCACAGAGAAAAGTTGGTAGAGACCGTAGACGGTGATTTTTTTTTTTTTTTTTTTTTTAACTTTGACCCATTAACATTTATTGTTTTGGACTCAAATTAAATTAAAATGTTTGACAGATGTCAAAGTAACCTACATCTAAAATTTCAAGTGTTTAGACCCAAAATCGGTGGAGGAGTTTGGTAGAGTCTGCAAAGGTCAACTCTTTTAACTTTGACCTTTTGCCAGCCAAATTTTTGCCCAAAAAACTGATTAAAAAGCTTGCTGCATGTCTGAATACCCTTTATGTAAAATGTCAAATGTTTAGACACAAATTTGGCTTAATAGTTTGTTAGCAACCGCAAAGGTAAAATATTTTGAACTTTGACCCTTTGGAAGCCAAATTTTCAGAAAAAAATAAAAACGATTAAAAAGCTTGCCCTATGTCTGAATACACTTGATGTAAAATTTCAAATGTTTAGACCAAAAATTGGCTGAGTAATTTGGTAGAGCCCACAGAGGTCAACTTTGTTTAAACTTTGACCCCAATTATGACCCCTAACATTTATTGTTTTGCGCTCAAATCCAATTATAAAGTTAGATCCATGTTCACGAAACCTATATCTAAAATTTCAAGTGTTTAGACCCAAAATTGGCGAAGGAGTTTGGTAGAGAGCTCAAAGGTCAAATCGCAGAACTTTGACCCCTTAACAGCCAAATTTCTGGCCAAAAACCGATTAAAAAGATTTTACCAATCTCAATATCCCTCTGTCAAATCTCGAGTCTGTAGACCGAAAATTGACAGAGTTATTTGGTAGGGAAGTTTACACACACAGACAGACACACACAAAAACACACACACAGACATTTTCACTTTTATAGATATATAGATAGATTTTGATTTTAGTAAATGTATCAAGTTTAAACTTAAGCGGATATTGTAAGTCGGGAGGGGAGGGGAGGGGTCACCAGTGTTGTCTCATATTGATTTAATTAACCTGAAATAGAAGAATACTTAACAAGCATAACTAATGACTAAGTAGATAATGCTCAAGTACAAATATACACATTTATTAACACATCGACAAATGTAATTTAAAAACAACATAACAGTACAAATACAAGTCCTGGCAACACTGGAATGTGTGTAGCATGGGGAATAATTTTTCTCTACCACGCAAGGTAGGATCGTTTTTCTCACTTTTGTGAGTTGTCTCTACCACGTGAGTTAGGATTAGGGGTTAGAATAGGGTCACTTTGCATCCCCCCTCCCCCCACATGGTTTTGACCCATCATGAGGGAAGCATGCTTTCACCTCCCACTGTCTGGGTTTCACTGCCCAAGGAGAAGTAACTCACCGGTGGCTTATCAACTGATGTTCATCTTTATTATTCTCCTACGCATCCTTTAGGAGAAATTGAAATTCAGGGAATCCTACTTAATTGATGTGAAACAACTATGAATAAAATTTAATGCAAATCTGAAATATTTGAATTTCAAATGTGAGGTTGTGCTCAAATTATGCCCCCTAAAATTCCTTTAAAATACTCGAAAGAAACTGAAATTTGGAGAATATTTATTAATCGATGTCTGATACTTATTGTTAAAATTTCATGATAATTGGAGGCATCTAAATTTTTATGAAGGGCTTCCACTCCTTTTTACCACCTTTGCATGTAACTAAATTAAACTAAATATAGACCACATTTGGACTCATTACCCCTAGCAGCTCTATTTCAAAATAAACAATGATTTAATTTAGGAGTGAAACCTGTACATACAAATATATAAACATTTGAACATAACTGTATTTCTGAAATGGTTTTTTCCATGCTGATTGTGGCATGATGCTGGTCCTGTGTAGTTCTAGGAGGTCGACCCTCCAAGATTTTACCTTCTCTCTTTGAGAAGAGGTTAGTTTATTGCTAATTGCTTGAGGTGCCCTTACTGGAGAATGCAGATGAGGCTGCCCAGAAATTTTTTGCTGGCCAGGGTGCTTCTCCTCAGAAGGGTGGGGGTGGGGGTTCTTCAGTCCTACATTCCGATCTTTGAGTCACATCTTTTTTGCTGTGGGAGAGAGTGATTAACACCAGCTGTTGTATAAATATAAAATGAAAAGAAAATATAAGCAAAACGACGATCCAGAACAAAAAGACATGATTTGATTGAATATGTAGGGTATCTTAAAATAATGTATACATCGTTTGAATCGTTATACATTTTCGTTAAATTTTTACTGGTTTTGAAGTTTAAGCAAGATCGATAGAAGAATAAAAATAAAAACTACTGACTGTAAAATTAACAAACATGAAAAATTAAAAAACAAAAAAAAACCTGCAAAAAAAACATAAAAAATATTTTTAAAAATGCAAAAAAAAAAACATGCAAAAAAAAGGAAAAAAAACAAAAAAAAACAAAACATGCAAAAATAAAAAACATGAAAAATATTTTTTAAAAATGCAAAAAAAACATGCAAAAAAAAAAACACGCAAAAGAAAAAAAAACATGCAAAAAAAAACATGCAAAAAAAAAACATGCAAAAAAAAAACATGCAAAAAAAAATGCAAAAATAAAAAAAAACATGCAAAAATAAAAAAACAAAACAATAGATTTGAAACAAAATTAAAAAAAATTAATTTCGATTTTAAATCCATTTCAGTTTCTGCTAAATTACTCTCATTTACAATAAGATCCATATGCACGTTTGAATTAATGTTGACCATGTATCTGATGTAGGGAAATGTTCCTGAAATATATCATACGGAACTTCCTTCAAAGCACACAGAGTTATCATCTTTGGTTTACTACAGCGCTGTGCTGCTTTGTCACTGATGACGTTTTCCCTTGAGTATAGCTCTTAGTAGTGCTCAGCCCATCTCTCCATTTGCTTACTGCGGTCTTTGATTTGTCCAGAAAGTAGACTTAATGGGTGTAACCTTGAAGATGCTGGGACCAAAGGCTTTCTTCATCCCATCATACATTATGCATAGACATTCAGACAGCTGTGGACAATGGCAACACCAAGGCCATCTCAGCCAGTAGTCATTGGTGCACTTGCAAGAGATCCACTGGGCATTGTTGTGGGCTTCTCTGTATGTGGCTAGTGTCTTATCGCAGGGCTGTCTTTTGTACTCCAAGAGAGCTGCTCCCTTTGCAATGATGGCAGGTTCTATCTCCTCTATCCAGCCTCGAGCCAGTCTTTGTTCTTTTTTTGTCCTTTTCCCTAAGGTGTCAATGGTATCCTTGTACACAGTATCCCAGATGAAATTCCAACGCACCTGGGTGAATTCTGTGAGGCAATCATTCAAAGCCTAGTTGATGGCCTTGGGAAAGCATTCACGGGCTTCCTGCATCATCACTCCTGATGTGTCAACACGGGGGGGGGGGGCCGAGCGATGGATCGGTCAAGGATGAAGATACACCTTGCTGCTGACCAGGGTTGGTCAGTGTCGCAGTCGGTACTGTGGTAACTGTGTGTGAAAAGCACCTGGTTCAGCATGGATTTCCGGGTGACAACAAAATCCAGCTGGTGCCAATGCTTGTCTCCAGGACATTCTGTGCTGTAACTTGGTGGCAAAGAAGGTGTTGGTAATGCGCAGGTTTCTGTAGGAGCAGAGCTCCAGTAGCCACTGGCCATTCTCATCGAGCTTGCCTTCACCAAAGTGTCCAATGCAGTCTGGCCAAGAGTTGTGGTCTGCACCTACTCGGGCATTGAAGTCTCCAAGTAGGAGCATATTCTCATTTTCTAGGATTAGCTGAGGGATTCTTCATCGTACACAACAGCCGGGTGAATGTAATTAAAGCAAACTTTTCTTCGGCCTTCCATTGCTTGTTGTTGCTGTTTTTGTTGCTTCTGCTGATCATGTTGTTGCTGTCATTTTAAATTGTAGTCAATGCATAAAATTAAAAAAAACGCAATGAAGGGCGCTAAAGAAATAAAAACAGCGCAAATGTTTTCTTCATTTTGTATTTGCTGCTGTTGTTGCTATATCTGTTGTTTTTTTTGTTTCGTTTTTTTGGGGGGGGGGGTGAATTTGAATCGATGCAAAGTTTCAAACGCAGTTAAAAACGTTAAAAAATAAATCCAGCAAGGATTAGAAAAAAAAACAAAGCAAACCTAGCTTTCACTTTCTCTATTTGTACTTGTTGTTGTTGTTGTATGAATTTAAATTCAAATTCATATACAGAATAAGAACATAAAAAACATAACGTAATATAATGTATAAAAATAAGAATATATAAATACATATACAAAATTTGGAGGCATCTAAATTTTTATGCAGGGCTTCCATTTCCTTTTTATCACCTTTGCATGAAATTAAATTAAACTAAATATAGCCCAGATTTGAACTCCTTAAATACTTGTGTGTCTATTCCTTTTAACGTGGTATCTTTAAGAGAAATACACACATATATATATATTGTATTAATAAAAGTCTGAAATTGCAAAACTCAGATCACCGTTATGTCTTAGTTTGCTTCTGTTTGTGTCTACCTGTTACATCTCTGCATCGTATTGCCTTTTATAAATTACCTATATATAAACACTAAACAATGCTTCCAGCAAACTACATTAATCTCTTATGGAAAATTAATGTCCAACCACGATAAATGTTACTTAGGATAATTTCATAATGTTCATAAAAATAAACCTGTGGTTTAAAAATATAAAGGCATTAATTTGCATCTGAGAGGAGTAGCTGTGTTAAGAGGGACAAATTTTCGATAACAATGAGTCAAATGTTTGGCAGTTGCAAGAATATGAAATTAAAAGTTGGTGTGAATTACGGTGGCAGTAAAAAGGAGTGGTGTTAATTTTTATTTACAAGCTGGTGGTGTAGTAAGGGCTGGTTCAGTCTGGTGTAGTAAGGGCTAGTTCGGTCTGATCTATGTGATATAAAACTGTCTTTAAAGATCGGGGTGGTATGCCATTTAAAAATATGGATTTTCATATGAGAGTCACTGTTAAGGACAATGAGTCAAGCGTTTGGCAGTTGAGAGAACACATTAAAGTTAAGAGTTGGTATGAATTATGGCGTCAGTGAAAAGGAGTGATGATGAGGGAGTATCGGGGGAGGCAATGAATGTTAGTTTACAAATATTCCACTTGTTAAAATTTTGTATCAGATTTTTAGGAATGTAGAAACGAAAGTGGGTGTGAGATGGAGGTGAGGGAACAGTCAGTAGTGAGATAGCATAAATAGGAGAGCGTTAGTGTCTGGGTAAGGGAGTTTGTGAAACCTAAGGTGGTGGTAGGAGCTTTGTGGAGAAGTAGTCGGTGGTTTAAGTGGCATAGTAAAATAGTAAAATATTTATGAAGATGAATGGTTAAGAAAAGTGGAAGAGGGTTGGGGAGGAGTAGAAAAAAATCAGCAAGAGTAAAAAATTATCTATTGTAATAGATCTGGGGAGAAGCGTTTTTGCTTTGTTTTGGTGACCTCTTAAATTATCTATCCGATATGTTGTGGATTGATTTTGAAACGAACTAGAACAGCAGTGATACGAGCTCTTCATTTTTAGCGAAATCCTCTTTGTATTATGTAGTATAATTATTTAAAATTGTTGTAAGTGACACTTTGGGTCGTCGGTGCGAGCGATATATTAAATACCATTATGATAAATGCCTTTATAATAAATACCATTATGATAAATGCCTTTTATAATAAATACCATTAGGAGTTTTTTTTTTTCTTTTTTTTTTTTTTTTTTTTTTTTACATGGGTGTCACCACTTATCAAGGCCCAGAGGCCACTCAAGGATAAGGGTTATTAGTTATTGTGATTTTAGCATAGTAAACAGTGAGAATTTTGTAACTTGGATTACTTAGGGGGACGATTCAATTAGAACTTGTTCACATTGGACTTTTTCTTTTTTTTTTCATAGGTATGTTAGTTATGTTACTTAAGACTTCTACCCAGTTATGGCTGGTGAATTGAGAGCATGCTACTCCTGTGGATTAAATAAAAAGTTTAATTCAAATTTTTATGCAGATTTTTGAGTTTTGATTGAAAATTCCCAAGTTTGACAATATACATCTGAATATTGGACGTCATATTAACTGAAACGTTGTGCGAATAATACTCAAGAGTAAAACAGTAATTGGAATAATCCAAACCAGCAGAACCCGTGGAAATTTCACGGTAGTGGAAAATTTTTAAAACACATAAATAAAAAATAAAATAAAACAATTAACAATGAATTTAAAACAATTTTATAGCAAATTTTTTAACCTTTTAAAGCTAAAAATAAGTGATTGGAAAAATTTTGATTTTTTTTTTTTTTTTTTTTTTCTTGGGTCCCCCCGACAAAATTCACCCTTGTTTGTCTGTTTATCCATTCACACTTTTCCCAATAACTAAGCCTTGGAATTCTTTTGAAATTTTGCACAAACATTAAACATGATATGAGTAAAAAAAATGTAACAGAACTGATTTTCAAGGAAAACTTCAGTTACCCCCTCAGGGTGCCTTTCGGGTTAAAATGGCTAAAATTAACAGGTTTGTGCTTATTAAAATAAAATTATGCCTTGGATTTTTATAAAACTGCTTAAAAAGTTGTAACTAACTGATTTCTATATAATTTTGTTTGTCTATACTTTACGATAACTCTTGGGTGTGCCCCACAGGCTCTTTTAGGGCTAATAAAAACACTCCGTTTTTGGGACTATTTTACCATATTTGTCCAAATTTTCTGTATATGTCTATTTAGCAGTTTGGCATAGTGCTGAACTCAAATTTAAATATGTTAAGGCATTGGGGACTTTTGGGGCTAAATGGAGGTGGGGGGCAATGATGGACTTAGTAATTTCGTTTTTTGCTTAATGAAAAAATCAAATTTACACATGTTAAGGCCTAAAATTGTACAGTTTGCTCTTTTTTATCAGGATTTGATGTACCCTGGAGACTTTTGGGGCTAAATGGGTGAGGGGGGGTATCTCACTCACGGGGGACCATGCATACTTCACTTGTTCAATGAAAATTCAACACATTGTTTTTTTTTTGGGAGGGGGTGTTCTGAATATTTTTTTATATAAATTATAAGGGAACAGATATCAATTCATTTGCACATTTTTTTTTTAAATTTGAAAAAGAAACTATAATAAAAAAAAACCTTACAATCTCATTTCAGTAGGGGTAGGCAAAATTTTTCAAATAAATGCCAAAAGTGGCTTATTACCTTCATTTATATGTAAATAGATGGGAACAAGTGATTTTTTTCAAAACAAGTTAAAATTGGAGGGTCGCTGGCCCCAAACGTGATTTTACCGCGTCAACGCGTGAAAATGGCCAAAATTTCTCCCCCGAACACACTTAATCATTTATTGAAAGCCACAGGGTGCATTTTTTGACTATAAATGCATTTGTATCATTAAATCTAACATTCTCATTGGCTATCCCACAAGTATAGGGCTTTTTAGGGTATCTCAGAATCCAAAATGGGTCAAAATTACCCCAAAATTAGCCAAAAATGGTCGGAAATCACTGATTTTCCAAAATGCACCTCCCAAGGCACACAGGGTGCAATTTTTGACCATAAATGGCTCTATATCATTAAATCTAACATTCTCACTGGCTATCCCACCTATATAGGGCTTTTCAAGGTATCTTAAGGGTCCAAAATGGGTCAAATTTACCCAAAAATTAGCCAAAAATGAACGAAAATCACGGATAATCCCCAAAATGCAGGTATTATATCTCATCGGGCTCCTATAAACACTCCTGTATGGCTTTTTACAGTTGGAAGACTGAAATAACCACCCTGTTATCTTATCTATTTGTATTTAGGGTATTTAGAGATCTTTGGGGGATGTAAAAAGGGTCAAAACAATCCAAAAATGACAAAATTACGCTTTACGGTACATAACATATGAATCATTAGTTCATTCATCAATGATACTTTTTAGAAACATTGTAACTTTACTACATCAACTTCTCAGAAAGTAATTAATTGTAAATTGAACATTGAATGTCAATAAAATGCTGTCCAAGAAGAGTCTGAATTCATATTGTTCTCATAGTTACCCCAAAATTGATGAAAATGGCCCTCGATTCGCTATTTCTCGATTTGTAACCAATATATTGAATAACTTGATAAAAGGTATGAGTAATTAGCAAAGGAATTATTTTGTTATTTCAAGACACAGCTTCACTTCACATTACTTTAAAATCATTCAACAGTAAAATATCAATATAATGCATTAAAGAGCTTGTCAATCACATCATTATTCTCTAGCACAAATACTGGTTTTCGTCTTCTCAAGTTCCATGCACCAATGACATTGCACGACAAAAATTGAATTTTCAATGTCTTCTGCTATTCAATTCGGGAAGGATACTGCCATGTTTTCTTTCTGGCAATTGGTCACTTATATCCTCCACTTCAAATTGATCATCGTCCAAATCCAAACGATTGTGCAGTTCTTGCTCTGCCAGAAACCGTTCATGTTCCATATCGACGTGGAAAGTGTCAATGAGCCATTTGCGAGAGAGAGACTTTTGATCGACAAAGAATCTTCGTTCATGTACATCAAATTCATCAGGATTCACATCTTTTGAAAGTATATTGAGAAGGACATGGTGCTCTCGTTTCCATTTAATCATATTCACACGTCTGGAACCCTTTGCTTTGTAGACATCTTTGTCGTAAATTTTTAGCGATCGATCAAGTTTGTTTTATCCCAGGTATTGTAACATAACGAACATCACTTCCAAAGGCTTTCTGCCACAATTGTAGTAATCGCAAGGAGAACTGGTGAATATGATTTTTCTGTGTCGTGGTACCATATTTGGCAGCATGATGTTGCACAGCTTGAACACATTCAGCCTCAGTTGGAAAAGAATCAAGCAGAAGATAAGTCCAATCGTCGTAATTATAATCTTCGTCAATCTGCCCTGCTATACCAGCCATGTTCATTGCATTTTACTAACTGAAAAAGAAAGCAAAGTTCAATCAAATTCACAATTAATGCAATGCAATGTTATCGTGTCTATTTAAAGATGCCATTGCATTGTTACAGAAAGAAAACATTTCCTTATTTGGAAATTTTCCATCTATAACTCAAATTAAGCCCCTTTTTGACAACCTATGTTGATTCTTAGGGACTTTTTGACTCTCTTTGGCTAAATCGGCCATATTTAGCCCCTTTTAAAGGTCCTTATACCCCTCATTAACAGTGCAAAAGTTAGGAGAGTGCCTGCTTCAAGCATTTCCCAACAGTTTCTGCCATGTAGAGGTGTCTTTGGGCCCATGGGAGGTGCATTTTGGAAAATCCGTGATTTCCGACCATTTTTGGCTAATTTTGGGATAATTTTGACCAATTTTGGAATCTGAGATACCCTAAAAAGCCCTATACTTGTGGGATATCCAAGGGGAATGTTAGATTTAATGATACAAATGCATTTATAGTCAAAAAATGCACCCTGTGGCTTTCAATAAGTGATTAAGTGTGTTCGGGGACGAAATTTGGGCCATTTTCACGCGTCGACGCAGTCAAATCACGTTTGGGGCCAACGACCCTCCAATTTTGACTCGTTTTGAAAAAAATCACTTGTTCCCATCTATTTACATATAAATGAAGGTAATAAGCCACTTTTGGCATTTATTTGAAAAATTTTGTTTCTATAGCCTACCCCTAATTTCAGTATGAATTTTTTTAAATTATAAAATAAAATAACCGATTTTAAATCGTAAACGGACTGCCATATTGTTTTTTTTTTTACATCTTTAGAGAGGAAATAGTTTTAATGAGTATCCATACAATAAATCTCACCTTTCTGTTTTAATGTATGTATGTATGTATGTACGTATGTATGTATGTATGCCTGCCTAGAACTTTCGACAGAGGCGACGGATTTTCACAAAATTGGTATCGTATTGAAGTTTGACCCTTCGGATGACAAATATCGAAAAATTGTCTAAAAACATTTAATTCCTTCACCTTCAACTGGGCATTTTTCTACAGGGAGGGTCGCTTTTTTCACCGATATTTTCGAAAGTTATCGCCTCTTTTCAATTGACTAGCCTTAATTTAAACCTTTGCTACTTCTGGTTTGGCGATGGACGCAACAGCAAAAATGTCACGTTTTTGTTTTTCACATTCTTTTCCTCCTTCGCAGTACGGGTCTGAGCCTGCCTGCCTGCCTACTGCCACTTTCTTTTTTATGCTCAACACACACCGAGCAACGCCGGGCACCCAGGCTAGTCTAATACATAAAAGGCAAAATAGCCGCGAGCGTTTGTGTATGTCTGCGAAAGGATTTTTGAGTAGGGGTTCTTGCGTTGGTTAGATTCTCGCAGAAGTTTTCTTATACTTCATAGATCGTAATAATAGCTCAGATTTGCAAACGGACATCATCTCTATCTTTTTTTTTTTTTTTTTTTTTTTAATTCCCTGATTTTGATTGTTTTTATTTTTGTTTTGTTTTTTTCATATAAATAAAGCGAAACTAATCAAATGCAACTGCAAACTCCTGGCTTTTGCCGAGGTAGTATCTGTTCTGTAATTGGTCCTTGGTCAGTGTAAAGGAAACCTTTCATACTCAAACAATTACTATTTATTTGGATACTGCCTGAGTGCCTCCTGTTTTGGGGGAACTGCTTTTCCTCCACATTAAAAACGACCTTCCTGGGAAGTTTAAAAGCAACGCCATTTCTGCAAATCATCTTTTTGATTGACTACATTAAATTTGAACGCTTTACACTTCCGGTCACATCGTGGAGTAGGGGTAAGACGTCAGGTTTTCTTTCACTTTCTTTTCTGCCTTCACGTCACGAGTTTGAGCTTGCCTGCCTACTACCACTTTTTTTTTTTGTTTTGCTCACCTAGGCAACACCAGGCATCCAGGCTAGTTAACTGATAAAGAGCAAATATAAAGGAAGGTAATTAATTTCTCGACTGTGCCCAAGTCAAAACGCAGATTCCATGACAAAGCTTCTTTCTTAGAACTGCACGCCTGTGGAACTCTCTTCCGTTTGCCTGTTTCCCACCTGACTACAACTTGGTTGTCTTCAAGTCCAACATAAACAAATTCTTAATGAACCGCCCCCTTAAATAATCCAATCTACCACATTTTCATTACTAACGATTACTATGATATTATCCCATTGATTATTGTACACTCAATATCCCTTATCCTCGAGTGGCCTCCAGGCCTTGAGAAGCGGTGAATTCCTATGTAAAAAAAAAAAATTAAATAAAAAAGAAAATAATGTCTGCGATGATGATGTTTTTTTTTGTGACACTGAACGTACAGACAAGTAAATTAATATTTAGATAATACATGCTGTTTTGTAATTCAGAAAAATCAGAATTCCGCTTCTTTTGTTTATAGAAAAAGATAAGATATGTTTTAAAGGAGACAGAAAGACATTCATTACTAAAACCAGTCTTCTACCACCCTACCCATGAATCGTTTGAAGTATGGCAAAATTAACGTTTTCAGAAAGAAAGAGGGAACGAAGGCTGCAAAGCAAAAATAAGGAAAACAGGAAAAGTGAAAGAAACATTAAGCGTTTGTGTGAGTAAGAGAGTTTTTTTTTGTTGTTGTTGTTTTTTTGTTTTTATTCTTTTGCCTTTGCATCCTTCCTTCCCTTTTTCTCTCTGAAAATGTTCCATGAGTGGTAGAGGTAGTAACTTTTGTTTCAGTAATGAATGTCTTTCTCCCTCCTTTAAAACATATCAGTCAATATTTATATAAAGAATGGTATTGTTGATTTTAACACCTTTCACTAAATCACCCCACCCTTAAAATGTAATTCTATTTTTATTAAGGCAATTATGAGTGAACATCCTGACTCTCTAGGTTGGGAAATTGGTAAGGTTGTGACCCCTTAGGTTGATAAATTCATTTGGTTTTCAGAATTTTAAGGGCTATTGGCCATTCACATCTCCGAAATATTTAATATGGCCATGTTATGGCCACCAAAAACAAAGTTAGGTAAAAATTGAGAGTTTAAAGAGTTCAAGAAATGTTCTAGTGAAAGAAAAGTTTTTTTTCTGTAAGGAGAAATGAGTAGATATATATTTTTATTTTTCAGCTGACATTGTGTTAGTTTTCTTTTTATTTATTCATTTATTTTTACTCTTTTTCACCCCAAAAAAGGCATATTTAAACGTAAGGTACTACTATTTGATAACATGTCTACAAAGTAACTATGTGGGGAGTTGAGTAATGAGATGTCTATTTGCATTACATTTAAATTTCTGCATGTTAATACAGTCAGGGAAACCGGAAACAAGGCGGGAATTCCAAAATCTATCAACCCAAGGGAAGAAACTATTCTAAAACGTTTTCCAGCATCTAGATACATCAAAAGTGAACATGTGGAATTTTGCTGCTTGTCAGGTTAGTTAGGAGTATGTATGTTGAGAGGGCACAAGTGCAATGAGTTCATCCGAGTACATTCCGTTAAAGTACTTGCAAAAGAGGCACAGGGATGCAACATTGTGGCAATGGGACAGTGATTGGAGCTTAGCCAATTGTGCAGGAACCTTTGGACCCTGTGTGAGTTTGCATTTGTATAAATGGGATAGGCATGAAGATTGCATATATATTGACATGCTTGTCTCTTCTCTATCTCTTCTCTTCTCTTCTATATAAATAAAATGAACTCATTTTTTCGCGTCGGATTTTGACCTTAATAGGATTAAAAATCAAGATATTTCATGCAAATATAATATGCACAAACGGCAGAACAATATCTGAGGTGTGTTATAGGCTTATTATTTCTCAAATTCCTCGATAATCTTAGATTTCTATACTTTTTCTGCTGAGAAGTCACGGCCAAAATCGGTTAAGATCAATGGAAGTGGTAAAATATTTTCTCTCTAATAAATTCCTCCTCCCCCTGCCACCACTTAACACCGTTTGGGGATCGTTCACAAGGAACAGTTGAGAAGAGAACACCGGTTTGGCTTCGTAGTTCTTTCATGTGAAGTTATTTAAAATCACTAAACTAAGCTGCAGTGCTCTGTAGCGTAGTGGTTAGCGTGCTGGACAATTCACATTATATTTTCACGTTCGCGCCGACCTACCGTAGTCGTTTGTTTTTGTTTTTGTTTTTTTCCTAAACAACTGGAATGGACTTTTCTTGGTGGCCGAACTGTTAACGTTGCAGATGTTTTTTTTTTGTTTTTTTTTTCACACTTTATTTTCCTACTTTTACTCATGACTCCGGGTTTGATCCTTCCTACTTACCTACCATAACATTTTTTAAAACTCCCCCCCCCCGTCCCGGAAACAAACACTCGGGCAACGCCGGGTACCCCCGCTAGTTTTATTAATAAGGGAGTGTATGCATGAACATGTGTTTATGTATTTGATGAGAAGCCTTTATGTGCTTTGCTGAGCGTACACTAGTTAGTGAATGTCTATCATCATGCTATGTGCTGTTGCTGAGGGCAAAGGATTATGGGTAGGATTGTGTTGTGCGCATATGTTGTCTCTAGAAGAAAATAGAAAAAAGAAAGAAAGATGCTGTGTTTAGGTTTTTATATTATGCAGCAGGGCAATACCTGCTCACGGTGCCCACATTCAAATATCTGTGGAGCATAATGTCTAATACCTACTTATTGGATGACATCCAGAATCCCCTCAAGCAAGTATCAGCATCCTTTGGTTTCTAAAGAGAAGGGTTTTTCAGAACAACAACTTCAGACTCCACACCAAAATGCGAGTGTACAGAGCAGTATGCATCACCACACTGCTGTATGGATGTGAGTCTTGGATGACCTATAGGCGCCATATGATAAGTCTGGAGACTTTCCATATTAAATGCCTCTAGAAGATCCTTGGCATCATATGGAAGAACAGAGTGCCGTACACAGATGTTGTGGAAGGTAGGCAGCTGGAGCGTGGAATTCATCATGATCCAATGCCAACTCAGGTGGCTGGGGCACATCATTTGAATGCCCAGCTACGGACAACTTATGTTGAATTCTCTATGGTCAATTATTCCAAGGCTGACACAGTGCCAATGAGCAGAGGCAGCATTTCAAAGACACCATCAAGAGATCCTTGAAGAGGCGTCAAATAGACCCCTCTTCGCTAGAGGAACTTGCTTGCTGCCAGGATCTCTGGCGCTCCCTCTGTTCACAGGGAGTGGACTGTATTGAAGAGCAACAAATACAGGGTCATACAGTGAAGCATGCAAAGAGCTCTCTAAATCATCCCTGCTCCACCTGACACCTCCTTCACATGCCCAATCTGTGACCGTAACTGTGGGTCCAAGATTGAACTATTTAAACATCAGCAGACTCACAAGCAGAAGATCGTCATCATTCAATAACGATGGACAACCAAGAAGATAATATGCACCAATATTTGGGAGTGAATATCCTCGCTTCTTTGCTTGGTTGAAAGAAGCTGCTAATTGGAGGTTTTGTCTAATCAAAAATCGATACATAAAACAACATTCGTTGCTACACTGCGAACAATCAATAAATATCTTGCTTTCTGAATCGAAGAACCCTGTGGAACATGTTATCATAGTACTGCTTTTCTTCAGATTACAACATGGTTATCTTCAAATCCAATTTTAACTTCTCTTCCCTCTTCCTCACTCTTTTCTCTTCCTCAATCTCTCTATCGCTTCTCTTTGAAATATAATCAAGACTAATTTACAATTAAACAAACAACAAAAGTTTTTTTTTTTAAATATATTTTCAGTATTCAGTTTGGTTAAATATTTAAATCCTATTTATTATTGAGATAATTTGTCAAAGTTTTTTATAAGTGGATCCTCAATGTGGATGTGATGGTGGCTAAGTGGTTAACGACACGGACTGAAAACCTGGTTGTATCAAGTTCGAACCCAGTTCATTTCACAAAACCACTTTCATCGAATCCACACTTGACCTTATGTCAAACTCCCCGGAAACGATGTAAATTACATAGGCAGATCCTCAAACAGTTACTGCCTACAAGTTTACAGAAACCAAATTACTATTGCCCGGTTGGTTTTTTGCATTCTTTCATTTAATTTAATTTTTTTTCTTTTCAAATAAAAAAATCTATTTTAAAAACTAATCTTTTTCATATTAAAAATTTACAATTTAACAAAAATATTACTGTTTAAAGAAACATAGATTTTATTGTATGAAAAATTTGAAAAGGAATAACTTTTAAACTTTTTTGCAAAGGGATTTTATCCAAGGACCCCAAAATCAACAGATATTAGACCATTCTTGTAATGATTCAGTCTCTGTTGATTTTGTGGAGTTTAGTTCCGTGCAGTTCTAGGAGGTCCACCTTCCAAGACCGTGCCATCTATTTGAAAAGGGATTAGTTTATTGCTAATCACCTGATGCGCCTTTACTGGAGAGAGTTGATGGAGCTACCTGCACTTTTTGCAGGTTAAAGTGCCCCCCCCCTCTAAGGCGCTAACTTCTAAATCCCATTTTTCGACTCTGGTGTCTAAGTTTTTGCAGTGGGAGTCAACTAAAAAACATTACTGTTTCAATTTCAAATTCATTTATAAAAAATATTGATTTTATTTTCACAATAAAAATGATACCAAAACAAAGTTTTTTTAAATATTATTTTTTTATCATAAAAAAATACAAATTATTAAATAGACCAGAGAATAGCAATTTGTTTTCTGCAAACTAGGGAACTTTTTTTTTTTTTATCTTAGAACCGATCACAAATCGATTGACTCATTTATGCCAAATTTTTCAACCATCTTGGGTTAAAAAATCCAATATCACCTAAATATCCTCGAGTGGCCCCTGGGTCTTGATAAGTGGTGAATATATATATATATATATATATATATATATATATATATATATATATATATATAGATGGATTTGCTATATCTATACATGGACTCTATTTAGTGGGTATAAAAATTTCAATATAGTCTCACTAGTTTTCTTTTTCTCTTTGTCTTTTTTCTTATTTTTCGCCTTTCTTTTTTCTATTTTCCCTTTCTTTTCTTTTGTGTCTTTGCCTTTTTCTTTTCCAATCTTTTTTCTTTTTCTTTTTTTCTCTTTTCTTTCCCTTTTTCTGACTCTTTATTTTTTACGTTTCCTTTTTCTATCTTTTTTTTTTCATTCTACTTCCTTTCTTTTTGCTACTTTACTTTCTTTTTTCTCTCTTGTTAAAGCCGAGTTTTTACTCCTATTCGCTTAAACACATTAATACATTCTGTCAGCAGCACCAATATTCTATGAAACAATTGAGTTCAACTTATCTGAAATATTCTACTTCAAATAGTTACGCAATCGACACCTTATTCTCTTATCGGTCGAAATATGCCATGATGCATTTCTCATACCTTTCAGCCTATGAGTAATCACGGTGTGTTCCCATTCAATCTGATTACAAAAATATCGTTTTCTTACTTCCTTGTAACCTGACTGCCATTTGCAAACGTTGGGCGTAATCTATAATATAAATCTCACCTGTCTGTTTAAATGTATGCATGTATGTATGTATGTTGTCAGGTCATGTCATATGCTACTGGTACTACTTGCCTTATGGTCGGGTCACCGGCGACTAAACTGGTTCCCCCACCAGACTTGTTTGGTGAGGAGGGCGGCTAGTCTCCCTGAAGGATTAAAAACAAGACCTTCCAAAGGGCGAATGAACTCTTTTTCTGGGTCAACGGCCAACTAGCACCGTGTATATTTGTGTGTGTGTATATGTGTATTGGGGTGGAGAGGGCTCCCGTAAGCCGTGGTGAAGGCAACCTTTCTAGGAGAAGCAAATCTCTGATTTAAAAAGCCATAAAGCGGAAGACCAGTACCCGCATTAAGCTGGTCTGCAGTTTAATTTGTTGCTGGCTATCTTGCTCTTGCTTGTTGCTGGATCTCAACATTTTGAACCGAGAGAGAGACTTAGCTGTCGTACAAAGCTAAGACTCTGTAACATCATCTTTGTATAGATACTCTTTCAGGTATTTGGGCTCATGGATTTTAAATGTCTGAGGGAGTGGCACTCGTCTGACAAGACGTTGCAATCATCATCATCATGTATGTATGTATGTATGTATGTTTGAAACTTTCGACAAAGGCGACGGATTTTCACGAGATCGGTATTGTTTTAAAGCTCGACTCTTCAGACGACAAATATCGAAAATTTTACCAAAAACATTAATTCCTTCACCCTCAACGGCACTATTTTCTACAGGGAGGGGGGTTGGTTTTTTCGCTGATATTTTCGAAAGTTATCCCCTGTTTTCAATTGACTAGCCTTAATTTAAACCTTCACCACTTCTGGTTTGGCGATGGACGCAACAGCATAGACGTCACTTTTTTTTTTTTTTCACATTCTTTTCCTCCTTCGCGGTACAGGTTCGAGCCTGCCTGCCTATTGTCAAATATTGGTCCATTTTCTTAAAAACACATTGTCAAATATTGGTCCATTTTCTTAAAAATTTATTGTCAAATATTGGTCCATTTTCTTAAAAACTCATTGTCAAATATTGGTCCATTTTCTTAAAAACTTATTGTCAAATATTGGTCCATTTTCTTAAAAACTCATTGTCAAATATTGGTCCATTTTCTTAAAAACTCATTGTCAAATATTGGTCCATTTTCTTAAAAACTCATTGTCAAATATTGGTCCATTTTCTTAAAAACTCATTGTCAAATATTGGTCCATTTTCTTAAAAACTCATTGTCAAATATTGATCCATTTTCTTAAAAACTAATTGTCAAATATTGATCCATTTTCTTAAAAACTCATTGTCAAATATTGGTCCATTTTCTTAAAAACTCATTGTCAAATATTGATCCATTTTCTTAAAAACTCATTGTCAAATATTGGTCCATTTTCTTAAAAACTCATTGTCAAATATTTATCCATTTTCTTAAAAACTCATTGTCAAATATTAGTCCATTTTCTTAAAAACTAATTGTCAAATATTGGTGTTTTCATTGATTAATTTTAAGTATATTGATCAAAGAAACATTTTCTAATAATAACTTTTGAGTAAAAGTCTAGTATAGTTAGCAAACGAAAAAAAAAGATGGGTAAAAGAAAGAAATATACAGCAAATAACTGTGATCAAATGATAGAAAATAGAATATCTTCAATGTACAGTTACCTATTTCCTGCTAAAAATAAAAAAGTACAATATTCAAATCTTTTTTTTCTTTTTTTGTAGGTAATTGTAATGTCAGAGGATTATAAGGAACCTCGAAAAACTTGGAAAAGCTGGGATTGGTCTTTGATATCGAGTGTAATCAGCGTTGGCAACCCAGATATAACACTTATGTGTCACACCCATAAAGAA
Source organism: Euprymna scolopes (assembly GCF_053919585.1). Taxonomy (NCBI): domain Eukaryota; kingdom Metazoa; phylum Mollusca; class Cephalopoda; order Sepiida; family Sepiolidae; genus Euprymna; species Euprymna scolopes. Next base: position 31,083,224 of record NC_136521.1, read on the forward strand.
GGCAGAAGATATGGCTTTTCAGGTAAGATGAAATGACTTGTGTCAAGGAATCTTAACGATTCAATCTTGTCCTATGCAATTCTAGGTCAGCCCTCCCAAGGTTTACCTTCTCCCTTATTTATTTATTTTTTTACTCTTGTTCACTCCAAACAAGGCATATTGCTACTTGAACAACTATTTGAAGCCATGTCTACAGGGGACTATGTGAGGAGATGAACAAGATGTTCATTCACATTACATTAGTGCTAATCGCCTGAGGCACTTCCACCGGGAAATGCCGACAGGGAATGCTGGGCATTATTTGTAGGCCAGAGTACTCTTCCTCTATGGTGCTGACTTTTCAAATCCCACTTTGTCACATCATCCCATGAAGGGTGGGAGGGAAGTAAGTTGAGAAGTTTCCTACATTTAAAATTTTTATTTACTCATACAATTTAGGCTATACTCTTGACAATCAGTTAATAACTTTGCTTCTGTCATATCTGCTGATTTATGGTTTTGTACAGTTCTAGGAGGTCTACTCTCCAAGGCTTTACCACATTTAATGAGGGGATCATTCATTATTATTTTCCCGAAGCAGGGAGTGCAGGGAGTGCTGACATGGCTGATCCAAGCATTTATTTTATAAGCCAGAGTGCATTTCTCTTGGTATGCTAGCTTTCAAAACTTCACTCAGTCACTGTCCTTGAGTCCCTTCTCTTTGAGAGAAAATAAATAAATATACGATTTTCTTTAAGTTTAAAAAGTACATTTTTTATTTCGAAACTTCTGCTGGACTTGTATGTTTTATCTGTGTTTATTTAAGCCTTTATTTCCAAAAACCTGTCAGACAAATAAAAAATCAGCTTTAGGATCAGAAAAAATAACCACTGATTTAGGGCGTGCATTATGAATCTTGGAACTGGATTAAAGAAATACCTGACTTCTTGTTATAAGCCTGTTTAAGAGACCACAAGGAAAATAGAACAGGAATAGAGGAAAAAAATGTATTGATAGGAACATACAAAAATGAGGGTTGTTTGTACAACCGACGAACAACTTTGGTTGGTTCACTGGATATCGACTCCCGCCACACAACTTTGTCTTCTGGTATTTATTGTGTATGGATCAGTTCATTCGTAGGTAACACAGGTAGTCTGCCACAACACTTCTACAATGTCTGTCCGCATGATCTCTGCGTTTAACTAAAACCCTTGCGATTAGGTGCCTAACAAGCAAACAGTATTTCTCCATAAATTCTCATTTAAAAAAAAAAAACATTATTTCAAAGATTCCTTCCAATTTTTTTCAGCGTTTTTTTTTCTTTGAGCTAAATATTTCTTCCCTTGCTGGTCTGCCATCCATGACACACATCTGTGGCACCACTACTACGCATGCAACCTTGTGCATATTTGCACTTTCTTATGAACGCTTTGCATTCTGATTACAACTTCATAGTCTTGGAGGATTCTAATATATAATAGGAACTTTGATTTGACTCTGAGACCAACTGAAAGCTGATTTCTTCTGCCCGTTTGCAGGAATATATATAAATATTGATACTTCTGCAGTATAAGTGCTAAGCTATCATTGGAATCATCCAGGAAGTTTACAGAAAAATGCTGAAAAGTGCTGGAACAAAAAATTATGAAGAAAACATTTGTTTGCTATCATTGATTTATTATTGAAAATAAAATCTAAATATTTATCTTGAACCAAAAATAAATCGGTACTTCTACACTATTGGGACGAGATTTTATAGTCAATAAATGGAATTTTCAGATAAAAAACAATGGTTTCAATTAATTTTTTTTGTCAATTCTATACAATGGTAACTTCCAAATTATGCAGGCGGAATTACCTGAATATTACTGAATTATTTAAAAAAAAAAACAGCTTTAATCGTGGTAGCAGGTGAAAAATTGCCTCCATCTTGTTTAAATCGAAATGGAAAATTACCTCTTTTTTTAACTCTTCTGTGTCTTACGATCGTTTTCTTCAAATTCTATTTTTTAAATTTCTTTAATAAGGTAGAAAATTATTTATTAATTTTCGTAATTTTTGGATATAATCATCTTAAAAATACAAGGAATACAGATACCATTGTTTTCATGTGAAATTCAATTTTATGATTTCCGAAATTTCGTCCCAATAGTGTAGAAGCGCCAAGAAATCATAAAATGAAGAAAAAAATTATTTAAAAAATCAAAAAGGTTTTATTTGCTGTCAGTTGTTTCTTATTCAAAAAATAAATAAGTTTTGCTAAGTTTTGTAAAAAGTGTCCAATAATTATTCAAGAATATTGTTTTTGTTTTTCAATTAATCATCCATTGAATTAGCAGTTCGTCTTCGTCATTGTAGCGGATGGAATACTGCTGCCATATCTGGGCAGGAGCTGCTAAAAACAGCCTATCCTGCCTTGACAGAGTACAAAATAGACTTCGTGGCTTAGTGGGGGAGGCCCTTTTCTCTTCCCTGCAACCTCTCTCCCACAGAAGAGACGTTGCGAGCTTGTCTTTGTTTTATCGTTATTTCCATGGCAGATGTTCGTCTGAGCTCCAATCTCTAGTCCCCCCTCGCAAATCCTTTACAAAAAACACCCAACTAGCTGAAACCACTGTCAAAAATTTTCCCCACTCTTTATCTGTGCCTAAACCAAAACGTAGATTCCATGAACAAAGCTTCTTTCTCAGAACCGCACGCCTGTGGAACTCTGTTCCGTCAGCATGCTTCCCACCTGACTACAACCTGGATGTCTTCAAGTCCAACGTAAACAAATTCCTGATGATCCGCACCCTTAAGTAGACATTTTTATTAAACCCCCACACTAACGTACTGTACATACAATAACCCTTATCCCTGAGTGCCTTCCGGGCCTTGATAAATGATGATCACCTTGTAAAAAAAAAAAGAAAAAAAAAAAAGCGAAATTCGAAAATTGAAATATTGAATTTCAAGTGAAACCAATGACATCTACTAAATTGTCATGTTATAGCAATGTACATATCCAAAAATTAAGAAAAACGATAAGGCAAAAAATTAATTATTAATGCAAATAGTTTTCAAAGATAATTAGCGAAAATTGAGTTTTGCAAAAAAAAAAAAAAAAAGAAACCAGAGAGTTCTAATTGTAACAAAAGGGAGGTAAGTATCTTCTGAAAACTGAAAAATCTTTGGTCAATTTAGCAAAACTTAATTTTCGCTAATTATCTTTGAAAACTGTTTTCATTAATAATTAATTCTCTACTTTTTTGTTTTTCATAATTTTTGGATATTTTAATTACTGCGACATGACAATTCAGTAGATACGATTGGTTTCACTTAAAATTCAAAATTTTGATTTTCGAATTTCGCTACAATAACAAAGAACTGAATTAGCTTCATACTGAAAAAAAAAAAAAAATATATATATATATATATATAAGTGAACGTGTGTGTGTGTACATTTCCCTACGCAATAACTCTGTCAATTTTCAGTCTACAGACTCGAAATTTGATATACAGGATACTAAGATTTGGGAAAATCTTTGTGATCGGCTTCCAGCCAGAAATTTAGCTGTTAAGGGGTCAAAGTTCAACGATTAGACCTTTGAAAACTCTATCAAACTCCTCCGTCAATTGTGGGTCTAAACACTTGAAATTTTAGATATAGGTTTCTTTGACATGGATCTAACTTAATAAGTTAATTTTAGCCCAAAACAATAAATGTTAAAGGGTTATAATAGGGGTCAAAGTTAAAAAAAATTGACTGCTTTTTCTTTTTTTTTTTCTTTTTTTTTGCTCAACATAACCTCCAAACACCCGGGCAACGCCGGGCTGAAATGCTAGTATATATATATATATATATATATATATATATATATATATATATATATATATATATATTCTTGATTATATTTCACATTTTATTTATACGAAACCTTAATTTATGAAGCTCAATGTAATTACAGAGCATATAATAAATAAATGACAGTCTATATTCTAAGTGAATGATGTTGACCATCGTACTATTTATTTCTTTAAGTACATTGGCATTCACAATTCTGAGGAGTTAAGGGCAAAATAGATTCATTGATTAATATTTTTTTATTGCATTTTCACCCTAGATAAAGCACAGTGTCACTTTGATGTAGGGAGCTACTATTTAGGACATAATTGCAGGGATACTATGTTTCGCAGCAAGACGTCTGTTCACATTACATTTGAACTCCTGCATGTCAGTACAGTCGCAGAAGCAGGAACCCAGAAGGGAATTTCAAAGTCTAGCAGTTCTGGGAAGTAGAAGCCTTTCTGGCATTTGGGGATCTCTACTCTATAGGGGTGGGATTTTGCTGCTTATCGGGTTTGTTGGGGGCATTTACATTGGGGGTGGGGTACAAGAGCTTGTAATTTATCGGAGCATCTACCATTAAAATACTTGTGAACAGACAGAGGGATGCAACATTTCATCGATGGGAGAGAGACTGAAGCCTAGTTGACAGTTTGGAAACTATTAGGTTGGCGACTCTCTTTTGAACCCTTTCCAGGAGTACACCAGCACAAATGTAACAACAATACTCCATACATGGGCGAATAGTGGCTTTGTAGAGGTACAGGATATTGTCAGGCATAAGTAACTTTCTAGCATGGTAGAGAGAGCCCACCTTCCTTGCAACAGCCACGGAAATGCCCTCGATGTATTTGTTCCAGCTCATGTCTCCAGTGAATGTTAAGCCAAGGAGTTTAAGCGAAGTACTTTCAGGTAATTTATCGTTAGCCATAGCTATTGGTCGTTGAGAAGGTTTCTTGTAACTATTAAAGGAAACAAGCTTAGTCTTGGCAGCATTGAATGTCACCATCCATTTTTATCCCCATTCAACTACTGACTGAAGGTCTTCCTCTAGGGTTTCTGCCATTGCCTTAGATATATGCTTGTTCATTTTCCCCACGTGCCTGTTATAGAGCATGGTGTCATCAGCAAATATACTTATCTCAGAAAGAATTTTATCAGGAGGTCGTTTATGAATATCAGGAATAATAAAGGTCCAAGAATCAACCTTGAGGTACACATGCATTTATATATTGTTTTGACGTATAACCATCGAGTACAACCTGGATTCTTTTATTTAAGAAGGATTTAATTATGCTAAGTATTCGTCCATATGACCTGATTTTCCTAAGAAGACCATCATGCCATACCCTGTCAAAAGCCTTACTTTTACTGCCCTACTTTCCTCTGCTTTATTCAGTGTATGGTATATACGTTCAGAGATTACAGTTAGGATATCTGCAGTAGAACAGACTTGCTTAAATCCATATTGTTGGACAGAAGTTTAGAAACTGTAAGCTGGTGGACTAGAGTTTGATTAATTATGGACTCAAATATTTTGGCAAAGAGAGAGAGAGAGAGGAGGCTAATGGGGCGATAATTCAATGGGTCAGTTTTTTCGTCAGAACTCTTGTAAACTGGTGCCACGGAAGCAGTTTTCCAACAGTCAGAAAAGCAAGATTCATTAAGGCATTTGTTGAAGAGTTTGGAGAGAACTGAAGCGGAGCATTTTTTAAATAGTACAGCCGGGATGAGATCAGGTCCACATCCTTTTGTGGTGTCTAGGTTTTTTATATCATGCACTTGAGAAGGGGTAATTTTCAGGTCATCTAGTGTGGTTTCTGTCCATAAAGGAAAATTAGGGAGGGAGTGGTTTGCTAGGTCCAGTGTAGAGTTTGAGGCAAACCGATTGGCAAGCATGTTAGCCTTCTCGATTGCCGTGCAAGCAACCTCATGATTGTTGGATAGTCGAGGGATCAGTGATTGCCCATTATTTACTGTTGTACATTTTCCAGAAATCACAAGTTCCTAATTTCTGCGCTTTAATGCGTTTTCTGGTGGTTTTGGTGTATTCTCTCTAAGCTGTTGCTATTGATTTCTTATATGATACTAAAATTAAATGAATAATTTTCCGCTATGAAACAGGTGTTGTCAAGAATTGATGGTTAACATCATGAAACTTGGAATATAGACTTTTGTCTCTCTCTCTCTCTCTCTCTCTCTCTCTCTCTCTCTCATATATATATATATATATATATATATATATATATATATATATATATATATAAAATGTATCTTATATATTTTATTAAGAAATAATCAGTGTTTGTTTTTGTTTTGTTTTTGTTTTTTTGCTTCCTAACACTTGGGAGGGGGTGACGTTGGTAGTATCACATTTTCTTAGTTTAATATTTCCCATTGCAGGTCTATCATTTGTAGCGTGCATATATACATCTCACTAAACATGCAGAACTATGTCCGTTTATATTCATACATGAGGAAATTTCCAGATCAGACTGATAGACATTTCTAGAGATGTACATCTCTATTTAAAAGTAGGATGTTTTTGAAAGATTTTTTGCTGCAGTTCAAACTGTATTCACTCATAGACAATTTCTTTTTTTTTTTTTTTTTTCAGGTAAACTTGTGCCCTCATTGCTCTCCTCAAATGGCAGCGATAATCCAACGCTAACGTCTTGGGTAAATAACATCACCAGTTTAGCAAGACAGAATTATGTGGATCTATTTTTAATAGATTTGCTTCCGGTACTTTCGCCAGATATGAACAGTACGTCGTTGGATTTGGTTCTTAATACGACAGAATTAATTCAGACACATTTGTATTATGTGCATCACAATACGTCAGTAAGTTTTAGGGATTTTTTTCCCCTCATCCTTTCTCTCTTCTCTTCTTCATTCTCTATTTTTCTTCTCTTAAATGCAACTAGGGATTTTTACCCTGAGCCAACAAAATCAACAGAGATTAAACTATTCCTGTAATGTTTCGGTCCCTGTTGATTTTGTGGAGGGTGTTAATTTCTGTGCAGTTCTAGGAGGTCTGCCCTCCCAGGCTTTGTCTTTTCTCTTTCAGAAGGGGTTATTTTATTTCTGAGGCGTCCTCACCAGCAAATGTCAATGGGGTTACCTCGGCACATTTTGCAGGCTGGGGTTTTCTTTTTCTCTTTTCTTTTTTTTTAAAACTTTTTTTCTCCTTTTATTCTATCTACATAACCAATATTATAAATTATTTCATTCTCATCTACATGCGCATGTAGTGTTTAATCTTTTTTTGAAAATTATTAAATATGCAGAATGCCTGTACTGCCTGTTATCCAATTCGAACCCCAAACCAAAGTCAGTTTAATCCTCCAGTTCAAACTTCTACTATACAGCCATCCTAACAGTTATAGGAAAAGGGGAAAATTAAACTCTATTTATGTTTATGTAAGCGGACATATTTTAGTAGGCTGTCATAATTGTTCAACTATCCAGATGGAGGAAACACTGCATCACACATTTAATTTTATTAATTTTTTATTAATTCTCTTACAGTGCCCATCCTGTGTTAAATGATGCTATAAAAATATTATGATAGCTATTTGTACTTAATTCTCATCCCTGGTGCTACCAGATCAGGAGGTCTGAAGATATTTGCTTCCTGAGACAAAATGCACCTAACATTGATTCTTTTTGTTTTTCTACTTCCTTTTGCAAAACTTAATTATGTTCTGCAAAACCAAAACCAAAAACAACAACCCCCTCTTTTCCCCTTTTCCTTCTTCCCATTTCCCCTTTCTCTTTCTATCTCCCCCACTTCCTGATTGGTTTCCTAACTTCAAATGTACCAAACATTAATACATTTCCCTCTCCCATTGCAAAACTCGTTCATATTCTGCGGGGCAGGGAACAAAAACGATAAAATCCACTATAAAACAACCAAACCAAACCAAACACAACAAACTAACAATTGAAGATACAAAAAGCTTGAAGAATAAAAACCTTCTACAAAATAATTGGATGTAACGTGAATACTATTTCCAAAATAACTGAATTCGGCATTAAATAACTTTAATTGGATTGATATGCCTTAAAACAACCAAACCAATTAATTCCCATCCACATGAAAATTGAACTGTGCACTTTGTGTAACAAATTTTGGTGTGTCCTTATAAGGAGGGTGTGTTCTTTACTGTTACTTTACTATAATGTTCTCTAACTTTATGCGTGAAATATCTGTATCGTTATCTATTTATTGGGCCGTGACCATTAGTTTACTGTTTCTTAGTGTCTTTGCGATCATCTAGCAATGTCTTCTAGTGTGTGTGTGTGTGTGGTAATTACATATAACATACGAATACATAAACATGACGTGACGTACCTGGCTCTGTTTGCTGGGAAGGATTTCATTGATCATCTTGGGAGTTGATTCTGTTGACAAACTTAATGCGCGATAACACAAGACGATGATTAGTTCTTTATATGTTCTTATTCACTCCCCAGGCATTTTCGTCTATCAGATTAGAGTGATGGTGATCTTGGCATGCGAAACAAACCCATTGCCCCTTTTTGGGAGAGACCCTGCTTTTCACATGTCGCCTCTGTCGTATCTAGGCTCAACTCCACTAAATTTAACTAAGTTTCTCAAAGCCGGAACCCCTGATACGTTAGATTCGGTCCCCCATCTACCTAGCTTCGGTGCAGCTGACTGGGTCATTCCGTTTGACATATGTCACAACATTGACCCTTTAACCCTTCTGCATTAGCAGTGCTCGCTGAACTATCGTTTCCCATGATTCAACTTTGTCATTCTGTCAGCTAGAGAAAAATAGATAGATAGATAGATAGACAGATAACACGATTCTGAATAATTAGTTTCTAACCAGCGTTGCCAGGCGATCAGATAACATCTGCAGTCTCAACAAGATGTGTTAACATCGAAATATTGGCTGATCCATATACATCGTTTCTAATGTCTATATATTATTATATTTTGTATTGAGCACTTTTGAAAAATATTGGTTTTAAGTTCATGTTATCAATATATTTGAACTTATATATTTTTTCTTACTAAATCCTTTTCCATTCCATGGAGAAAAAAAAATATTTTCAACTATTTTTTGAGTAATATATTTTTGTCTCTGATGAATTGTTTAGTAGGCTTCCACTATTCAATGAAACACGTGTAAGGCATACTTCATAAAAAAAAAACTATGATTAAAGTATTATGAGTGAGAATTAAATACATCTTCTGGTTTTGGAATGTTGACAAACGATAATATATATATATATATATATATATATATATATATATATATATATATATATATATATACAGCATAACCATAGTTGAGCAATGTTGGTGACCAATTTGGGAATACCAGGTACTGTATTTAGGAAGACGGTGACATCTTCAAGATTTGCAAAAAGCTAATGAGGATATATATGCGATTGGGGACCGCTTGTGAATTTCATACTCCCTTGAAATTTCCTCCTTTGGAAGAAGCTGGTAAAACCTATTTAGGGTTAGTGCCACACTTTTATTTATTTTCATATATATATATATATATAGATTACAAAATTTTGTTGAAATTCAAAGACTTACATTTTTTCTTTTTTATTTCATCCTGGATCTCATCATTACAACCATTTTGTTAATCGGATGACAATTTTATGATTTTATGTTTTCATAAAAATTTTCTTTCCCATCAATTTCCATCCGATGTTACCAACAAAAGTTAATTTTGTACATGATAAACCTGGTGCGTTCGTTTGATGAAAAGAAATTCCATCCCCATGTTGTTACAGGTCGGCCATCTTGGGTACCATGCAAACCAAAATCATAATTATAAAATTATAAAAAAAATTACAAAAAAACATATATCTATAATATAAAGCTGAATGTATGTGTGTGTGTGTTCGCACCTGACCTCCATAGAATGGAAATATGTCACAAAGTTTAACAAGGTTTTTTAATATAGATCCACAGAATATTGTGATAAGTGTTTCAGTGTGAACAGGTATGGTATAATAAATTATGGGGTTTATCTATTTTATTTTTACTTTCATCATATTTTGCTTTGGTTTTGATACCCTCAAATTCGAAGCTATCACTTTACAACCCTTCCTTTTCATAGCCTATCATACTTTCATAAATCAGAGTCCATTTTCTGTAGGCTGTTTTTGAACCCAGTCAACGACGGGTACTTTTGCTAGTATATATATATATATATATATATATATATATATATATATATATATATATATATATATATATGTTTATGTGTGTTTGTATTTATCTATATGTTTATATATTTGTATATACAGGATTCACTACTAAACTAATAAACCGATCATTACAAATTTTAAAACAACTACTCAGCAAAAGAGTGGATTATTTAATTAAATTTGGTTTGATGGAAAGGCAAAAAGATACACCTTCAATTTTTATAAAGCTTTTAACAATAAATATTAGATATTAAAAAATATTAAATTTTATAGACCTGATGATCGCTCAGAAATGTTGAGAAACCGATGTCCGAGCCTTTTCTTGTCGCACACAAACATAAACCCGCACATACACACACGTACATATATTCACATTCACGTACATACACTCACATTCATGTGCATACACACACACGCTAACATACACACACGTACGCACACATGGGCAACATCACTTCCCTTTAAAGGACATCCACACATGCACGAAGGACACCGGAAGCAACTACACAAGCAAGAGACCTAAGCTTTTTCCTTTTCGACCCAGCTCCCGACCTGAGTGGACGAAGGACCTACCGCTCCTTTGGGGCGTGCTCGTGCTTCACGTCCCCTGCCACTATGTGTGGGGCCTGAACCAGCAGACAGTATGTTTACACCTTACACGCTTTCTTTCTCCATGGCCTGGATTGACTTTCTCACCCTCTCTCTCTACAACAAAAGACTTCCCCTATCACCAGCTAACAGCAAGAGACACACGCCAAACTAAACATGTGCTGTACCCTTTCTTTTATTTCTTTTATGAAATAAATTCTAGTTCGTTTATTTCAAGTTAACGCGTTGTTCGTTAATTTCTCAATTCAATTCATTTTTCCTATTTTGTGCGATTGGGGGGAATATATATAATGTACCCTAATCCACTACGTGACTTACTGTTGTACATTTTTTACCCAAAACATCAACTTTGATAAATTATTATTTTCCAAGTTTTGTTTTAAGAACATTCAAACTTTTTTTTGCTTCCAGCTTGTGTGCCTTATTCCCTGGCAGCCACCTTGTTACAATAAAAAATGTGACTTTGTCACGAGAATGAGTTCTCTCTGTGAATTTTTTATGCTCAGCGCTGATAGTTTTTTGCCGTCCAAAGGAGAGAAGTGCCTTGCTCGAGCTACTGTCCCATTCCCTCAGCTTCATCTTGGTAAGTTCCTATATGAACTTTTTTCATTTTTTTTATTTTTACACTTCACTTATTTCTTGGAGATCAAGAGGTCCCTTTTCTAACACTTAATTTCTATATGAGATGCATAGAAGTCACTTTTTGCGACGCCATTTTTTGCAAGTCACTTATACGTTTATATTTATAAACATTATTTTTTCAGGTTATGACGTACTAAGCTGTCATAGTACGGTGGGCAAAAGTGTTTATCACTTAGCTTCAAGATCCTTAGCATAGCAGCTCTGTCCAAACCGAATTTCATATCCACCTGGGTAACGCCAGGTATCCATGCTAGTACATATATATAAACGCAATGTTATATCCCTGTGCTTGTTTTATAACACTTAAATGGAATGTGTTCTGATGAACTCATAACACTTGTGCCCCCCTTGACGTACATACTTCCAACTAACCTGACAAACAGCAAAATCACTATGATTTTTCTTATTTGGATTATTCCCTACTGCTCTCATCTTGAGTGTTATTTTCATAATGTTTAGGTCGATGTAACCCTTGACCTTCTTCTAACCTGACAAGCAACAAAATTTCACCCCTTTACTGTTGATATCCCTAGATGCCAGAAAGCTTTCTGCTCTGATAGCTTCTCCCCTCAAACTGTTAGACATTGGAATTCCCTCCATGTTTCGTGTTTCCCTGTCTCTACTAAACTGCAGGAGTTTAAGTATAATGTGAACAGACATCTCGCTTCTCAACTCCCCACAGTCCTCTGCTAGACACCATCCCACGTCCAAGTGGCAATGTGCCTTGCCTTGTTTGGAGTGAAAAGGAGTAAAAATAAATAAATAAAAATAAATTGGAAATTAAAGCGAATTTAACTTTAAAATCCTACTATATTTTGCAGAAGTCCCTTGAATCAAACTTTATGAATAAGTGCAGGGTGGAACAATAAAAGTGTTACCCTAAAGAAAACAACACTACAGCTTCAGTTTAAAACTTTTCCTTTTATTGAAAAATTAATTCCGGTAATTTGATTATGTAGTAGAGCTGACATCTATTCAATGTAGCCCACCTTTAACCTCAATCACTGCCTCCATACGGGTTTGAAACTGGGAGCATGCCTTTTCTACAAGCGCCAGTGGGAGCTTGGCGAATACTTTGTGGATGGTGGTGATCAGGTTAGCTTTGGTGTTGTGGGAGGTCATGTTGGTGATATTTTCAACGTACAATTGAACGAAGTAAACCAGCGGGTTCAGGTCAGGGTAGGAAGTGGGCCAGTGAGAGAAGGGCACAAATTTGTAGCATTCCTTCTGAAGCCAAGCCTGGGTCTCTTTGGACACCCAGGGTTTGCCGGCAGCCATTGCACCAGGGGATCATTACACTCTTCAGTACATCCAGGTACATTGGTGTTGACTTTCAATCTGACTCCTAAGATGTGAGGTGGGATGGCATGGCCCTCACTTGAAACTCCACCAAAGACCATAACTGTGTGGCAGGGAACTTTGTTTTCATCACTCTGAGCACATGCCTGTTATTGATGGCAATCTAGCAATACATATTGAGGGTTCTGGCAATGGTCCTGTTTTCATAACTTGGATCAGTAGAGAGCACGAGTTGTACAGTCGTGCATCTCTGATCTCGCTTGTTGAACATTGTGTCACTTTCAGACATGATAGAAGGCTCCTATCGCTCTTGAGATTTGAACACAACTAGCCAACTAGTAGATGGTCTGCAACAAAAAAAAAAGGAAACAGTAAATAGAATTATGTCGTCTTTTCTAGGGAAACAATTTTATCGTTCCACCTGGTATATGAAGATATAAAGAATTTCAGGCCTAAAAACCTTTTTAGCAAACTGACTGGATTCTGCATTAAATAACTAAAAAAAAAAAAGGTATGATTTGCCGTGAAAACAAAACAATCAACTTTATGAATTTTTTTTTTTTTTTCAGGTTTTGATGAATATATGATAAATCAGTTTCCTGCCAACAAATTCATCCTCAGCATACCATGGCATGGTTATGCCTACCATTGTAATGAATTCATACCAGCAAAATCTGTAAGAAAATAATTTTTTATATTTTTGTTTTCCTTCCTCAAATACAATTATTTAAGAAGTTCGAATTTGAAAGTATCTTTGTTGGAAACACCATTGGATATGGAAAACAGATCAAATGAAAACAATTGAAGAATTCAATAATTTTCAATAAAATATTCATTTACCAACGTAATCTGTTGAACCATTGCTTCTAGTAACAGAACTAGATGAATTCTTATCCTGGAATCCAGTAAGACCAATAGACCACAAGAAAAAAACAGTATAATAGAATTAATTGGTCAATTATATATATATAAAGGTAAAATTGTCTGTCTATCTGTGTACATTTTCCTACTAAACTACTCTGTCAATTTTCAGTCTACAGGCTCGAGATTTGACATAAAGGGTATCGAGATGTGGGAAAATCTTTTTAACTGGTTTTCGTCTAGAAATTTGGCTGTCAAGGGGACAAAGTTCAACGATTTGACCTTTGAAAACTCTACCAAACTCCTCTGACAATTTTGGGTCTAAACACTTGAAATTTTAGATGTAGGTTAATTGGACATGAATCAAACTTTTTAATTTGATTTGAGCTCAAAACAATAAATGTAACGGGGTCAAAATTGAGGTCAAAGTTTTAAAAAAATTGACCTCTGCAGTCTACCAAATTACTCAACCAATTTTTGGTTTAAACATTTGAAATTTTACATAAAGGGTATTCAGACATAGGGCAAGCTTTTGAATCAGTTTTTGGGCGAAAATTTGGCCGCTAAGATGGCAAAGTTGAAAGAGTTGACCTTTGCAGACTCTACCAAACTCCACTGCTAATTTTAGGTATAAACACTTGAAATTTTAGATGTATGTTACCTGAACATGTATCAAACTTTTTAATATATATATATATATATATATATATATATATATATATATATATATATATATATACATATGTGCATAAAATTATGAACAGTACATAAGGCCCGAGTAAAACCAGATTGAACTACTAGTACTATATAAAATGTAGCTGGAGAGCGATGCCAGGCTGAACTGCTAGTATATATATATTTCTTTATTTTCTGTCACCTGACATAATTTAAGTAATGAAAGATAACCTTATTATAACTGATTTAATCAGCTTCCTCCTCTTTAAAATAATAATGCTTGTCTCGATAAATGTTTTCCTTTTTTTTCTTTTTTTTTTTCCTTATTTTTTCTATTCGGTTTTCATTTTCATTAAATGACTGACCTCAAATAAGACCAGAGGTTTATTGGCCTGACTCTGTCTTTTTAGACTGAAACAGTAGATTTATTGTAGCGACCTATGCTATTTTTCCATAAACTGGATAAAATAATATATATAATGTTAAAAAAATGGGTTATTTCACCGATTTCGATGACAATAAAAAATATGGGAGTGTGAAACATTCATTAATCCTCATTAATCTCAGGCAGTTTCCCTGCTAATATATATATATATATATATATATATATATATATATATATAGTGCCATGCAAAAGTATTGGATACATTACATTTGTCTTCATAACTTTAATTAGGGTTCAAGATTTTACCTACAATTTGGTCAGTATATTCCTATTACTATTCTAACTAATATTTGGGTAGTAATTACAAAATCAAAGTTTAGAAAGTTTATATTAAAATAAAAATATAAATCAACTAATGCAAAAGTATTGGATACATTGATTTAATATTTGGTTGCATAGCCTTTATTGCGTTCAACAGCTTCCAATTGCTTTCTGTAGTTGAACACAGGTTCTTTTGCAATGATATGCAGGTATTTTGCGCCATTCTTCTTTGCAGAACTGTTCTAGTTGTTGAATATTTTGTGGGTTCCTCTTGTGAACATTGATCTTCAATATTTTCCACAAATTTTCAATTGGGTTGAGGTTTGGAGACTGACTGGGCCAAATAAGGACGTCAACTTTGTAGCCATTCTTTGGTTAGTTTGGCAGTATGCTTAGGATCATTGTCCTACTGAAATACGAAATTGCTATTATGTTCCAACAAATCTGCAGATTTCTGGAGGTTTTTCTTCAAAATCTCCCTGTACATACGTCCATTCATTCTACCATTGATGATTTCTAGTTTACCAGTACCTTTAGATTAAAAACACCCCCATGCTATATAATCGAACCACTGCCAAACTTTACCATAGGAATGGTATTCTTTTTGTTATAGGCGGTGCCATTTTTACGGCATATATGTGTTGCTGTGTTTCTTCCAAAGATTTTGATTTTCGTTTCGTCTGACCAGATTACCTTGTTCCAAAATTCTTGGGGTTGTTCCCCATATGTTTTAACATAATTCAAACGTGATCTGACATGTTTAAGCTTCAATAATGGAACTTTTCTTGAGGACCTTGATACAAAGCCTGCACGATTTAGAACTCTACTGATTGCTCACATATAATCCCAGCTTCCCTGAGGTCGGTTTGAATTTCACCACGAGTAAGAAAAGAGTTTTTTGTATCTTTCTGCTTACCCACCTTGATTTTTTTTCGTTTTATTTCCTTGGCCGACCACATCTTGGAAGATTTGCAACAGCTTCACCTGGGTTTTTAAATTTTCTAATAACGTTTTCAACTGTACTAAGTGGCAGATTAAGTTCCCTTGATATTATTCGATACCCTTTTCCTTCTTTGTGCTTATTAATGATTTTTTTTTGACGAATGTCTATTGACAATTCTATAGTTTTAGGCATTTTTATAAATGAACTGGTTGACTTTGAAAGAGTGAGCCCAAACTGGAAGAATTTTATAAAATTATTTTAATATAAAGCTCTCTGATTGGTCATTATTGCAACATGCTAAGCAAAAGTCATTTAAATTTATTTCAGAAAAGGAATTTTTTTAAAAGTGTATCCAATACTTTTGCATTTGTTAATTCATATTTTTCCTTAAATATAAACTTTCTAAACTTTGATTTTGTCATTACTACTCCAAATATAATTTAGAATAGTAATAGGAATATACAGACCAAATTTTAGGTAAAATCTTGAACCCTAATTGAAGTTATGAAGAAAAATGTAATGTATCCAATACTTTTGTGTGAAGAATTTGAATGCAGAATACAATAAAAGTCGTTTCAAAATTACAAAATTATCACTACAAAAAATATTGCATTTTCAAACACTTGACCACACCCCCAAAGTCACGTCATATATAGTATGATACTTGCATGTTTTTTGTTGTATTTTTTTTTTGGGGGGGGGTCAATTAAAATAAACTTTTATGCAAACTTTATATTTTCTTTGTTACTGATTAATGTTTTTAATTGGATTTATTGAATTTTTGCATTTAAACTCTTCATATATATATATATATATATATATATATATATATATATATATATATATATATATATCATAAGAATAAACAAAGACTGTAAACCGGAGATTTACATGCAAAAACATTTTTTTCAACAGAATATCTCCAATAGTGATGAAATATCCTAATTCCGCAGAGTTTCAAAGAATGTTAGGTTCTTGTCATCAGAGGAAAGAAACTAGTTAGCAGATCATAAAGATAGCGAAGCTAAAAATTTGCTGGTTTTAACATTTCATGAAGCTTCTCTCCATGACATTCGTCATAGAATGTAAAATACCGTTTGTGTAGAGTAACGTTTGATATTAAGCTCTACACCTTACTGTAGTATCGAGCTTTTCTTTTTATTTTTGGTTGCAATAAATATTAATACTCATATTGGTCTGAAGCTTACAACGGCATTTAACCAGTAAATTTTCCCATTTGTTGCTTGAGTGTGTATGTATATTTCAAAACGAAATAACCACCCAGTTACACAGTGTGTTTTTGCCTAGAAGTTACATGCACTGGTGTTTGTTTATACATGCTGATCTTTTTATTCTCTTCATCATTGCTGTTTCTCTTTACCTCTCATGAGTGGCCATTTGATAATCACACCTGTTTAACAGCAATAAATAAAACTTTTATGTGTAAAAGACACAAGGGAGACGTTTGCTGAGTTTTCTTCAAGATTTTATTGGGAGAAAATGGATTTAGGAGAGAGAGATTCTAATATTATTTACTTCTTAAATTGAACTTTTTAACTTGAGAAATGAATGATACAGACATCGAAGATTATCAGTTTTCTACATCATGGTCTGTATCTAGTTTGCATGGCTTCTACCAAGAGGCTGATCAAAAACCTTAGTTTTCTCTCACTTGAAAAACTTGACGTCATTCGTCATCATTTGAATCCTGTTTTGTCTATGCCATTTGACCTCTGCCCCCTGCCTCAACTTCACATCACTCATCTCTGGAAACGATTCTGCTATGCAGATTAAAGTCATCCTGACATGCAATAATATGACTTTTCTCAAAATTCACACTAATTTAATCACTATCGACATAGGGTTCCTAATATGTAAGGAATCTGGTAATTTTGATGGGTAGTATGCTAATTCCATAATATTATTTTTTGTCAATGTTTCTTTTGTTTTTCATAGAAAACAGATTATGATAAGTGTTTCATCAATAAAAAAGATGGAGCTTGTGATTATGGACATTGTCGAAAAAAGGTTGACATGAACGAACTAACAACCACTTATGATTCTCACTTTAGTGATGAAGACAATCACGTTTGGCACAAAAGGTATTTGGCACCATACTTTATAATGAAGGTAAGTGATTGCAGGTGACGTTCCTTTAATTATTTTTTTTTTTTGTAGATAAAAATTGTAATGAGTGTAAAAATTACTTGCCTCAAAATGTCCACGCATTTCTCTCTCCTCTGATCTCGAGCACATGGTACAGTGGGGGAAGAGGTGGCTGGTTACTTTTAATGCATCTAAAACCAAGCTCCTGTCTTTACATCATCAACGCTCTGATCCACATCTGGCATCAATTGAAATGGATGGCTCTCGTCTAGGGGAAGCCCCATGTTTTGACAAGCTTCTGGGCTTGACCTTTACTCCTGACCTTAAATGGAACACGTACATCAAGTCTGTTGCCAAAGTCGCTGGAAAAATGGTAGGATACTTCTACTACTCCAGAAGATATCTCACTACTGATGCAATTCTCTATCTATATAAAAGCCAAGTATGTCCAAGGATGGAGTACTGCTGCCACATCTGGGCAGGAGCTGCTAAAAACAGCCTATCCTGCCTTGACAGAGTACAAAATAGGCTTCTTGGCTTAGTGGGGGATGCCCTTTTCTCATCCTTGCAACCTCTCTCCCACAGGAGAGACGTTGTGAGCCTGTCTTTGTTTTATCGTTACTTCCATTATAACTCTAACACCCTCTCTTGTCAGAGGGCCGGGCCGCATCTGTCGCTATCCTGGTTCATGGGAGCATACTTGTGATGTACTTCTGGCCGTGTTCGTTGTTCCCAGCTCACAGGTCCATAGATGCAACCCAGCAGGGCTACATTCTTACTTGTCTAGGTGAACCCCTCAAGATTGACCAGACTCTCACTGGTCACTGGAAAATATCTTTCTGTTGCTCAGGGCACGCGAAATGTACATGACCCTAAGTCCATGTGGCAACATTGTCGATTTCGGTCATCACTCTGGCTTTGTGCTGGATCCAGTCTATCTCTTTCATCATCTGGCGTCAGGGCATACCTGAAATAAACTGCATCTTCATTCAGGCCGGCAATCGAGAAAGAAAGAAAAACTCTGGTTCATTTTCGTAAAAACCAACAAAATAATTATTCAGAAATCGTTCTACACTTGTTTAAAAGTCGAGTTTCTTAATCCGAGCTTCATGATGCAGGTTGTATAACTTAAGTTCCTCTAATTAATTTCCCAGCTAAGAACAAGAGCCTTTCAACTTAGCTCCTATGAGGGTTTCGCACCCCCCAGGTGGGGTGAGAGCGATGTGGACGCCTCGATGCCAGCCAGTAAAAAGGACCCTAACTCTAAAAAGCCAATCGTTTTTATAAAACTGGCCTCTTCTCTCCTCTCTCATATTGAAGATTACTTTTCCTTTTTTTTTTCTCTGAACCTCTTTTTTTTTTTCTCTATCCCATTCTTTTGCTTCTCTCGTGAACTCCTTTCTCTATCCCCTTATTTTATTCTTTTCATTTTCTATTTTCTTGTGACCCTCTTCTTCCTCTTTCATGACCATATCTATCCCTAGGTTCAATTTATTTATTTATCTGTCCAACTAACTTATCACTGGCTTGGTGGTCTGGTAGTTAAATACAACAGGTGGACCCAAATGACAACATCTCCCAGACACCAAAGCAGACCTTTTGAACCCAAGTCATTGTACCTGTCTCACTCAATTAGTAGTTAAAATTCATTTTTACCAAATCCAACTAGAAAAACAATCTCTTGTTTCACGAATCCTATTATCAGATTTTATATTTTCTTTTCATTGAAAAAGATACTATTTCTTCTCTGGTGGACAGAAATCTCATAAACATCTGTTTTTCCTTGACCAAGTGTCAGCATGTCCCCCCCCCCGACCATACCTCATCCTCTCTCATCTTCATCTAGCTGTATAGGATATTTGGCACTGCCTGGGATCCCGTTACACCATGGCAAGTGCTCATCTGAGCTCCAATCCCTGATCCCCCCTCGCCAATCTTTCATGAAAAACACCCGTCTAGCTGAAACCACTATCAAAAATTTTCCCCACTCTTTATTTGTGCCAAAACCAAAACGTAGATTCCATGAACAAAGCTTCTTTCTTAGAAGTGCACACCTGTGGAACTCTGTTCTGTTTGCCTGTTTCCCACTTGACTACAACTTGGATGTCTTCAAGTCCAACATAAACAAATTCCTAATGAACCACCCCCTTAAGCAAGACACTTTATCAAATCTCAACACTAACGTACTGTACATGCAATAACCCTTATCCCCAAGTGGCTTCCGGGCCTTGATAAGTGGTGACCACCTTGTAAAAAAAAAAAGGGAGGGGTCAGCTACTGATTAATAGAAAACAAAATGGCAATGTTCAGTTAATTTTGTTTTCAAAAATAGTGCAAATATATGCAAATGTCATGCTGCTGGGTTGAATAAAAAAGTCTGTTTTGCAGAGGCTGAGCCCATTCGGATTTTAGAGTAGCAAGTTTTAACAGCAGTGTGTTGGATTCTGGAGTAGTGTGTCAAATTTAACCTGAGACATTGTTAGTTGGAAGTGCAGAATAGTCAACAATCTGTTTGGGAAAGTGAAGAATAATCAAAAATTAATAATTTAACTACATTTTTTAATTTGTATCCAAATACTAACAGCTTTAGGAAGCAGAGATGGCAGACTTATGTTAAATAAAAAGTATTTCTTTTTGACTTTCGCTTTCTGTTTAGCAGAGGACTTGTCGGTGTATGATGAGGAAAAGTTCCTTCTGATTGATACTTAAGTAATTCCAGTTCAATTTTAAAACTCTACATAAAATAACTATTGTTTTTTATGCTTCCAGTGGTTCTTTTGAGAAAGTAGAGAAATTTCAATATCGACAAAAAAATGTATCAATGTGTCTGGTACTCTTCTGTGGTAATCGAGAGTGAAAACTGAAAAATTTTAACGATGGCTGCTTCTGCTGACAGAATGACTGTCTCTCAACTTCTTTTTACTTGCTCTTCAATTTTAAGCTTCTGCCATCTCTGTCATGTTGTGGAGAAGTTTTTTGTTAGTCTAGGCTCGTTACCTGGAGGATGACCTAATTTGTAATCTAATTCTCCTTCTCTATCTGGATGGTGCAAACATGTCAGTGGACAGCTAAAAACCTGATCAACCATCAAAGATGACTTAGTTGACCTCTCAAGTCCATAAGTGGTCAGCCTTTGACGGTGAAATCATGATTGGTTAACAATCTCATGCAATCTTGCTCAGGATTGCCGTGCATGATAAAGATATCATTCTGAAACTTGTTTCATCTGAAATAGTTAATGACCATAAACTAACAAGTTTATAAAAACTTGCCTTTGTACATACTGTAAGACAAACTCCTATAATTTTTTGTAATTACATGGGTCATCAAATGAAAGAAAAACAAAACTCTTTTATAAACAACAACAATATATTTGACTGATCTACACTGTTGGGTGTAGGTTGCCAAAAGTTCAGATGGTGTAGAAAAGAGAAAATAAGAAAGTTTGGTTGTCGCTTTTTTCAATTTCATCAAGCTGTATTTCTTTTAATGGAGAATAGCTTTATTCCTTTCCTTGGACCAAGGCAGGATAGAAGACTGTTTTTTTTTTTGTTTTTTTTTCCCCTTGGTGCTGGGAAGTTCTCTGAGGCTGCTGTCTAAAATTCAAAGGTATTTGGAGGTAGTCCTTCAAGAATCGATTGAATCTTTTTTTTTTATCTTTTTTACCCCAAATAAAGCATATTGCTACTTTGACGTCTAACAGAGAACTGTGGGGAATTGAGCTGCAATATTTCATTTAAACTTCTACAAGTTAGTACAGTCAGGAAATAGGGAGGGAATTCCAAAGTCTAACAGCCTGAGGGAAGAAATTATTAGAGTAGAAGACTTTTCAGCATCTAGGGATCTCAACAGTGAAAGGGTGGGATTTTGCTGCTTGTTGGGTTAGTCGGGGGTATTACATTATCAGAGCACATTCCATTAAAGTACTTATGCACAGGGGATGCAACATTGCGACAATGGGATAGATTTGGAGCTTGGCTGATAGTGTGCGACCTATTAGAGTGGAGACTCTTTTTTTGGATGCTGTCTAAGATTGAGAAATTAGTGGTAGATGTACCAGCCTCAATTCGCTTTGGAATTTGATTGGCTCTCATGTGATCAAATCGCCTTACAGCGGTTGCTCTCTGCAGTGAAATAAATGTCAGTGTTTATGACTGTTACACCTTAGAACTTTTTTTATTGTAAACACCTTTCTGTTGGTCCTCTTAAAAAAGGGCAAATTTAATCTGTAATATGGATTTTTTATGTTTGGATTTCAGAACAAGACTAACAATCATTTTATGCAAGTATGGTATGAAGACTACAGCAGTTTACATGATAAATACGTTTTTGTTAATCAAAATAAGATGGCAGGTAAGTTTTTTTTTGTTTGTTTTTTTACTAATGCTTCACTACTTCTTAAGGCCAAAAGCCACTCAAAGATGTGGATTTTCAGTTGAATAATAAGGAATTTTATGAGAGAATTGAAGATGATGAATAGAATTGTAAGCTCATACCTATCTTCTCCACAACCGATGACCACCCCACTGCTTGTGTGCCATGTTTTTTTTTCATCTTCTTGTTCTCATCCTGGCTGTGTCGTTATGGCAATCGTTGATGGTACGAACACTGGGTTACAAGAGCACAATAATAAAACATGGATTCAATGAGTGTTGTGTATAAATTATGCTGTGAGTGTTGTGTATAAATTATGCTGTGAGTGTTGTGTTAAGATTTGTAGGAAAAAAAAAACTCCCACTAGTAATAGTTGTCTGTTGAGGCATCTTTGTCAGTCATCTCATCTGCTAAAACTCTATTTGTAAATTATCACCCTTCAATCCTTTCTGAAAAGATTGGATCGCTAGGTCACCAAAGATGCAATGTGAAAGACGTAATTTTAAAAATAAATAAATAAATAATAATAATAATAATAATAATAATAATAATAATAATAATAATAATAAAAAATAACAATAGTAACGAATAATAATAAAAAATAATTGTAATGATAATAATAATACATTAAAGCAATCTTCTCAGTTTTAAGATCATGCTGTTCTTCAAAACTGCCAAGCCTAAGACTATTTGACATGGATTCCTATTCGTCTTTGTTTCTTTTTGTTCTTGTTTTGGTCATGTCGTTGTCTCTTATATTGGTGACTGCTGAGAGTGCGAGTAGTGTCTTACAAGTATAGAAAAGTAAGACAGTGCAAACTCACAAAAGAAACCGCAACTCCGATACATCATGTATAAATCAATTGTGCTCTGAGTGTGTGTGAAAAAAAACTCCTAAATGTTATCTGTCAAAGAATCTTTGTTGGTCGATCGATCAATTAATCGTATCATTTTCTTGCATGATCTGCTCCTGTCTGCCTGTTTCAAACAACTCGGATCACTCAACATATTAACATCTGATCGTCTTTCACTTCTTTTGTGAATAACTTTCTCCCATTGTCCTGATGTGATACTATTGATGCCCCCTCCCCGTTCCAAGTGATAGAAACTTTTTAAAAAATGGAGAAAAAAAAGAGGAAATAGGTTTATCAGCAAAACAATGGGGAGGAAGTTGTTCACGAAGCTACACAAAGGAAGCTGAATAGGATTGTTAATCAAGGTGTGGAAGTGATTGAGGACAAAAGACTGAACAATGGAGATCAATATTTTAAGAATTAGTTTTAGTAATGGCAGTGTGCTTTGGGACAGTTTACGATAATTAGACAGTTTCTCTTCTCTCTCCCCCTTCTCTATCTCTTCTTACATAAAAAGCAATCTTCTCAGTTTTTTGCTTCCCTGATTGTACTAACCTGCAAAAGTTTTTTGCTTCCCTGATTGTACTAACCTGCAAAAGTTTAAATGTAACTATCTCTCCTCTCACCTCCTCCCTTTATCTTTTCCCCTCTTTTTCTCTCCTCTCTCCTCCCTCCCTTTCTCTTTATCACTCTTCCCTCCCTCTGTCTTTATCACTCTTCCCTCCCTCTCTCTTTATCACTCTTCGCTCCCTCTTTATCTCTCCTCCTTCCCTCCCCCTTATCTCTTCTCCTTCCCTCCCCCTTTATCTCTTCTCCTTCCCTCCCCCTTTATCTCTCCTCCTTCCCTCCCCCTTTATCTCTCCTCCTTCCCTCCCCCTTTATCTCTCCTCCTTCCCTCCCCTTTATTTCTCCTCCTTTTCTTCCTCTTTATCTCTCCCCTTCTCTTTATATCTCTACACTTTCTTTCTCCTGCTATCTCTATCTCTCCCCTCTATCCCTCTCGTTTATCTGTTCTCTCCTGCTCCCTCTTTCCCTCCCTTCCTCTATCTCTTCTCTCACCCCTTCCACTCTCTTCTCTATTTCTCTCCGTTTGTCTCCTTTCTCTCCCTCTCCCTTTATCTCTTCTCCCCCTCCCTTTATCTCTCCTCTCCCCCTCCCTTTATCTCTTCTCTCCCCCTCCCTTTATCCCTTCTCTCCCCTTCCCTTTATCTCTTCTCTTCCCTTCCCTTTATCTCTTTTCTCTCCCCCCATCCCTCTATCTTTCCCCTCTCCCTCTATCTTTCCCCTCTCCCAATCCCTCTATCTCTCCTCTCTCCCCTACCTTTATCTCTTCTCTCTCCCATTCTTTTATCTCGTCTCTTTCCCCCTCCCTCTATCTCTTCTCTCTCCAACTCTCTAATTTCTCTATTCCCCTCCTTTTATTATATTTTAACTAGCTATCTATTTTATAAATTGAAAAAATCGCATAGCATAATAAAATGTAAACAATATTGCATCATTTTTTTTTTTTTAAACTAAGTGGCCATTTTTATGTAATCTATAAAAAAAAAGGACATAAAGGATATTCGACATTAGTTTAAAAGAGAATTTGTTTAGAAACATAATTTCTATGATCGTTTAAACTAAAGTCGAACACATCTGGGAAAGGAAAGTTTTCCTGAGATATCATACAATACTGAACTTTTGACGCAAGTAAGAACACGATACAGTGTTAAAAGCATAAACAAAAACATTGATAATAAAGTAGTTTGCTAAAACCATTGTTTAATGTATCTATAAGAAGATGCAAAGATGTGATGGATAGACTAAAACTGACACTTTAGCCTGGGTGCCTGGCGTTGTCCAGGTATTTGGAGGCATGTGTTAAGCAAAACAAAAAAAAAAGTGGTAGTAGGCAAGTAGGTTCGAACCCGTACCCCAAAGGAGGAAAAGAACATGAAAGAAACATTGACGTCTTTGCTGTTGCGTCCATCGACAAACTGGAAGTGGCAAAGTCAATCAAAAAGAGGGGATGACTTTCAAAAATATCGGCGAAAAAAGCGACTCCTCCTTGTAGAAAAGTGCCGAGTTGAGGGTGAAGGAATTAATGTGTTTAGCCACTTTTTCGATATTTGTCGTCCAAAGGGTCGAGTTCTAAAACGATACTGATCTCATGAAAATCCGTCATCTCTGTCGAAAGTTTTGGGCAGATATACAGCCATACATATATACATTTAAACAGACAGGTGAGATTTATAGATGGTGGAACTAGCTATGCAGTTTCACTTTTATTGATTCAATTCATATGTACATGCTTTTCGTATATATAATATTTTACATGTAGGATGTTCTTACTTACGTCAGGCGGTCAAATGGTGTGGCCGTGATGCTATATTTCGAGATGTTTTCCCTTTGTCATGTGTGTGTTCAACTTTAAAACATGCCATACACATTTGAAAGTCGCCCACACACTAACATAGTTACTTATCTCATGCAAATACAAGTATATTTCTGTTCTATTTCTGTTATGAAATTCAATTTTCTTTTTTGCAGGTGTGGCCTTGTGGAGTGGTAATGACCTTCATTATGTTAAAAAATCTTGGTTCAGTGGATTCAACGATGCAATGTGGGCCTGGATGCTTCACGGAATCTATTTGCAAAAAGAAAACCCACACTCGTATGATGAACTCCTCACGTCTCTACCAAGTAAATGATTAATTTCCACATAATTATTGTTTTTTTATTATTATTTTTGGATTATTACAGACTACTGTTCTCATGAGTGTTATTTTTATGTTTCGGCCGATGTAACTTCCAACTTTCTAACCCCACAAACAGTAAAATTCCACCCCTTCTCTGTTGAGGTCCCTATATGCCAAAAAGTCTTCTACTCTAATAGTTTCTTTCCTTTAAGTGCTAGACTTTGAAATTCCTCCCCTGTTTCTTGCTTCCCTGATTGTACTAACCTGCAAAAGTTTAAATGTAAATTGAACTGACATCTCACTGCTCAACTCCCCATAGTTCTCTGTTAGACACGATCCCAAGTGGCAATATGCTTTTTGAATGAAAAAAAAGTTAAAAAAGAAAAGGTGTATCTTGTCTAAGTCTGAATTTTTCGATACTGATACGTAATAAGATTGTACATCTACAAACAAAAATAGGTTTAAGGCTCCCAAAACTCATTGTAAAAATTTGCAAAATTGTCTGGCATAACGAATAAAGTACTTGGTAAAATTCAGTTGCAAGTGACACTCTTCTGGAGGTTGGCATTTCAATCCTCAGTGCACCTTGCATCTCTACCAAGTGAATGATTAATTTCCCTATAATAATTGTTACATTACCACCGCTCCAGTAGATATGTCACTTCTGATGTAATTCTCTATACCTGTATAAGAGGATGGAGTCCTGTTACCACATCTGGGCAGGAGCTGCTAGAAGCAGCTTATCCTGCCTTGACAAAGTTCAAAATAGACTTCGTAACCTAGTGGAGGATTCCGTTTTCTCTTCCCTGCAACCTCTTATCCACAGAAGAGACGCTGTGAGCCTGTCTCTGCTTTATCATTATTTTCATGGCAAGTGCTCGTCTGAACTCCAATCTATGGTCCCCCCCTTACTTTCATGAAAAACACTCGTCTATCTAAAACCACTATGAATAATTTCCTCCACTGTTTATCTGTGCCTAAATTTAAACATAGATTTCATGATCAAAGCTTCTTTCTAAGAACTGCACGTCTGTAGAACTCTGTTCCATTTTCCTGCTTCCTAACTGACTACAATATGGTTGTCTTCAAGTCCAACGTGAACAAATTCTTGATGAGCCATCTCCTTAAGCAATCTAATTTATCAAATTTCCACTTTTGTGAATAACTTTCTCCCATTGTCCCATTACTACAACATGTTCCCTTTGACCACTGTACACTCATTAACCCTTATCCTCAAGTGGCCTGCAGGCCTTAATAAGTGGTGACTCCTTTGTAAAAAAAAAAAAATACATTGTCATATCAACCCTTGATAATTTTACTAAACAATGACATGTTATATGTCCATTAATGTGCATATTATTTATCCTGAAGTGGCTTTTGGGCCTTGATAAGTGGGGACTCATGTAAAAAAATTCCTTTCTTGTCAAACATTTATCTATTTGTTCAAAACTGTATATTCTAACATTCATTAAACTTAACTCTCTGATTGCATATTTATCTAGTTAACCTACTCGATTCTCATTACCATAGGGCCCAATGTGTTACATTATTATTTTTTTTAATGATTAAAAAATATTTCTGAAATGTTATGTCAAGTTTAAGTATCTGCTTAACTTGACGCTATTGACAATCACTATTACTTACAATTACATATAGTCATACACACACATGTAGGTTCAATTCCTGGCTTGGAGTGGATGTTACTCTAGCCATACTGAAGATCTGTGATACAACAAAACAGTATATCTATAAATTACTATATAAGCCTCCCTTCTTGAGCAGAGAACTGTCATTAAATGATATCACCAGCTACACAGCATAATATAAAAATTTATAAAAAAAACAAATGGAGTACTTTAAAAGTGGCGACCAATGTTTATATATAGATATTATAGACATCATTTACAAGTGCCAATCCCATAGCTCAGTAAGTAAAACTGCCGACTATCAACTAGCTGGTTCAATTTCTGACTTGGGATGGATGTTAGTCTAGATGCACTGAAAAGCTGTGATACAGCGAAACAGTCTTCTGTGGATGACTGTACATATATCTGTATGTATCTGATTACATTAATTAGATTAAGTAGTACGTATACATACAGAGGTATTTCCTTTTAATTTGAACAAAAAATAATAAATTGATAAAAAAAATTAAGAATATAGTTTACAAAAATAAAAGTAAAACAAACTGAAAATAAATACACTGCAGGGAAATACTGGGTTGGGACAGCTAGTATAGTATAATACTTTGCAAAATGTAATGAAACCTAAACAGTTCTGTTCATGATTGCCATTCCTGAGTTTTGGGTTTTTATAAATCAAGCTGTGTTTTTATTATTTTGAATCTGGGATTTTTTTCTTAGGAAGTATATTTTTAAATACTTATTAACATTTTAAAAAATATTACAAAGTGTGTATTAAAATGGTCAAACTGTACACTAAAAATAGTTTTAGTTCATAAAAAGTTCACAGAAGACAATATTTTTTATGAATATTAAATATTATACATATTATATTAGTATTGAAAATATTAATAGAACTGATGCTGAATAATTTTGTACATTAAAGCATTAAATACCCACAGAATAGTCTATATATTAGAAATAATGAATTAATCCTTTTTACATTATTTTTAATGAGAAAATTTTATGTTTTTAGAACAGCTTTTCAAAACAAATTATGTTTTTAAAGACTAGTTTCCCTGTATTTCTATATTTAAAAGAGAAGAAATTCTTTTGTTTCTTAAAGTTACCTCCATCTGCCAAGAGACAATTTGAAGATACCCTGGATAAGAGCAGATGAAATAACAAACAAAAGTTCAAAATCGAAGATGCTACCGAAATCGGCTTAGTGACAGACAATTAAATCCTTCTCATCCATAGTTATTCTTTCAATTGTAATATTGTTAACTAAATCCTTTATATTGTTGATCTCTATAGAATCATTTTCATCCATTTTATTTCTTCATATTTGTGTCTCACCACTTGCATAATACTTGCTACATTGTTTATTACCTTTTGCGACATTTTAATGCTAACTTATTTATAGTGCTGTTATTTTTATTATTGATACTTTATAATAGTAACCTAGATCAACTTTTAAAAAGTTAGTCAAAAAATCTGCACATATTTTCCAAAAAATTAATTTAAATGGATATACATGACATTTCAGAATTTTTGATGATCGATTGTATTTTTGCAATGATTCCTGCTCTATTTACAATATTGAGCATGTATTATTATGTATTAGAAAATCCTGTTATCCATCGTTTAGGATATCCTTGAAAATGTAATTATAAATTTTTATAATAAAATTTGAATAATACATATATGTTAGATGTTGTAGTCCATTAAAAACTAGTAAAATTTTTATCACATTCACT
The DNA here is from genome assembly GCF_053919585.1 of Euprymna scolopes. Taxonomy (NCBI): domain Eukaryota; kingdom Metazoa; phylum Mollusca; class Cephalopoda; order Sepiida; family Sepiolidae; genus Euprymna; species Euprymna scolopes. The sequence continues at coordinate 31,112,368 of NC_136521.1, forward strand.
TGTGCTAAATTAATGGTTGAATATGGTTAAATTTTGCTCATTAAATACTTAACCCCATTAATCCCTAACTGTGTTGAAAGAATATAATAATACTTAGTTTGCTGCACTTTATCATAACAAATTTCAGTTAGCTTAAATGTTTCTGAACAAAAGTAAATGTGGTATTGTAGTGATTAATCCACATTAATCCTTAACTGTGTATCAAATGAAGACTATAATGCTTAGGTCACTTCATCAAAGGTCCATACAAAATTTCATTTAGATCAGTCAAGTAGTCTCTGAGAAAAAGTGGAATGGACATACAGACAGACTAAGAGAAATATAATATATATATTAGTTATTATCATATTGGCTTGAAAGCCATATAAATGCATATTTTGAAAGTAAAACAAGATACACCTGAAGAAAGTCAGAGGTCAAAACGTTAGAATACAACTAAGACTATAATAGTCTGAAAGATATAAATAAACTTTTTATTTTTATTTTTTGATTTATCATTTTTTGAATGAAAACTTTTAAAAAAAGAATTCTACATTCAAATTTTCATTTTTCAGAAAAAATGGCTGGTATTGGAATTGGTTGTGTCTTTGTTGGAGGATTCCTTGGATTTATATTTGGCTGGGGAGTATTCAAACGTTCAAGCCGTAAGAATCATCGACAACCTTTTGAGAAGGATATGGACTGTATGGAAGAAGACTTAAATTTATGAAAATGTTCTCTCCCCCCCCCCCTACCTCCTTTTTTTCCTCAGATACAAAAAAATGTCTTCAAGTGAGACACTGGCAATATTTTTCAATTTTTATTTTTTGTTTATTTTTTACCTTTATTTATAATTTTTTTAATAAATTTATAAAGTTTAACTTTTGTTCATGCTTTTTTTAAATTTTAACTGAAATATTTATTTTAGCTATATTACTTACACCTGATCTTTATGGATGAACTTAAGCTGTATGCTAGTTCAGATGCTACAAGATGACTCTTGCAGGTCGCACATACCTTCTTCAAAGATATTGAAATGGTATAGACCAGTGGTCACCAAACATTTTTTACTGCAGGTTGGATAACTGAAAGAATGACAAATGTGGACCACATAATCACCAAAGATAGGAGAGAGCTAGGAGGAATGAAATGCCTTTTTAAAGAACAAAGCACTCAGGAGGTCTCTGCAAGCATGAGAATCTCCTAGTATTCTAAAAATGATATTCAAATTGAAATTTTATCAAGCGAATTCAAGTACTGTCGGTGGGCCAAGTGAACTTACATTGCAGGCCGAATCCGGTCCATGTGCCATAGTTTGGTAACCCCTAGTCTAGACAAACATGCAAAATGTTCTATTAGAGCTAGGAATTAAATCTAAATGGAAAACATACAGCTGATAAAGATATTGACATCAAAAACCTAGAAGAGCAGGAACAATATAAATGCCTTGGCATGAAAGAGAATGATTCAGTTTTACATGCTAAAATGAAAGAAAAAAATTAGTAGAGAATATGGCTGTAAAACACAGCTTACAAATGGAAACAAGGTAACCACTATTAACCAAATAACCATGACGAAGATAGTTTTGGAATTGTTGACTGGCTACAAAAGGATGTAAACAAACTAAAACGAGGAAAATGTTGACACTCTACTGACTGCATCTTCACAGAGGAGCAGAGATTGACCATTAACATCATGCCACTCTTGTAAGCACCAGGCAATATTTGATGAGCTCCCAGAAGCCAAACCTCAAAATGATTCATGAGCATCAAGAAACAAGAGCCAGCAGAACAACCACCATTGCAAAACTGGCCAAACATTTTGGACAAGAATGTCTTACAAACGAGATACAAAAACAAGCCTGATACGAAATAATCTCAAAGAATCACAAAAAATAAACCAAGACTTTTCATTGGATTGCATTGGAAGAGTGAGCCAACCAACAACATGCAAAGTATTTTTTAGATGAATTCACCCAGGACTATATAATTAAAGAAGATTCTATAGATTGGATAAAATGAAGATCACTATGATCAGCAGAGAATTATAATATTTGTAGAAGATCAAAGTCTATTGATTGATGCTTTTAAGAAGATCAGTTGCCTCATCAATGTCAACAAGTGCAGGTTTTGCCACACAGAGTGTGAGCCATCTGACACTGAGCTGTTACGTTTTGCTGGGGAATGGCTACTATACAGTGTAACACAATAGTGTGTAAATATCTCGACTGGATTATCTGTAAAAAGTTGAGTCCTGGGAACATATACCAGAAAGAACAGTTGGGAATTGCTATTACTATGCAATTCCTACAGCTACATATCTAGAAAACGGAGCTATTAAACCTGCCATAGTGATATAGGACAAGGAGAAAAAAGTAATCTTAGAAGTCAGTGTCCAAATGATACTGGGTTACAATGTTGTAATATGTAAAATGATCTTTATTTTTATAAAGAAAATCATTTTTAAGCGGTTATTAGGAATCATAAGCATTACAGTGTAAATCTTGATTATTGAATTATCTCCCTTTTTTGATTTTTTTCTTCTTTTTTTCTTCTTAGATTTTTTTTTTTTTTTAGATGGCGGACAAGACAAACAACCGTTCTTCTGTAACTTTTAAAATTTGATTTTCTTATGTAAAAATAAAAATACTTGATGAGTTGACATAATTTCTGGAATACCATATTTTCATTTTGTCACGAGTATGTACATGATATGTTTTATAATATAGGGCAAATTCTGAACAAAAATCGAGATATATAACTGTGGGTCTATCTATAGACATATCTTATGATATGTGATATGCAAACAGAATGAATAAACTGTTTTAGTCTGTAACAAAATATGTTGGTTTCGATGCGCCATTGCTTGTGGTTATTTTTGACAGAAAGTTTCCAGGTCTTACTCGGCCAATTTTTTTCTCACTTACTCTTAATTAAAATGTTTGTACATCTGTTTGTACAATCAAAGCTTTGTTGAACATATCTATATCATCATAGGTAGTTGCAACACAGAGCTGACTGCAAATTTTTCTTTTACTTCTTTTTCTTTTTTCTTTTCTCATTCTGTTCAACGAAGTGACTTTGAAACTCCTATACATTAGTTTCGATTTGTCAGAATTTTTCTTCTCCTTTCTTATTCTTATACAGAAAACCTCAGATACGCAAGGACAGCTTCTAAAAGGCATTCAAATTCCCTCCTCTGTAAATTTTACTTTGGGGCTTCTCTAAATACAGGGAGATTGAAATGTAACTGTATTATTAAGTGTTCCTAATTCATCTCTATAATATTCTGCTTGTTCCTTTCTTAGTTAGTCTGTACGTTACACTTTGAAAAAGGCCAAATAAAATTTCTGAAGGACAAACTGCTTCAAAAAAGGCCAAATTTGTGAAATTTGGCTTTAAAAAAAAAAAAACTTGCAACCCTGGACAAGAATGAGTGACCTCCATTTGATGTAACCTCGTTTTTGAGTATTAATAATAATAATATGTTGTAATCGTGTGAGAAAGAAATTCATAGTAATCTTGATGTGCAGCAGTTTTTCACCAAAGAAAGAAAGAAAAAAAAAAAAAGGAGCATTTGAAAGAAAAAGAGGGGAAAAAGAACATTGCCTGCCTAGTGGTGCTTAACTGAAGGAGTTAGTTAAAGATTGCCTTGTAGTTTCCTATAATGTGATTTTATTATTTGTATTGAACTATGTAGCACAATATTATTTTCTGAGTTTCTATTAGTACTTATTAATTTCTCATTTGGGTCAATTCTATACTTCAAATACAATGGACACTAATTTTTACAGAAATGTTAAACTCATATTTGCTGCATGTTATTGGTTTTTCGAGCTAAAAAACTAATTTTTTGTCCTATCCAGAAAAATATCAGCTTTATTAAAACATATTGCTTGATTAAATATATTTCTCATTAGCGGTGTCATGCTGGTTCTGTACAGTTCTAGGAGGTTCACCCTTCCAGGCTTTGCCTTCTCTCTTTGAGAAGGGGTTAGTTTATTGCTAATCGCCTGAAGCGCCCTTACCAGGGAATGTCGACAGCTGCCCAGGCACTTTTTGCAGATCAGAGTGCCCCTCCTCAGGGGGTGCTGACTTCTTGATCTGACTTTCTGACATTGGTATCACAGTTCTTGCAGCGCCAGAGAACTAACCCCCACCCAGGAAGAAGTAATATTTCATCACAGCAGAAAAGATACTACACTATCCTCCCTCCTTGAATTGAGCATTGAAAGATAGTACATTATCTTGACATACTAAACTGCATTGAACATGAAAAAGGATAGTACATTTGATACAAGTACTGGTATAGTTTTGGTTTCAGAATGACAGATACCAAATCTCCATTAGTAATAGATTATTCAACATAATAGAACAGATACTATACTACCTCCTCACCAAAAAAGGAGGTAATGCCTGAGAGGATGGTATAACAGTGAATGGACATATACTACACTGCACCCATACAAAAGGTGGAGGTGGTAGAACTACATTATCACTCATTGATTGAGAATCAAAAGATAGCATAGTTTTGGCTTCAGACAGACAGATACCAAATCCCCATAATTAATTACTAATAAATAAGATGGAGAATGATTGACAAGAAACGGGATTTTTTCATAAGGTTTTGTTTGTTGAATTTGCTAAAAGAGAAAATCCTCAAATTGTCTCTTTGTATTCAAGCAAGTTAAAAATAACTTAATCCTCCAGATTAAATGTCTTCCTGTGAAACAGCAGAAGATAATCTTGTCTTAATCTCTTAATCTTGTGGCCTTCAATTTAACTGCTTCAAGCAAAACTGGAAAATAATTATTATTCATCACATTTGTTGCACATTTGCAACATTTGTTGAGGATGCAGGGGTTTCTATTTATGTGCATTCGTTTGTTATGTGGACGGGTGTTGGTGTGGGTTAACTGTACATGTTGAGATCATCTGCTTATCTTGACACTGACCTTAATGTCAAGCATGTGTTCTAGGGCACTGCTGTAAAAAAAGGGTTTCCCTTTTATATAAAACTAGCCTGGGTGCCTGGCGTTGCCCGGATGTTTGTAAGTGTGTGTTGAGCAAAAAAAAAAAAAAAAGTTGTAGTAGGCAGGCAAGCTCGAACCCGTGACACGAAGGCGGAAAAGAAAGTGGAGGTGTGTGTAAGGGTGTTGGTTTAGTCAGAAAAAAAAAAAAAAGAAGGAAAATTGCGAGTGCCAGAAAAAAAAAAGTGGTAGTAGGTAGGCAAGCTCGAACTCGTACTGTGAAGGAGGAAAAGAAAGTAAAAAAAAAAAAAACGTGACGCATTAGTTGTTGCGCACATCGTCAAACCAGAAGTGACGTAGGTTTAAATTAAGGCTAGACAATCGAAAAGCGGTGATGACTTCCAAAAATATCAGCAAAAAAATCGACCCCTCCCTGTAGAAAAGTGCCCAATTCAGGGTGAAGGAATTAATGTTTTTGGTCAATTTTATCGCCCGAAGGGTCGAGCTTCAAAATGATACTAATCTCGTGAAAATCCGTCGCCTCTGTCGAAAGTTTTTGCGAGACATACAAGCATACATACATACATACATTTAAACAGACAGGTGAGATTTACATTATAGATTACAAAACCTGATATAGACAAAACCTGATATGAGACAAGAAGAAGAAAGAAGCAACCTTAGTAGAAGTTAGTGTCCCCAATGATGCTTGGAGAAGGAAAAGATAACAAAATATCAAGGTCTTATGTATGACATGAAAAGAAACTGGAATCTTCGGAAGATTTCTCTCATTCCAGTAATTATAGGAGCAACCGGACTTATGAAAAAGAATTTCAAAAACTACCTGGCAAATATACCTGGTGAACAAAGTGCAAGAGATATACTAGTAATTGCACTTAAAGGGACAGTTAGAATCTTTAAAAGATCTCTTGGTTGGAATGTATGAAATAACGGGTTTGAGTGCCTATCCCCGGCTAGAACAAAATAACATTTTTTTTACATGTTTTAACATAAGTAACGTTTTATTTAACAAAATTTCATTCCATTGGAAAAGTGAGCCAAGTATTTTTTTGAATGAATTAACCCAGGACTATTCAGATAAGGAAGACTATAGATTGGATAAAATAAGGATCGCTCCTCTATGATACATTGGTACTTGGTTTCTCCCCTGAACAGTAAACAAAACTAAGCAGTAAGTTAAATTTCTGACTGTAAACTGTTATGTATAAAAAAAAACATTGTCTGCCAAGTGGTGCTGAACTGAAGGAGTTAGTTAAAGATTATCTGATAGTTTCCTACAATATGATTTTATTAGCTATGTAGCACAATATTATTTTCTGAGTATTTATTAATTTATCTCATTGGGTCAAGGCTATATTTAAAATACAGTGGACACTAATTTTCATAGAAATGTTAAACTCATATTTGCTGCATGTTATTGGCTTTTCAAGCCCCAAAACTAATTTTTTGTCCTATCCTGCTTGATCAAAACAAATATGTCCAATCCAATCAAACAAAAAGCAGTCCTTTACTTAGGGCACAGAAGCCCAACTTTGACTGGAATATATATAAATATTGTTATTTGGCTAGCTTACTAGAAAATGATGAGTTATTGCTAGACCTCAAAATTTAATGACAAAGAGAGTTCTATTATCTGGAATGTACAATTTCCTATGTGGTCTTTTCTATTAGCTAAATATTTTCTTTTTGAATGCAGACTCACCATTTGTAACATAACATTCAATAATTTCAAGCCTAACTAAACAGCAGAATTTTAATAAAGATTCATCTTTATCCATCAACAAAATTTCCTTCCTGGATGATTCTAACATTTCATCCTTTTTTTTTTTATAACTTGGGCTTCCAAAAAATATACCAGTTTCTGATATCACTTATTTGAAACCAAATCGCTTTTCTTCAAGTAATCTTTTGAGGTCTGCAAACAGGCAGTTGTCATTGTGGGGCAGGACTGAAAAATAGAGCATGTACAGAAGCAATGCAAATTCATGTAGTTTTGCCATCATTGCAATTGACTTGTGACATGGTGCATTGTCTTGGTGAATGATCACTTTTTCTTCTTCATTTGTGGACATCATTTAACGATTTCTTCCTTTCAATAATCCTATGTAATATTAATGTTTTTTCTTTTCTCCAGGAAATCGTTGAGCAAGATACTTTATGCATAAAAAAATATGAGAGACCAAAACCTTGCTTGCTGATGTTATGCACCTTTGGTCGCTCTGGATGGCTTTTACCTGCTGCTGTCCTCTCAGCTGACTGCCAATTTGATTCCAAAGTAAAGTGGTGCATCCATATTTCATCCATTGTGTTCCATTGACACAAAAACTCGCACCATTCGATAAAAATCATCGAATCCAACCTTGTGGTCTACTTCTCTTTCATCTTTTCTTCTGGCCGTGTTGTTTCTCACCTTCACAGCTGCAGAGAGGGTGCACGGTGGCTCTCAAGTAATACAAAAAAATAAAGCAAAAGACGAAAAGCACAAATTCTTACATATTCTGCAAATATCAGTTACATTCTGGATTTTCCCTTCCAAATAAAATTACAAAACTTGACATAGTGATATGGGATAAGAAAGAGAAAGAAGCAACCTTAGTAGAAGTTAGTGTCTCCAAAGATGCAGGCTTATCAGATCTTTGGTCAGTCGTGCTGTGTAATGATGGAAGTAAAATATGAGTGATACTTAAATAATGTGAATGAAAAGATAAACATATCATCAATATTAATTTAAGTAATAACAATATGTATAAAATGCATTATAATGACTCTTCTACAAATGGGCAAAGTCTTTTACTACGTGCTGACATCCGAGTATTCATTGAAAGTTCTTTGCAAAAAAGAAAAAAAATTATAACCGTGTCGAGGGGATTTTATCTTGGCTTTGGATACTATGTTATTTTGAACATTTAGTCAGGGTTTACTGATAGGGTGAAATATCTTCATGTTCGGTAGTCCTGACAAACCCATTTACAGAGACCAAATACACTCCAAGATGTTGTCGAGTAGGTCTTCAAACTCAGTTTCTCTCTTATCATGTTATCATCCTTTATGCTTGCACTAGCCATGGTTCCCGGCCTTGTCCAGGTATTTGGAGGTGTGTGTTAAGCAAAAAAGTGGTAGTAGGCAGGCTCAAACCTGTACCACTAAGGAAAAGAACGTGGGGGGGGGGAGTGACATCTTTGTCATTGCAATCATCACCAAACTGGAAGTGACGAAGGTTTAAATTAAGGCTAGTCAATCGAAAAGAGGGGATGACTTTCAAAAATATCGAAAAAAAAAAAAAAAATGGCCCCTCCTTGTAGATAAGTGCTCAGTTGAGGAGGAAGGAATTAATGCTTTTAGCTAATTTTTCGATATTTGTCGTCCGAAGGGTCCAGTTCTAAAACAATACTGATCTTGTGAAAATCTGTCGCCTCTATCAAAAGTTTTAGGTAGACATACAAACATACATACATTTAAACAGACAGTTGAAATTTATATTATAGACTAGCGAGGGTGCCCGGCATTGCCTGGATGTTTGGAGGTGTAAAAGAAAAGTTTTGGTAGGCAAATAGGCTTGAACCGGAAGCCTTGAGGTGAAGGCGAAAAAAAAAAAAGAAGTCTGTCATCTTACCACGACGCTAAGAAGGCGGAGAAGTGAGAATGGTTGAAATTAAACGATTAAAAACTTAAGTTCACACAGGTGTGTAAATTTAATGAGGTCAAACATCACGCCATAGACAAATGAAATCCCGCACTTAATTTTGGCTGTGAGGCAGTTTTTTTTGGTTTTGTTTCCCCAAGAGGGAGTGTCCAAATGAATAACAATTGTCTGATATGACGATTTTTCCCACAGTGATCAAAGCTAATTGTTTTCTGGACGTCCCTGGCGAGGAAGCCGAGGAAATGTCTTCTCTTCATTAGTTTCACTTTATACTAAAAAGCTGAACAAACACGTGACAGAACGAAATCACGCAAATTTGATAAAAGTCGATCAAAATAAATCTAGAGACGACATCTCTTTGCAAATTGTAGATATTATGTTCTAGGGAGTATAGAAAAAGTTCTAAGACATAGTTACACCCCACCCCTCCCCAATAACCCTGCTGAAAAAAGCCTTTGCTGGACATACAAAAATGCGTGCGGCACTTTTACCTTTTTATATATAGATTAGCAATACGATTTGTTTGGCAATGAATAGAAGTTAAAAGAATAAGTAATAACAAAACTAAAATGAAAAACAAAGAAAAATCTGTATGATGTACCTATCGAAAATATCATATTCCAAAAATCACAAACTGATCAAGTAAGAAACAAAAAAAAAAAAAAAAAAAAAAAAAAAACCCAAATCAAAATTTTATATAAAGAAAATCATGAAGTGATTAATGGGAATTCTTAGACATTAAAACAAATCTAACAAATTTTGAATTATTGTTGACTTATTCCCCTTTGTTTTTTGAGATTTTTTTGTTTCAAAATGGCAAGCAAGATGGTCACTCCTCTGATATTCAAAAAATTTGATTTTTTTTACTCACAAATTCTCATTAATTACTTAAAAATTTTTCTTTATAAAAATAAAATTACTTGATCACTTTATGTGATTTTTGGAATATGACATTGTTTCATCACAATATGTACATCATACAAATTTTTTTTGGGGGGGGGATGTTAAGTCAAAAATTCATAAAACAAAAGTTTTTAAAGCTCGTCATCATAGTTTAACATCCATTTTACATGCTGGCATGTGGTGGATGGCTTTTAGAAACTGACTTTTGGTCACTGACCCAGTTTTACTTCCATACATCATCACACTGCATAGACATGTTGGCAAAACTTGTGGAGAACGCTCTGTTTTACAGTTGTTTTAAAAATGGAATGGAAATTTTAATTTCATATAGTTTTAATCTTTTTTTTTTTTTAAATTGCACATGCACCCCAAAAAAATTGAAAGTAATCGAAAGAAAATGTTTTTTTGTAAAAATAAAATTTTATTAAAAACAAAATAATTTATTTTTTAAATGAAAAAAGTCAATTTGGTATAATTTTTTGGTATTTTTTTTTTTTCCACAAGTCCAACTTACGGTTCAAATTGGAAATGTTGACTATTCTAGATTTTCGGGTATGCTTACAATGAATAGACACCCTAAACCTCCACATGTTATGCAGAGCTTTTGGAATAGACACCCCCAACCTCCCCTTATTAAGACCAGCTTTCAAAACTTACCACTTCAGTCATATGACCAATGGACAATACTCCATGTTCAATGAGAAACATATTTAAATCTTCTTGTTGCCAAAATTTTACTCTTGCATAAAAACTCTTATATTTGCAACGTGCACATATCGATGGTTGTGCTATCCATTTTTTTAAAAACTTTTTTATTATTTTATCAATCACTTTCGTTTTTTGGGGTGCATACACAATTTAAAAAAAAACAGAACAAAATTTAAATTTTTATTCCATTTTTAAAAGAATCATAAAACAGAGCATTCTTTGCAATTTTAACCATGTCTTATAGACTCCTTCCTTGTTCAACAGGGATAGTGTTTTGCTTTCCAAGGATACAAATAGAAACAAAGCCTCATAACAAGATCAAACAATGTACATCCTACAGCCACAGAGAGAGAGAGAGAGAGAGAGAGAGAGAGAGAGAGAGAGAAAAAAACAAAAAAAAAAACAGACAAAAATGGAAAGAAAAATGTTTTTATTTTTTAAATTTTATTTAAAACCAATTTTATTTTAAAAAATTTTTTAATAGAAAGTTGTTTGTGTCTTCTACTATTTGTCAATCACGAAGAAGACTGAAGGAATGAAACGGAATACAATTTGGGGGGTAGATCGAATCTCTCACGGGGAGCAGAAATCCTGCCAGTTCATCATAACAGGGGAGTCGTTATCAAAAGGTTGGGATAAAGAAATCGAATTTATATATAAATGTGTGTGTGTGTGAAAAGAAAAGACAGAATAATATAAAAAAAACAAAAAAAAAAAAACAAACACAGGAAGGAATAAAGATTAAATGAGAGATTTGACAGCTTCCGAAACTGGTACAATCTTTTCATTTGATTTTTATTTCTTCATGTGTTTAACTACTTTTTCTTTCTGTCTTTAATATACCTTGTCTCTATAAGATTACTTTTTATCGTAATATTGTGTACTTTATCATTATATATATATATGTATGTTTCTATGTAATTTCAGTATTCGATTAAGAAAAATTAAAAAATAAGAACATAATATTCATTCTAATATGTGTTAACGAAATTCAGAACTACATTGGTATTGTCGGTTTCAAATCCAAACAAAGGGGAGCAATATCTGGCCACTTATGTCAGACTCTCTTCACAGGCTGAAGAGAGTCCAATATTAGTCTCCTTTGTTTGGATTTGAAACCGACGGTACTAATGTTGTTTTAACATTCTGTAACACATATGAATAAAAAATTATATATATTAGGGGGAGGACTGGGATAACAGTTCAAGATAAAGTATACAAATAAATCGAAGCTTATCAGAAATTCCTTGAAAAACAATTCCAGTTGAATCAAGACATTATTGTCACATTTTAGCTAAAAAGATTTACCATAAGATTTTTTTTTTATCAACGAGCAATCCTGGATACATATGCTACGTATTTATATCTACATACATAAAAAAGTATTCTTAAAAAAAATTTTTTAATTCTGTGTGACCTTAAGAAATTTAAACTATATATATATATATATATATATATATATATATATATATATATATACACATATATATAAAAATGATAGAATGCAAAAGTTAGGCCCATTTCTTACATTAACACAAAACTCAAAGTATCCTATATCAAATTAATTCAATTTTACACAATAGATGTACCATCTTTTTTTTTATATATACTGCTTATGTAAATGTGATATCAATCATAAGGTTAACTACTCTCAAAAGAGAGCAACTTCCAAACTTTTACAAAAATGAACAAATCTATATTAACTTATAATCATCAGTACTGCCGGAATCAGTTTTGTTGTAGAATTTTAATCTGACCTTTCAAGTACTATAGATCTACCATATCTGATTATTCTTACACCGAGTTTGTGGATGTAATCATACTAGCAATATGGATTCACGGATTTTACAAATTTTCAACCAACTTCATTGATTGGATGTTATGCTGTAACTACATTTTCATTCATAGACATCACTTTAAATTTTCTTTTTTGCATTTGTAATAGTCTTTAAAGCTTTACATTTTTCAATTTTTTTTTCACTAGATACCAATGTTATAGAAAATCTATAAACAAAAACTTATTTTTTCTGAAAAAAAAAAAGCCAAAGTTTTAAAATCCAGGGAATAAGGAAATTATTCATTCTATCTTTTATTCCTTGTTTTTGAACAAAAATTTTTATAATTGTTAATTTGCATGATTTACATAATTATATATTTTAAATTTGTCTTTACATAATCAGTAATTTGTTGCTACACAGCCATGAGCATGTTTCAGTTTCTAATATTTAGTAACAAGAGACCTCTTCAGGCAACAACGCTTATTTTCGAAAGCGGAATTCTTAAGTAGATTAATGCTCATGACTGTGTAGCAACAAATTACTGCTTTTGTAAAGACAAATTTAAAATGTAATTTGCTCTACTTCCGTATTGAGCACTCTTGCATAAACCTCGTTAAATTTCACTGGTTACCCTACTTTTGAAAAATAGCAACCTCAAATATATATATATATATATATATATATATATGAGAATGCGTGTGTGAGGATACTTTTCAACCTATATATTCAATGGATTTTTGATCTACGGACTTGAAATTTGGTATATAAGATATTCAGGCATGTGAAAAACTTTTTGATCAGTTTTCATCTAGAAAAACAGGCTGCCAAAATTGAAAAATTGGTATGTGGGAGTCATAGGATTTTCAACTGTGTACTGTTTCACAAATGCACATGCATGAATGGTTCACATTACAGATTCATTATGCTAAAAATAAGTAGGTTTGAAAACACCTTAAAAGATCGTGTCATGTCAGTTTAATGGTTACTGCACTTGACTCATTGTCTTTAGGTTTTGGTTTCAATCTCAACCAGAGTATTTCTTTTTTTTTTTGTTACAAGAAGTGAACAGTTTAAAAAAAAAAAAAAAAATACTTGCATGCACATGTTTCAGTTGCTGCATTAATTAGGTACTAGATTTCTTATAAGAAATCTGCATCAATTAAATTATATATTATGTATATTTTATGATCAGACAATGTCTGGCGGCCTGCAAGTGTACATGTATATATATGTATATATATATATATATATATATATGTAATGAAAATTATAGAAATACTCCAATGTGATGGAGAGAAAAAGGAACAAACCAAAATTATATATTCATCAATGTTTTGTCTTTATTTGAAGACTTCCTTGGGATGACTGATTTGAAGAAAATTTGAAAACATAAATATATTTTCTAAATATTGTACTTGTATTTTATTTCTTCAAATCAATTATCCCAAGGAAGTCTTGAAATAAAGACGAAATATTGATGAATATATAATTTTGGTTTGTTGTTTTTCATCTCTTTATATATATGTGTGTGTGTGTATGTATGTATGTATGAAGGAGTCAAATAGATTATGTCATGTTGTATAAAAAGTTTGTATGTGTGCGCTCTCTCTATGCGTGTGCATACACATGTGATATGTTTTTATATACATGTGTAATATATATTAGTTATCCCCTTGCCAGGAGGTTAGACACTGGATCAGGTGTAGCTTTGATAAGCAAACACATTAGGATAAGTGCACTCTGGCTTACAGAAAATTCTTGAGTAGCCCCATCAGCATTCCCCAGTAGGGGGGACTCAGGCAATTAACAATAAACCAACCTCTTCTCAGAAGAGGGAAAGTATGGGAGGGTGGAACTCATAGGATTGAATGTCATATATATATATATATATATATGAAAGATTAGGATAAGAGTTGGGGGTAACGGTTCAAGGTAAAAGTCGGAATAAGAAGGAAGACAATATATTTATCGTTTTATTTTAATATTAAAAACCAATCCCATTTTTTTTCCAAAAAAGTTAGATCAAATATTTCATATAAAAAAAGCAATAAAAAACAATTATACAATTTTTTTCTTTGCCCCGTTTTTTCTTTTTTTTTTTTTTTCGTTACTCAACACAAAAAAATCATGAACACAACTGGAAAAAAAAAATAAGAAAAATTTCAGTTTTAAGTAAAACTTGAATCATTCTGTGGTCGGATCATACGCCTTGGACCTCTGTTCGATGGGCCCTTTGGTTTAGCAAAAGCCTGTCGTGCAATGTTTTTCTTTGGATGCAGTTCATCTAAGAGATATTCTTCCGTCAATTCAGAACCTTCTGAAATTTCAACCTGGAGACAAAAAATACAGATTCATTCAGTTTTTAAAAAATAATCTTCAGTTTTTTGTTTTTTTATGATTGAAAAATTTAGAATATTTCATTATAATAATAATGATGAAAATCGATATACAGGGTGGAATGATAAAATTGTCACCTTAAAAAGATGACGATTCCATTTCCGTTTGATGAAAAACAGGATTCCATTCTTTTTTTTTGTTGCAGACCATTTACTAGTTGGCCAGTTGTGTACAAATCCCAGGAACGATAGGAGCCTTCTATCATGTCTGAAAGTGACACAATGTTCAATGAGCGAGATTGGAGATGTGCTGCTATACAGCTCATGTTCTCTACTGATCCAAGTTACAACAGGACCATTGCCAGCACACTCAAAATACAAATTCGGCAGACGCGACGGTTATGGTCTTTGGTGTGGTTTCAGGTAAGGGCCACATCATACCATTTCACATCTTCAAAGTTGGCTTGAAAGTCAACTCCAAAGTGGACCTAGTTGAAGAATGTGGTGATCTTCTGGTGCAATCGGGTGGCTGCTGGCTAACTCTGCGTGTGGCAGCAGGACTCGGCACTGACCCACAAGTCCAAAGAGACCCACATTTGGCTTCACAAGGAATGCTACGACTTTGTACTCTTCTCTCACTGCCCCCCCCTCCTCTCTCGACCTGAACTACTTCATTTGGTCATACATCAAGAACATCACCAACATGACCTCCCACAGCACCAAAGCCAGCCTGATCACAGTCATCCACCAAGTATTTGCCAAGCACCTGCCAGTGCTTGTAGAAAAGGCATGCTCCCAATTCTGAACCCGTATCAAGGCAGTGATTGAGGCTGAAGGTGGCTACATTGAATAGATGTCAGCTCTACTACATAATCAAGTTACTTGAATTGATTTTTTCAGTAAAAGTTTTAAAATACAGCTGTAGTGTTGTTTTCTTAAGGGCGACAATTTTATCATTCCACTCTGTAATAATATTAAGTGATTTCATATTTGTACACACGTTATCACATTTCACGCACATTTAAAAAGATGACATCGTCTGATTAACAAATCTAATGTTGTTAAGGTAAAAAATTCTGAGATTCATCATTTTTAAATTGTTCTAACAAAATTAAATTATTATAATGAAGAAATGCGAGCATGAAAAGTAATATGGTTAAGCTTAAACAGTAAAGAACTAGTTGTTAAAACTGGAAAAGAAAAGGACAAGATATTCTAATAAAAAATATAATAAATTTATAACTTAAAACATTGTCGCATTAAGAACTGATTATATAATGTTATAGATTGATTTTTTTTTTTTAATTCTTAATGCTGCAATATTTTAAGTTATAAATTTATATTTTTTACTAGAATATCTCGTTCTTTTCTTTTCCAGTTTTAACAACTAGTTCTTTATTTTTCCATGTTTAAGCTTAACCATATTACTTTTCATGCTCGCATTTTTCTATTGTAATCCACAATTTTTCCAGGCTTTCAGTAAATTCACTTGTTCTTTGTTTAATTTCAGTCTTATTTTTTTGCCCCCATAAACACATATGTAATAACAATGTACGGCACTCGTCTGCTTTCAATAAAATCCCTTAATTATCCCCCTTTCATTCTCTTAGCAATAGTAGGTCACTGATGTGGTTGCTATGAAAACCAGTCATAAAAAACGTCGCTAACCTTACGTTTTTTTTTTTTTTTACAATTTTGAACACCAGTAAATTCATCCTAACTTTTGTTTTACTGAATGAAAATTGAAAATTTTTTTTCACAATATAGTTGAGAAGGTGATCTATAAACTAATAATTGTTTGAAAATTAGTCAAAAAATGAGTGAGTGGTTAGTGAAGCTTTAAAGCAGTTCTAAATGACTAAAACTGCCACTTAACCATATATTCAAACACAGTAGTGTTTGAATGATAAAGCATAATTTGATTTTAGAACAATTTATTTTTACATTACACTAACAAAATAAATATAACAGAGTTTTTACAAATTTTCAATGTCCATTTTCAAGGCCTTCTCCAGACAAAATTCAAGTTTTCACAACAAAATTAAAAAAAATTTTTTTTTAAATATGTAAATTGTGTTTTACAATCCACAGCGATTCATAAAAGTGGTAAAAAAAATCAAACTATACAACAAATAAATGTTACCATAGCCAATAAAAGTTACTTTGCAACCTGCATAATTATTTTGTGTGTTTTTACATAGTTTTAAATGCTTTTTATTTCATCTCAAATATTAACAATTTTTATGGCTTTTAAATTTCCAACAAAGATCACTGATGTCTTGTCCATTCTTTTTTTTGGGCCTGTCCTGTCTCAATTTAGGTTATCACATTGGGAGGAGGGGGGGGGGGTTGATTCACCATTGGAGAGTCCCGTCCATAGAAGGAAAGTTTTTTAGAGGTGGTTAAATTATAAATGGAAGCAAAAAATAAAGGCAGATTTATTTCCATTTTATTTTTAATTTTGCAATACAAATTTTTTCTGGGCATAAAGAATACAATTTTCAAGGCCTTCCAAGACATTTTTCTTATTTTCAAGAATTTTTCAAGGTAATATGGCCTTTTCAAGGCAAAAGTCAAAATTCAAGGATTTTTCAAGTCTGTGCGAAATTTGATTTTGAAACAATTCATTTTTAAATTAGTTCTACATGCCACAACTCAGGAGTATTCATCCACAAAACAATAGATCCAGAACCACAGCAAGGTTGACAAGCTTAAGATGTGGTTGCACACCATCAAGCAGCTGTCGAACATAGTTCAAGTCCATACAGCGTTTTATCGTTGGTTTATCTCGCCCACTACAAACTGCTTATCTGGATGCTCTGTGGTCTACAGGAAGAGCCGGCTCATCCTGGATGAATGTTGCCTCAAGTACAAGTAAATTGGGTAAAGAATTGTTAACCACCATCTTTCTGATAGGACAATCTCATTTTTTCATGTGTGTAAAAGGTGATAACATACTTACGAGCATAAAATGCCTTGATATATTATTATACATTTTACATATTATTAACATGAAATTATACAGATAAACAAAAAAAGTAATTATAACATCATAACATAACATAACATCACATCACATGGCTAATATAGTACTAGATCTAGTAAGAAATCATTCCAGATTCTACTGTTTTTATTTTGTCTGTGTGTAATGTAACAAGGGTTTAATTTATCTTCCCTATATATCTATAAAAGTGAAATTGTCTCTGTGTGTGTACATTTCCCTACCAAAATATTCTACCAATTTTCAGTCTACAGACTCAAGATTTGACATAAGGGGTATTGAGATTTGTGGAAATCTTTTAAAGCAGTTTTCAGCCAGAAATTTAGTTGCCAAGAGGTCAAAATTCAACAATTTGATCTTTGAAAACTCTACCAATTTTGGGCTTAAACACTTGACATTTTAGATGTAGGTTACTTGGACATGGATCAAACTTTTTAATTTGATTTGAGCCCAAAACAATAAATGTTAAGAGGTCAAAATTGGGGTCAAAGTTTTTAAAAATTTGACCTCTTGCAGTGTCTACCAAACTACTCAGCCAATTTTTGGTCTACACATTTGAAATTTTACATAACGTGCATTCAGACATAGGGCAAGCTTTTGGCTGAAAATTTGACTGCCAAGGAGTCAAAGTTCCAAAGATTTGATCTTTGCGGTCTCTAGCAAACTATTCAGCCAATTTTGGGTCTAAACATTTGAAATTTTACATAAAGGGTATTCAGACATGCAGCAAGCTTTTTAATCAGTTTTGGGGTGAAAATTTGTCTGCCAAAAGGTCAAAATTGAAAGAATTGACCTTTGCAGACTCTACCAAACTACTCCAATTTTAGGTCTAAACACTTGAAATTTTAGATATAGGTTGCCTGGACATGAGTCAAACTTTTTAATATATATATATATATATATATATATATATATATATATATATATATACACACATATGCACATAAAGTTATGAACAGTACATAGGGTCTGAGTAAATCCGGGCTGAACTGCTAGTATATATATATATATATATATATATATATATATATATAATTATATAAAAGCTCTATTATCTATTAATTCAGAAAAAAATTCTTTCATAAAAGAATAATAATAAAAACAAAAAGAGATAGAATATTTTAGAAAAATCTAGAAGGTTTGAGAAAATTCTATTAGTGGTTGACACGCTATAAAAAAGTAGTTTTCACATTTACTCAGCAGTTACATTGTAAACTTTAATTTCAACTCTGGCGTGATAATTTCTAACAAGTAGACTATCCTTTTCCGCTTTCACCCTCATAACACTTCTCTTTCACCAGGGTACTGAATAACCGGTGGACCTAGATAAATTTTTTGTTTGTGCTAAATTAGATGTTATTCTTAGGACCACAGAGTTGCTATTAAAGGGAGTTAATTCCTCCATTTTTAATCTTTAATATTATGCAAGTTCTCACATGGAGATAAGAGAAGAGAACAAGACAGACACTGGCAGGTGCCAACGAAAGGATGACTTCGAACCCGGGTAAATGAAGATGGATATATATTGTTTGTGTCCATGATAGTTGTGACATACAAACTCAAATAATATTGGATAAGACTGATAGATGCAATTTGTATCATTCAAAGTGTTACTTCCTTGTAAAATTTCAAGTGAACTCATTTCTTCAACTACTTTCTGTCATTCATGTGCTATATACATACATACATATTCATCTTCGGGCATAATCTGCAATGTATCAATAGTTATGAATGGAGGTATCATCATATCATAACATCATATTATAACATATCATAACATCATATCATATCATAACATAACATCATATCATAACATAACATCATATCATATCATAATGTTTAAAATTATCTCCCCTGTCCTTTTTAAATTTCTTGTTTTGTTACACATTTTTAAGAAGACTAACATTTCAGCCCGGCATTGTCCGGGTGTTTGGAGGTGTATGTTGAGAAAAAAAAAAAGTGGTAGCAGGAAGGCAGGCTCGAACCCGTACAGCAAAGGAGGAAAAGAATTGGAAAAAAACATGTCTTTGCTGTTATGACCACTGCCAAACCGGAAGTAACGTGGGTTTAAATTAAGGCTAGAAAATCGAAAAAAGGGGGTGACTTTCGACAATATCGGTGAAAAAAGCGACCCCTCCCTATAGAAAAGTGCCCAGTTGAAGGTGAAGAAATTAATGTTTTTAGCCAATTTTTCGATATTTGTTGTCTGAAGGGTCGAGCTTAAAAACGATACTGATTTTGTGAAAATCCATCTGTCGAAAGTTTTAGGCAGACATGCAAACATACATAGATTCATATATTTGTAGCTCAAATTTTCAACCCAAACTGATTAAAAAGCTTGCCCTATCTCTGAATACCCTTTATGTAAAATTTCAAATGTTTAGACCAGAAATTGTTTGAGTAATTTGGTAGAGACCGCAGCAGTCAAATTTTTTTTTTTTTAACTTTGACCCCTATTATGACCCCTTAACATTTATTGTTTTGGGCTCAAATCAAGTTATTAAGTTAGATCCATGTCCAAGGAACCTATATCTAAAATTTCAAGTGTTTAGACCCAAAATTGGCGGAGGAGTTTGGTAGAGTTCTCTAGGGTCAAATTGTTGAATTTTGACCCCATAAAAGCCAAATTTCTGGCCGAAAACCGATTACAAAGATTTTCCCAAATCTCAGTACCCTGTATATCAAATTTGGAGTCTGTAGACTGAAAATTGACAGAGTTATTGTGTAGGGAAATGTACACAGACAGACACTTTCACTTTTATAGATATATAGATAACAGTAATAAAAAGTAGCCTAGAATGTGAATTAGAATTTTTAAAGAAATTATACAGCAGGTATCAAGGAAATTTATCTTTTGGTTCAGACGAGGTTTTTAGTTTTGTCAGAAACAATTTCAATTTATATAAAATACAATTTCAAAATATTTACCTTTTTTGCAATATCTAGTTGAAGTTGTTGTTCCAAAGAAGAAAGGAATCGAGACTTACAACTGGAATAAAGCATGCGTTCTTTCACCGGAATGTTGTAACCAGGCGTTGAATAAATGAACACTGTAAAATTTGATAAAAAAATTTTTTTTTTAATTTTTTTAATTTATTTATTTATTTTTATTTTTTTTTAATAGGAGATAAAAAATTAGATAATTCGGAAATGATGCAAAAAAAAAAAAAAAATTACTTAACAATGAGCCAAAGTTATATGTTGGGTTAACTTTTTCATATTATATGAAGTATTTCCTAAGTTATGGCGTTATTATTTTTATTAGCATTTTTTCGTCTTGTTTCATGCTGAGGTTAAATGTTTGTGAATGAATTCCAACTTCTTTCTTTGGTTACTTTGTTTGTGCCGCCCAACAGGATCAGACACAAGTGAAATGGCAAGAGATAGGAAATGACAGAACCGACTCACAAAACATTTAACTTCAGCATGAGACAAGATGACGAAAAATGAAAATAAGATTAATGGCATAACTGGAAATTCTTGGAGATGTTACAATCTCAAAAACTTTTTATCTGATCAAGCTGAAATTTTGCATACTCATTACTGCTATTAAAGAGCATCAGATAAATTAAAATGTAAAAAAAAAGTTGAAACTGCACCAAAATTTTTCTGTTTAACAAGGTCATATCAGATACAGGATTTCATTGGCTACAATATGAACCAAGCAGTGAGTCCCTATGATGAACAGAACTGGTTATCGCAGAAAGTGTGAGTTGACCTAGCTATCCCAAAATTAAATCAGTTCTAAGATAGAACATGACCAACATTTTTACAAAGTTTAGTGATGATTGGTCAAGCAATGTTGACACAAGGCTGTGCACACACAAACAAACATAGTGACAACCAACAATCTTGACTGGAAACATAGCCTCTTGTACAATGGTAATAAAAATCATCGCACTACTCTTCATCCTTATATCCCATTATGCAACATGTTTATAACTAGCAAAGCTTCTTTTTTTTTTTTTTGTTTACATGGGAGTCACCAGAGATCAAGGCCTGAAGGCCACTTGAGGACAAGGGTTAATAAATGTACAATGGTTATCAGGACAAGAGATTAGTAATCATTAGTGGTGGAAATTGGGTATAATTTGATTATTTAATGGCTGGCTTGACAAGAACTTGTTTACATTGGACTTAAAGATGACTATATTGTAGTCAGCCAAAAGGCAGGCCAGCAGAATAGAATTCCACAGGTGGGAAGTCCTATGAAAGTTTTACCAGGTGGAACAAAAGATTAAGCTAAATCAAGCACGTATCATGGATACTTAATGGTGTAGATTAATCTATGGGGATAACTTGCTTTTGTTCTATTAACCATGACTGGGTAGAGGTCTAAAGTAATTTGTAATTCTATACTTAGGATCGCCCGCACTTAGGATTGAACTTTCAAAAGTTTGTTACTTAGAACTGATTGTTTACTTAGTACTTTTACCCGGTGCACCATAAATCCTTGCAGATTTTTACCTGATCATGGTTGAAGGAATAAAAGCAAGCTACCCCTGTAGGTAAATTAAAGGGTTCCAGATTGGAGATTACATCAGTGTTTTGTTTTATGGGATATCAAACTTTTTGGGGTTCAGTCATTTTGATAAAAGTTTTTCTGCTTTAAACTTTTTATATCTTCAAATACTTATTAATGGAGCTTGGTTCAGTTGTTTTATGATATATCTACTTATTTATGATATATATTTACAGGTTATTTAATGCAGAGTTGCGGCATTTTAGAAAAGTTTTTATGCTTCAGGTTCTTTATATCTCCATATATTTATTCATAGTGTTTTGTTTGGTTGTTTTGTAGAGGAAAATTGTTTTTGGCTTTGTAGAATACGATTGAGCTTTGTAAAGAGAAAGGAAAAAATAATAACAACAATGTTTTGTGCATTTTAAGTCAGGAAGCCAGTATCTTCAGACAGCCCGATCTGGTAGCACCAGGGGAAATTACATCGGCTGAAACATTGTGAGAATAACATTCAAGATGAGAACAGAAAGAATAATCCAAATCAAACAAATTATCTTAATCAAAAACTTTTCTAAATCATTATTTTTTGTTTTAATATATTTTAAGATAAGGTTTTTCTTTTGCGTAAATCCAGAATTACAACCTAATCAATAAAAAAAATACAGAAAAATCTGACATACCTGTGACAAAATGAAAATATCATATTCAATGATCACATAAATTGACCAAGTAGTTTGTTTTTTTTTAACTAAGAAAATAAAACCGAGGAAGTGAGAATGTTGTGTCTTGATCCACCATATATGATAAATAAAGTAGATACCTTCCTCTTAACAACATCTTCAGAAAGAACAGATTAAAATCAGCCTTGTAATGGCTACAATATACTATTACTCATAAAAAAATGATTTTCTATATAGAATAAACCTACTTGATTTTTAGAAAATGACATTTTCTTTCTATAACTGGTATGTAAATCATATATATATATATATATATATATATATATATATATATATGATTTACATACCAGCCACCAGTTTAATATTTAATAATTATTATAGTAAATAATTATGTCAGCCTCTTTAAGAAACTTGTTTCTTATCATTGAGCACTTTCAGTTGAAATAAAAAGTCGGTCAGTTTAGCTCTTATGCACAGATCATCATACATCATCACTCTGACAAACAGTAAAAAACATTTAAAAAAATAAATGTTTAAATTTCACTAGTATTTCTCATGGTCAACGGTAGCCGAATGGATTGGGTCCTTGCTAATGAAGACAGAGATGGCTTTGTTGCCGGGTTCGGATCTATCGACTGGTGTTAATAGTGACACCCTGCCCTGATGATTCCCGAAAGGATGAAAAACTAGTGTCTGTAGGTATATAATAATTATAGTAAATATTTATTTATATATATATATATATATATATATATATATATATATATATATATATATATAAATAAAGAGAGAGAGAGAGAGAGAGAGAGAGAGAGAGAGATCTTTTTAAAATTAGGTTGAATTCTGAACTTGCACCTTTTTTTATTTTTCAAATAAAAGTTAAAATGATTATTGATTAAACTAAAGATAGCCAACGAAGCTGAATAAATACATTGTATCTAAACGAATATCAAATGCATTTCAATACCGAGCAGTATATGTATGTATGAGGAGGGGGAGCTGACATCCTGGGAAATTACTTGTCTCTTTCATCTCTTTCATTGTCCTTTATGCAATTGCCAAGAAGTTTTAGTACTTGTTTAGAAATCCTTGTATGTAAAAAAAAAAAAAGAAAGAAAAATCTGTACTATGTACATACTTGTGACAAAACGAAAATATAATAAAAATCACATAATTTGCTCAAGTAGTTTTTACAAGGAAATTCATTTCTAAGCGATGAATAAGAATTCACAAACATTATAACATAAATCAAGTTATGTATTATTGTTGAGTTATCTCCCTTGTTTTTTATTTTTTTAATATTTTGCAAAATGGTGAACAAGAGTCACTCCTGGGATGCTCAGAAAATTTCATTTTCTTAAAACTACTATTTATGTGATTTTTGGAATATAATATTTTCGTTTCGATACGGGTACGCAGATTATACAGATTTTTGTTATTGATTTTCGTTTTTTAATATAGGGGGAATTCTGGACCAAAGTTTTTTAATATAGGGGGAATTCTGGACCAAAGTTTTATAATATAGGGGGAATTCTGGACCAAAGTTTTATAATATAGGGGGAATTCTGGACCAAAGTTTTATAATATAGGGGGAATTCTGGACCAAAGTTTTTTAATATAGGGGGAATTCTGGACCAAAGTTTTATAATATAGGGGGAATTCTGGACCAAAGTTTTTCCTCCAAAAAACAATCTGATTCAAAACAAGAAACATGAATCAAAGGGAGATTACTCGTGTCCAGACAAAAGTATTATATAAAATGAGACTTAACATTCATTGCGTTAAAGCTTTCCGCTATGTACTTTAGATTTTACATGCTAAAGTATCCTTTAGTTTTGGAATTATTATGTTAAAAATAAAATTCCGTTTTTATTGTTTTAATTATACATTTTTTTCTTCGATTTTCTTATTTTCAAGAGATCTTTCTAAGATTCTAATCGTCCCTGTAAGTGCAATTGTTTGTATCTCTTTTGCTTTTGGTTCACTGAGTATATTTGCCAGGTAGTTTAAAAAAACTTTTTTCATGAGTTCATTTGCTCCTATAATTAATGAAATGATGAAGATTTCAGTTTCTTTTCATATCGTACATCAGATCTTATAAGTAAATTAGAATGGTAAAACAAGTCTCTTTACTTCTATATGATATGAGACTTTTTCTCTTCAAATGCTTCCTGACATTCTATCATCTAGGCCCAACCCTTTTCTTTCTTCCATACTTTTTTAATAGCTCATTAATAATTTGCAAAATCAAAAACATTTTTAAGTGATGATACATTTTTTTTACCACACTCACTTGTTCTGGGTTTGGTCTTTGTTATACCGGCCTTCCTTGAACAGAGGAATTTACACCGATTAGCACTATAAATAGCACTAATAATTCCAACACCGGTGAGAGAGATGTGACTGCACTTCAACTGCTAGCCGAGTGCCCAGCAGATATACACGCTTTCCTATCTTCGTACATTATTGTTAATACACTTGTTCCTTAACCGAACCTCGACTTGATTGTTCTTATTTTCAATGTTGTTCCACGATACAACAGTCTTTTAGTATCTTTGTCTATAATTTGACACGGATATATTTTTCCATAAAAAATAAATCACATTTTCCTGCCTTCAAATTAAATCCATAGAGAGAGGTAGTTGTTGTGATGCAACAACTGCCAGAAACATGAAAAAAATTCAGATCTCTTCCCAATCCTTACTTGCAGAGGTATTTTGTTACACAGTAGAGGTTATGCTTGCAACATCTGTGTCAGAAGCGTTCTCCTATATATCAGTATGTTCGTCTGTTATAGTTAAAAACATTACCAGATTAACTTGCAGTGATCATGCAATGATACAATGGATATGCTTATCAAAGCTGAAAAACAAGCTTGATCTCAATCCAGTAGAGGAGACCCTCTGCTGGAATAATCTGAGGTAGTTTGGCAACATCTAACACACGGCAGTCGAATAGTGGTCAAGAAGAATCATTAACTTTTGATGTCCTTGGAGCCTGTCCAAGAGGTTGATTTAGGAAGAGGTGGAGCGATAACATCAAGCAGGACCTGAAACATCATAGGTTAACAGAAGCATTGGCAATGGATAGAATCAAGTGGAGAGAAGTCAAGTCAATGATTCAAACGCCTGGAACAAGCGATAATAAACATGCAGTAATAATAGTAGTAGTCCTAGATTATTTTAATTACTTTATGTGCATGTAAGTTGTGTTGCTCAGTGTTTTTATTGATCACAAGAATGTCATCTAGGTAGGCTATCACAAATTCCAGTTTGTTAAGTAATGTGTCCACTACTGGTTAAAAAAACTGGTTGGTGTAACCATAACCTCAAGTAATAATCTTTTGAATTTGTACAAATCTCCATTGGCATTTATACAAAAATATCTTTGAACACTTATCCACAGGTATTTCATCATTTAAATCAACATTTGAAAAAATTTCCTCGGTTGAGTTTAGCAAATATCTGTTCTAGAGTAGCGCAGAGAATAGTGATAATTCTTTAGTGCCTCGTTCAATTCTGTAAAGAAATCAGCACACATACAAATCTCTTAATTTTTTTTTTACGTTAACTATCTCACTTGTTGTATACTACTTTCTATAATACACCTAATTTTTTTAGCCTATTTATTTTCTCGTTAATGATACAAATGAAACATTTCTTGTATTTTTAAAAACTAGTTTGAATTAAAACTTGGTAGTCATTATTTTACATCTTAGTCCACCAGAAAAAAAAAAAAAAGAAAAAAATTCAAAAAATTTTCTTTTAATTTTTGTTTTTCTACTTTAGCATTCAAATGTTCACAATTTTGACATTCTTGCTAAACTTGCATTGCAGTATCTGGTGAGACATGATTGGCTGACAATCTATGCATGTTAAATTCCAATTACAATCGAGTACGCTTAAAGTGTTCACCCCATTGCATACTTAACAGTGATCAGATGATTCCAATTTTTTCCTCAGTTCTAATACAATTACTGATTCTGATACAATGACCGATTCCGATTCTTTTTAAATCTTTAACTACAGTTTGGATTTCCATAAAAGCCCATGTAATACATGCATATATTTTCACAAATGTAAAAATACACTTGTAGAGAAGGAGAGGCATCTATAAATTTTAGTTTACTGATAGTTTAAAACCAATAAATATTTATCACTGGCATCAACAGCTGCAAATTAAGTTTTAAAAAAATCAAAACAAAAAAGAATCGTTTTGGTCATCGGAAAGTAGGTACAAACTTTTTAAAATTCTAATACCTCAAAAAAAAAAAATAAAAAATCTGATTTTTTTTGATTAATTGTCTCAATTCTAATACTTACCTATACTGCTCATGAAATCACCTTCGTGCGTGTGCTTAAAATTGAAGAAATGATAACGAGCATGATCGGTAGGCACTTTGGAAGCTAAATTGTTTAACTGTGTATTGTCAGCAAGTTCAAGCTCAATCTTTTCGTTCTGAATGTCGATACTCTAAAAAAAATGAAAAAATTTAAATAAGGCATCAATATGTGTATTTGTACATAAAGTCGTAACATTTTTAATTGGGTAGTGACAAAGTTTAAATTTGTTTTTATAGATACACATAGATATGGTGCACAAAGTTATATAGGTATTGCAAACATGCATTAGGCGGTTGCATGTTTAGTTGCATAGTTACAATGCATGTGAACAACAGGCTGCAAGTAAAAATATTTAAGCTAAAAAAAGAGGGACAATCCAAGAAATGGAAAATACATATGTTTTAGAAATTGACCAAGCAGAATTTGATTTTTCTACTTTGAAAATTTAGCATCTCATAAAACTAGGGTTCTTGATATGAGTAAAGTACTTGAAATTAATATCTATTCAGATATGTGACCCTTTAGTAGTGTTTTTTTTTATATCCATAGATAAAACTTGCCATTATTTTCAAGTGGATGCCTGAGTGGTCTATGGTCAAATATATATATATATATATATATATATATATATATATATATATATAAGAATACTCATATAGTTACATTACAAGATCCAAATATTTATTTTTCATGCAAAACAGTTCCTCCAGCATGTTAAAATTTGGTACATTTTTTACAGATCCGTTTCATTATGCAGAGAAAAACAGTTATTATGTCAATATCATCTCTTTCCGTACATATACTCTTCAGAAAAATTAGAAATTCTTTGTTTAGATAGAAAACAATGCATAACAATATAATGTTGCAAGAAAAATAAAAATTCATAGACTCAACATCGTGTTTGTTCCGGCAGCCATATTTATATATGCTTTATAGTAATACTAGCGAGGGGTACCTGGCATTACCCGGGTGTTTTTTTTTGGGGGGGGGAGGGGGGGTGAAAAAAAAAAGTAAGTATGAAGATCGAACCTGAACCCTTGAGGCAAAGTTGTAAATTAAAGTGTGAAAAAAAAAAAAAAAAAAAAAATGTGCGATGTTAACCATTGCCCCACCGCAACATGCTTACGGAAACACGTTTGAATTTATTTAATTAGTTGGATTTAGTAGGTGCCCGTTTTAATGAGTTAATGAGGTCAAGTTTGACTGCGGGATAGTATTTCATTTACTGCTGAACGCTTTTTTTCCCCACTCTCAAGATGTTATAGGAAAAAGACTAACCCACATGCCGCGAGCGACAAATATTGAATATTTATCTTCCCGAAATCGAGCAAATTAAATAGACAGGCGAGCTTCGTTGTTAACTGTGAGATATTACGATTTATATGTGATATAAAAAGTTTTAAGTTGTGAACCGACCGACCACTTCTCTGAAAAAAGCCTTTTGTAGACATAGAGAAAAAGCGAACACACATACATTTTCGCTTTTATACTTATAGATTTAATATACAAAAAGGATTGGCATGTACAAAGAGTGAAATATAATTGCAAAATCGATATATATATATATATATATAAGAACCAGAATTGTTCATGGAAACACAGGCTTTATTATGTCGCCTGAAGAAAGTTTGTGGTCCGGACCAACCAATTGTCTGAAACATTAGCGTGTTTAGTGTAGCAACTATGTAATATTTGTCTATATAAATACAAATAAAAATATTATATTTTGCGTTTTTTATCGAGCACTCTTAATAACCTCATTTTAATTCACGTTTTCCCTCCTGAATACTTTTAAATTGGTATATATATATATATATATATATATATATATATATATATATATATACACTAGCATGGGTGCCCTGCATTACCCGGGTGTTTGGAGGTGTATGTTGAGCAAAAAAAAAAAAAAAAAAAAAAAAAAAAAGAAAGTGGTAGTAGGAAGGACGGCTCGAACCCGTACTGCATAGGAGGAAAAGAACGGGAAAAAACCTGATGTGATGTAGGTTTAAATTAAGGCTAGAAAATTGAAAATAGGGGATGACTTTCGAAAATATCGGTGAAAAAAGCGACTCCTCCCTGTAGAAAAGGGTTCAGTTGAGGGTAAAGAACTTAATGCTTTTTAGCCAATTTTTCGGTATTTGTCGTCTAAAGGGTTGAGCTTCAAAACAATACTGATCTTGTGAAAATTCGCTGCATCTGTCGAAAGTTTTAGGCAGACATGCAAACATACATAGATTCATATATTTATAGCTCAAATTTTCGACCCAAACCAATTAAAAAGCTTGCCCTATCTCTGAATACCCTTTATGTAAAATTTCAAATGTTTAGACCAGAAATTGTTTGAGTAATTTGGTAGAGACTGCAGAGCTTTGACCCCTATTATTACTCCTTAACAGTAATTGTTTTGGGTTCAAATCAAGTTATTAAGTTAGATCCATGTCCAAGGAACCTATATCTAAAATTTCAATTGTTTATACCCAAAATTGGCAGAGGAGTTTGGTAGAGTTCTCAAAGTTCAAATCATTGAACTTTGCCCCCTTGACAGCCAAATTTACAAAGATTTTCCCAAATCTAAATACCCTGTATATCAAATTTCGAGTCTGTAGACTGAAAATTGACAGAGTTATTGCATAGGGAAATGTACACAGACAGACACTTATAGATATATAGATATATATATATATATATATTCCAACAAAGGGATGCCGGTTTAGGTTTGTGTTTTTCAACCAAAGACTGTAAACTAATGGTTTGTATTCAGTTTAAAGATATGTTTGTATTAATATGCAAGTCTGTTGTTGAGTAGATGAAAAGAAGAAGGGTGCTTCTGCAGTATAATGAGATTTCAAACAAATGCATTTCAAGTAAAAACACTATTACATATTTAAGTGTTATGTCGAACTTAGTATAAATTCCAAAATTTATGGAAAATGATCTAGTAGAAAAATAACATTTTCAGATTTTAGAGTTTTATCAGAGAATTTAATTTGTGACCAATTCTGTATGACAAACTGACTTGCTTTCAATTAAAATTCACCATCTCAAAATACAAAATGTCGGACTGGTAGTATCTATGAATTTTTTGCAAAAAATAAAATTTAACACGTCCGCCAGATCATTTTTTGGAATTTATTCTAATTTCAACATAACATGTAAGAATGTAAAAATGTTTTCACCTGAAATGCATTATACTGCAGAAGCACTGAAACAAGTATCATTGTAACATCACTCAAAATGCAATGTTTTTTTTTTGGGGGGGGGTAGTAGTCTGAAGCAGACACAGGCAAGGGTGGGGACGTAGTCCAAAGCAGACACAAGCTGAGGGGGGGGGGATGTAGCCCAAAGCAGACACAGGCGGGGGGGGGGGGGGGGGGGGCGTAGTCCAGAGCAGACACAGGCCGGGATTGACATAGTCCAGAGCAGACACAGGCCGGGATTGACATAGTCCAGAGCAGACACAGGCCGGGATTGACATAGTCCAGAGCAGACACAGGCCGGGATTGACATAGTCCAGAGCAGACACAGGCCGGGATTGACATAGTCCAGAGCAGACACAGGCCGGGATTGACATAGTCCAGAGCAGACACAGGCCGGGATTGACATAGTCCAGAGCAGACACAGGCCGGGATTGACATAGTCCAGAGCAGACACAGGCCGGGATTGACATAGTCCAGAGCAGACACAGGCCGGGATTGACATAGTCCAGAGCAGACACAGGCCGGGATTGACATAGTCCAGAGCAGACTAGGGGAGGCAATACGAAGCAGACACAGGCCAGGGGTGGGGGGGGGCAATACAAAGCAGACACAGGCCGGGGGTGGGGGGGCAATACGAAGCAGCCACGGGCCGGGGGGGGGGGGGCAATACGAAGCAGACACGGGCCGAGGGGAGGCAATACGAAGCAGACACGGGCCGAGGGGAGGCAATACGAAGCAGACATGGGCCGAGGGGAGGCAATACGAAGCAGACACGGGCCGAGGGGAGGCAATACGAAGCAGACACGGGCCGAGGGGAGGCAATACGAAGCAGACACGGGCCGAGGGGAGGCAATATGAAGCAGACACGGGCCGAGGGGAGGCAATACGAAGCAGACACGGGCCGAGGGGAGGCAATATGAAGCAGACACGGGCCGAGGGGAGGCAATACGAAGCAGACACGGGCCGAGGGGAGGCAATACGAAGCAGACACGGGCCGAGGGGAGGCAATACGAAGCAGACACGGGCCGAGGGGAGGCAATATGAAGCAGACATAGGCCGAGGGGAGGTAATACGAAGCACACATAGACGGAGGGGAAGTAATCAGAAGCAGAGGTAGACGGAGGGGAGGTAATAAGAAGCAGAGATTGAGAGAGGGGGTAATCAGAAGTAGAGAGGGAGGTGGTAATAAGAGAAAGAGATGAAGAGAGTAATAAGAGGTAGACAAAGAGAAGTGTTAAAATGAAGGTTAACTTTTCTATTTGTTTACCTTGCTCCCAGGCAATGTCAGGTAACCATGCTAGTTGATAAGGACAACTTTCATTCCCTGGCAACACTATGTGCCACTGCCAGTATATTACTGAAAATAAGCTAACAAAATTTAGTGATTCATGTAGACCAGTTTATACTTACAAGTTGAACGTAAGATACAAGCCCGTCTCGCAATTGAACAATCATATCAAGGGCTTTGTTTGAAATTGGAAATGCCAAGCCTTGCATCGTTTGGTTTTTCGTATCTACATTCACGTTCACATTAACCTGAAGTAAAAATGAAATTTTTAAAAATAACAAATTTTGAAATATATACATAGATACATACATATATACATACACAAAGTGACCCCCCCCCCAAAAAAAACGGGCCCCAACTCTAATTAGGCCCCGTTTCTTAGTGTTTTGTCAAAATGAAATAAAACTTTGGTCATAACTAGTTTATTATATTCAAAACGTCACACCAAAACACTAGGGTCTTTGGCCTTTTTTTCTCCGTTGACTGTAAAATGCTCAGAAAAACAATTGAATGCCCTCTATTTTTTTGGGGTCACTCTGTGTGTATATATATATAAGGCATGTATACATCACAATCACATCAATATATGATATAAGACAATTACCCTTGTAACAGTGAGGCTGTTAATTTTATTCAGAAGTTTTGTTACCTTGGTGATGTCAGTGAAGCACAGTAAGAAGGTGGAGTTGATGTAATAACAATAATAAGAAATGAATGGAATAAGTTCAGGTGATATATATTAGAGATCTTACGTCAGTAGTGATTGTTAGCTAGTGTGAATTTTGACAAGGGTTACACTAAATGCGTAACAACCCAGATCTATAAAACAGAAACATTCCCAGGGTTGAATAATAGATGGGTGATGTAAAATTGAGGCAGGGGGCAGAGATCAAATGCCAGAGACAAAACGAAGAGACACTGAAGAAATTATATCACGTTTTCGAGTGAAGAGAAAACTAAAATTTTCAGATCAGTCCATCTGGGAAACCATGCGAACAAGACACTACACATAATGTAGAAAACTGATAATCTCAGAAAATGTTTCCGATGTCTTTGTTGCCGTATGTCACTCATTTTGTTTAAGCTAGAAAGTTACATTTAAGAAGTACATAAGCTACGTGTTGTGAGATCAAAACTTACCTGAATCATAGACTCTTCCAGTATTATACTATGGTATGATATAACATTCTCAGGAGACAGTGTTGTAATACCATAGAGTTAGCAAGAGTACTAGTAGTACACAGTGCGTACGACTATCCATATTGGTGATAGTAAGCTCCGCTTACCCTTTATCCTATTCTTGTAACCTTTTTGGTTAATATATCTTATACCTAATCTGTTCTGTTTTCCTTCTGTGGTCCCAAGCTTGGGTCCACATTACAACAATAACATTAGTCTCTCTTTTCCAAGTAAATTCTCTCCAAATAAAACCATTTATGAAAACTCTTAACGAACATCGCCTTCATGAAAACCAGCAAAAAGCACGTAAAATATACACATGAAGCATGTATAAACACTAGCTGCATGTATGTATAAAGAACTGCATTTTTTTGTTATTAAAAATGTTATACAGGAAACTTCTGCAATTACTAACAGCAGAGAATTATTGTTGTTGATCAAGGGAAGCGTCTATCAGGCATATTATGTGTGCAGCATGATATATAGGGTTGTGACAACAGAATATTCTTTTCATTCTTTTGACTCAAGTATATATCCGACACAGTAAGACACAGCCAATCAACCGAGAAGCACATCCGTCTATATAAAAACATAAGATATTAACGGATATATAGTCAAAAGTCAAAACAATGAAAAGAATATGCTGTTGTCACAGCCTCAGTGATGTATAGAAGTGAAACTTGGAAAGTAAGGATTAAGGATATGTGTTATATGGCGAGAAATGATATAAGAATGATCCAATGGATACATAATTCAAGTCTTTAAAGAAAACATAAATCTGATAACCTCAGAGAAAGATTAAATCTGGATAGTGTAGGGAAATGTGTGCAGAACAGGAGACTTTCATGGTATGGTCACGTTGAAAAAAAAATGGATAAGAATTCTTCGATTAGTAGATGTAAAACAGTTATGATCGTAATTTCAGTTCACAAGGGAAGGCAAAAAAAAAAAAAAAAAAAAAAAACATGGGAGGAAGTATTAAAAATGGACTTGAGAGAAAGAGAGATAAAGATCTGGTCAATTTCTAAAAAGTGTCTAAATCATGCCACTAAATAAATGAACATTAAACAGAATATGTTCATCATATATAACGATACACTAATAACAATAAGATATGCATCCTGAAACACATTTAATTTCACAGAAAGTTTTCTTAGAAAGTGAAATCTTCCATTTAAAATTTTCATTAACTCCAATTTTTTCTTCTATTTTTATCATATTTTATAAGAAAATTGGATACGTCAACAGAATTTGATCCAAACTGTTTTTTCTTTTAACTAACTTTAACTTAACCCTAACAATTGTTTTAGGTTTTGTTTGGCAAAAGTTATTTTGATCTGGTCCAAATTCTGTTTGGTTATTTGGTTTTGTTTTACAGGTTTATTTTAATGCAGAATCGAGTAATTTTGAAAAAAAAGTTTTATACTTCAAATCTTTATCTTTAAACATTTATTCATGGTGTTTGGTTTGGTTTGGTTTGGTTTGTTTTACAGCATATCAACCCTTTTTGGGTTATTTAATGCTGAATCTGATAATTTTAGAAAATGGTTTCATCCTTTAAGTTCTTTACGTCTTCAAATATTGATTCAGGTTTTATTTGGTTGTTTTGTAGAAAAAAAATTTTTTTTTTTGTTTGTTTTTTGCTTTGCTGAACATAATTGAATTTTGCAAAGGGAAAGAAAAAAAAAACAATGACATTTAAATCAGGAAGCCGATATCTTTAGACAACCTAATTTGGTAGCACCCATGCCAAATTCTGTAGAAGCATAGAAAATTGTAATAAAATATGCTGCTATCATAAAAAAAAAAATTTAATTTTTTTTAACGTACAAAGGAAAAAAAAATCTTAAACAACAAAAAGCAATACTTTGATCTTTGTGCAGTGACAAACATTTGTACGAGTATCATTTTTTGATTTTAACCTGATGTCATGCAACAATAACATGACCTGTAATTACTTTAGCCACAGGTTTTGAATCAACAATTTCCTTCTCTTAGATGGGTTGCCATAGATCTAGCTATCAACCTAAGTTTTGAAATTGAAGTGATCCTAGACAGTCACCCAAGATTAATAACCTCTGTCAACTTAAATCCAACAGATTTTAAGAAATCAGTAATCAATTCCTGTTCCAAATATTTCAGCCATAAGAAGGTCAACAGCTAGATTTAGTTGTTTCTTTGATACGCTCATTATTTGGGATACAAGAACAAGTGAATGAAAGCTTATTCTCAACAGCCATCCTGATAATAATAACCTTGAAAATAAAATCAATATACACATGTATATACACACAGATCACCATCCACAACAAGTGTCATACAAAAAACATATGTACATACATACAAATAAGCACACACATATCACTATCCATAATAGTTATCATATACACACACACATATGGAGAGAACTTGAATACCTAATGAAGAGAACTTGAATGCCTACTAGACACTATACCTAAAGTTTCTTTATGCAAGGGTTTGTCAGGGCAACAAGGCATAAGGATAATTAATTTTACAAGAAAACCCTGACTAAATATTCAAAATAACATAGTATTTACAGCCCAAATAAGATCTCTTCAATACGGTTAACCCACACTCGCTTTTATGAGGAATCGTGTACCTTCTTCAAGTACTGTTACCTCAAGTAACAAGACAAAGCTGGATACTCCACCAGACCAGATAAATTCTTTTCTGGAATTCAGTAAGACCAAGAGACCACAAGAAAGATATACTATAACATATTTAAATGGTCAACTGAGGAGAGGAAAATTATGTTTTCAACTTCTTTATTGAGATGTAAAGGAGAACTTTAATGTTATATTTGAATATCCATGGATCTCATATAGAGGTCACGGGTTAGCCCCTTGGAAGGGGCCCCGTGAGTTCTGAGAACTCCAACTGAAGTAAAATGAAAAACAAAATTAGAAAATAAAATAAACATATCACAATCCTCAACACATCATAATAAATATAATACACATGTATACACACACAAGAAAGATATCTACACGTGCATATGCATCACCATCTACAACATGTGTCATAATATACACACACAGAAGAAAGATGTTTATATATATATACACCCAAGATAGATATCTACGTATATACACATGCATACAAGAAAGATATCTACACACACACACACACACCATAATAAATATACATACATATATACAGACATGGAACGTAAATATACATATATGATCATCCACAATGCAAATAATGAAATTATAATAACGAAACACTATCCAAACTATATGCATTGTGAGTCAATCTGTATTTGAAACACATGTTCATCGTAGCAAACAGCAATCAGTTATGTTTGGTATTCGGTTGACCTCCAAAGGTCAATGATAAACACATGCTGACAAATTTATGTGCAATAAAAACGATTAGAAACATATGATAAACATCTTTATGTTGTCAGACACCATATTTTTTTTTTTTTATGGTAATTAAAGCTTGACAGCTTTTCAATGTCAACATTGTTCAACTTAACCGATTAAATGTAAAACACAATTTGTTATTAAAAATAAGTAAAACAAATGTTTAGTACCATCAAGATAAATATCATCATCATCATCTGTTTTACGTCTTGGCAGACATTATTTGATTATCAAGACTACCGTTTTCATCTTGAGTGTTATTCGCACATTTCGGTCAATGTACCTCCATCCAACATTCTTCAGATGTATCTTGTCAAACTAGGGAATTTTTCTGTCAGATTTGAGAATCTGCACAGAATTTTAAACAGTTTTCAAATGAGTTCAACATAAAGATTCTTGAGTTCGACAAGATACACCTGAAGAAGGTCGAAGGTTACATTGAAACATTGAATAACAATTAAGATAAGAACAATAAACCAAATAATTAAAATGATCGATCTTCAATTGGAATTCTTTTGAGATGAGTAATTTGTGTATTTTATTTTTATTTATTTGCGGACTATTATCCTCATCTTATTTTGTAGTTGTTGTTTAACGATGTTTTGGTCAACTATCCTCTGGCCTAACAACCTGATTAAGGTCAGAGGAACAGTTGGTCGAAACGTTAAACAACAACTATGAAATAAGATGAGGATAATAGTCCACAAATAAATAAAAATAAAATTAATACTCATTTCAAAAAAGTCAGAAACATAATGATGAATGAATTTATTTCCAAACTAACCTATCTCTATATACGGCATAATCGCATTAACATATTTCTTGTTAGATTACTGAAGTTAAGCAACATTGAGCCTGGTCAGATTCAGATGGGTGACCATTTGGAAATACCAGGCGCTGTATGTAGGAGGACATCGTCACTTCCAGCAGCTTCTGCATCCCACTTAGCTTTCAGCTGTCCTACTGCTGGATCAGACTGATTGGAATGAGAGAGTGAGGTTGGCTCTTCCCAGTACATGTCAGCCATCATCTCTAGGATGATCAGATGATCTTCGTCATTCTGACAGATAAAATTCTATTTCTGATCAGGTCTTTATTCCTCTTTCACCGAAATTCATTTTCATCACTTCCTTTCATCTTTTCCTTGGCCTTCTCCTATGAATTGAACTTGTTACTTCAACTATTTGACATCTACTAACCCAAAAACTCTCATCCATTCTCTCAATGTGACCATATCAACAAAGTCTACTGTTCTGTACACATCTCCCTATACTGACCAGATTTAATCTTCCTCTCACATCATCAGAACTAAGCCTGTTTTTAAGATTCACATCACACATCTATCATTGGCCAGTTTTTACTTCCATACCTCATCACATAGCATACACATGCTTGATAGACTCTTCTTAACTATGTAATAATAATGTAGAAAACAACAAATACAGACTGCGGACAAAGAGACGAAACGATAAACCATATAGTAGTGAATGCAGCAAACTTGCCCAAAAGGAATACGAGAACATGCATTTTGAATGCACAGACAAATGGTACAAGCATAAACCAGCAACAGTACTTGAAAACGAGAATCACAAATCCTATGGGACATGGACATACAAACTGATAAACCCATCCAAGCAAGAAGACCGGATATTGTAATAATTAACAAGAAAAATCCTGTCAAACAGTAGACTTTGCTGCTCCAGCTCAACACAGTGTGAATATCAAAGGAAAGTAAAAATGGAGCAAATACACCGAGCTAGCCAGAGAGCTGAAAGGGATATGGATGATGAAGAAAATCAGGTTAATACCTATAATAGGAGGAGCACTTAGAACAATTCTGAAAAGCTTTGAAAAAAGAATGGGAGAAATTGGAATCAGAGGAATAGCTGGAAAGATACAACGAATTACAATAATGAAAACAGCTGAAATATTAAGGAAAACCCTTTAATGTGGAGACTAATAAACATGAGCCACATTAACAGACCAGGCAAACTGCTACGGAGAGCAATGACAAGACCTCCGCTGGACAAGCGCGAAAAGAACTGGGACCTTGGGGAGACTGATTGCCACTCAAATTCCAGTGGAGACCAATGGTCACAGCCAGCAAGAAATCAATGGTAAGAGACTGTTGCAATAAGACACATTCATTTGCAAATTTTATCGAAAGAGGTGAAGAGTACTGGAAACATGGGGAGACTTGTTTCAGGAAATTCCACAGGTTATTTTCAAGGAGTGATCTTTGATGGCGTGTGTGAAAACTCCTTTTGAGCCAATAATAATGTGCTAACAAGAAATAGATGAGTAGCTGTTGCAATGATATAAAATAATTTGCAAAATCTATAAAAAAAAAAAATAGTAATGGAAATCTGAGATTTGTCATCACTGACTCTAGAGAAACACCACTGATTATTATCAGTGAGCAATCATGATTCGTGTGAAAACTTTTAGTGAGGAAATATCTTGAGTGTTGTTAGCGCAGTACCCAGGCACATCAATTTTTATCTTTACCTCATATAGCTTTTTAGCTAGCACAAAGTAAAATTTTTGTGAAATTTTGTTGAAAAGTAGCATTACAAGCGTATGCTGTATTTTCGTGGACATCGGCAATATTACATACCTAATGTACATCAACAAGTCATATCTTTTTTATTTGT
Organism: Euprymna scolopes; assembly: GCF_053919585.1. Lineage (NCBI taxonomy): Eukaryota > Metazoa > Mollusca > Cephalopoda > Sepiida > Sepiolidae > Euprymna > Euprymna scolopes. The sequence goes on from NC_136521.1 coordinate 31,150,901, forward strand.
TGGTCAATTTTAACTTGAAAATACTATTTGAAAAATTAGCACAGTAACATAAGTGCTTAAGCACCTAAATAAATATTACCAAAGGCAAGATAAGTTACTCTTCTACCTAGTTGGATAAGTTTTTAGTGTATTTATTTAATGTAAAATGTTTGTTTATTTCAAAAATTAGTGTTACACAAGCACAAGAAAACTAAACACATGGTATCTCATGTCTTTGAAATCTCGACAATGACTTAAAAATATACAAAATACTGTTAGAAACCCAACCAATAAATGTCCTCATGACATTTATTGGTTGGGTTTCTAATAATATTTTGTATAATTTTTTACATTTTTAACTCATTGTCAAGACCATTTTTTGAATCTGTAAAACAAAACCGTTTTTTTTTAACTGAGGATATCTAAATATTAATAATTAGGCGGTTCGATAAAGAATTTCATTGTGATGCATTTGTAAATTTTTATCTTGTTTCCACCTTAACATTTTTCTTAAAAAATGACTACCAAAGGTTTTCGCGTATACTGAAAACGAATATCGCATTTAAATTTTCCACAAATAAGTAGCTTTCCAGATATTAAGCAATGTCATTTCTTATGTTATTGCTGGTGGCCATCTTGGTACATGTGTTTGCGCATAGTTTCTCATAGTTGCACACTTCAAGATGGCCACCAGCAATAGCATAAGAAATGACATTGCTTAATATCTGGAAAGCTATTTATTTGCAGAAAATTTAATTGCAATATTCGTTTTCATCATACCATAAAATTATAAAAGTAATCATTTTAAATGTTAAGGTGGAAACAAGGTAAAAAATTACCATTTTATTTCTTTGTTTACATAGTTGAATTTTCAGTAAAACAACAGAGTAGAAATGATGAAAATTACCATCAACTGGTAAATATATAGTTGTTGTTTATCAGGTTTCCTGGTATCCTGGTATTGTGGAAGCTACATTCGAGGATTCATGTAGAGTACGATTTATGGATGCATATCAGAAAATATGGGTATATTTTGGGCCAGATAGAGAGGATTTACAAAATTGAAAATTGGACTGGTCTTAAAATGCATAAGTTCTGGTCGACTATGGGAATTTCCATCTTTTATAGAAATCCAAAATCTATATGAAAAATTTTCTTTGATTTATTTCAGAGATTAATTCATATCTACTCAAATTTTTTTTCTTTGAGGGGAGTAGTAAATACCGGCCATGAATACTCTTTAGGCATTAAATGGCTACACCAAAGATTAAGCTCTCCTTTGGTGAGGAGGCAGAAAAATTCCTGCTCTCAATAAAGCTATATATAAATACCACTATAATAATTATATAATGATTTTGTTCATGAATAGACCCCCACTGTATGATATCATGTGCCAGTTTAAAAAAAATTGAAATTTGTACATCTTAATTTATAATTCATGGCTTATAGTAAAGAGATACATCAGATTTGACTGCATAATCAGAACAAGCACACAATTTTACATAAGAGTGTCAAGTTTCATGAGAATATCTTGAGAAATAAATAAATGGTGGCGAAATTACCGAATTTCTTGAAATGTTGAAGTCCATCATTTAGCCCATGTTTTCTAAAGAAAAATGTCCACAGAAAAGCCTAAATTTTGGCAGTTAAAATTCTCATAACTTTTAAACTACTGATGGTATTTGCCTAATTCAAACGGTTTTAAGCATCTTTTACATAGCTCTTTTCATGCAAGTTGATAAAATAAAAATTATCTAAAAAGAAAAAATCAACTTGTAGTAATGCTATGAAAATATATGAATTAGCATTTGAATGAGAGCAGAAATAATTATGTATAATTTTTATTCGTAAAAAACATTAGAAATTATTAAAAAACATATTTGCTCTTGGAAAACATCATTTTGTATTTGAATTATATTATAGAAATTAAAAAGCCAAATAATGATGTGTGCTTGTGTTTTTTCTTTACAATAAATTAAAGAACAAACAAGCTTTCAATTTTTTGTCTTCATTTATTCACAAGGGATTTTATATCTCCCACAAAAAAAATGATTAAAAAGAAAAAAAGTCAGATTATCAAATAAAATTTCTTTAAAAATCACCTAATTAAAAAAATAATTCATGTAATGTTTTTTTTTTTTATGTTATTAGGTAATGTTAATTTATTTAAACTTAAAAACACATATCCAGTTAAAAAAAATATCCTTTAGATTTGCATGAGACTTGAACTCCTGTAATAACATAAAATCTTAGTAATGTGTACTTTATCTATTTTTTTTTCTCAACCAATAAAATATTTCTATTTGTGTACAGAAAAACTCTAAAAACACCCTAATTTTTTAATAGTAATATCACTAAATTTAGTAATAAGTTGATTGCAAGAAATAAAATATGTATACATTTAAAATGTTTTTATGTTAAATATTATTACATGAGAAGTCATTTTGAGTTAATATTTATATTATTTTAAGCATCTAAACACTAGAAATATACAATTTAAATATGTAAACATTAATTAAAAACTAACATGGGTGTCTTGTAGATGCTTCATGTCGGCCATATTTGTTTGTTTGTTTTTTTAGCAATTTTTACATATTTCAATTGTGTATTTCTTGTGTTTAGATGCTTAAAATAAAATATTAAATCGAAATGTCTCCTCATGTCATAATATTTAACATAAAAACATTTTTTAATGCCTACACAGATTTTTTTCTTGCTATCAACTTAACAGATTTTGTGACATTGTCTTATTTATTGTCTACAGATCTTTTAAATTGGTGAAATTCGGGGTATTGACGTTATAAAAACTACTGCCTTAATAATATGTACTCTACCTATTCCTTTTTGTCAACCAATCACATTTTTTTTTAAATTTATTTCAGTTAGTTTCAAAGGATCAAGGGAACTAACTCCTCCTAGAGCTAATATTTGATTTCATCAAGATTTGGATTTATATCCGAGGGATGTTGTTCCCTTTATGGTGTCCAACTGTATTTTGTTACAGATTGGTCTTCTAGAGATTGTTTCCAAGTATTTATTAAGTTTTTTTTTGTTTTTGTTTTTTTTAGGCAAGTTGCTTCTATCACAACCGATATAATGTGTACTTCTTCCAGAAAACATGTTATTTTTAAATCATTTTTTAGGTCCTTTTTATGTTTCTGTTTTCTTCTGATCAAACTCAGAAAACACTAACCTTTTAATAATAATATCAGATAATAATATGAAAATCAATTTTGAAATATCAATACGGTCAAATCAAAATTTACACAAAATTTTATTTGTATTCAAATTCATTAAAAAAAAAAACACTGAAAGAACACCCATCTCAGAATGGGTAAAATTAATTATTCAAGCAAAACAGTTTTGTACCACTTTTATGTATGCATAAAAAGATAATAATCAAGATACAAATGATACTAAAACTTACGTCTAGAATACCTATTCTAATTTTGATCAAAAAATAATTACATAATTTGGATTCTATAAAATGTCTTTAAATTTAAAGTTTAAGCTTAAGGGATCTTAAAAAGAAATTGAAACTCAAGGACTTTTGCTTAATTTGCGCATAATGACTATAGATCATGTTTAATGCAAATCTGAAATATTTTAAATGGGAGGTTGCAATCATATTATACCCCTAAAAACAAATTAGATGAAAAAAAATTAAATTAAAAAAAAAAGTGAAGATACTTAAAAAAAAAACCCAAAAAAACCCCAACAACTTTAATAACATTCATTAATTGATGTCTTATAAAAATTACACAAAAATTGAATGTATCTGAATATTCACTAAGGGCTTCTCCTTTCCCTTTGTCCTCTTTGCATGAATCTAAAACTAAATATAGCCCACATTACACATTACAGATACATTCCAAAATTAATAACGATTGGTTAATCAGTTTAGCAGTGAATCCTGTACCTAGAAATATGTGAACATATACACATACTTAACTTTAGATATAAACCAAGATATTACATTACACAGCTGAATGTTCTTATGATAATTTAACAGGAGTCGACTTAGGAACAGTTCAATGTCACCCATTGCTGTCATAAATTTACGATAATGACCTGCATTTCATTTTTACAATATTTAATCCTCCAAAAAAGATCAAGAAAATTATTGTGACCAGTTTCGAGTATGATTTGGACACTTCTTTATAATTAGAAATTGAGAGAGAGAGGTGAGAGAGAGAGGTTATATATAGAGAAGATTATATATATATAGAGAGAGATGGCAATAATAGAGAAAAAAGGGGAGTAATAGGAGAAAGGGGGGAGAGTAGAGAGAAAGAAAGGGGGAATAATATATACATAGAGATATGATAGGAGAGAGAGAGACAAAGTGAGAACAGAAAAAAAGGGAAATAAAAGGAAAGAGAGCAAAAGAGAAAATACAATTTTGTTGATACTTCTTATTTTCTTACATGCTTGTAAAATATCAGGCAGAGCTTCAAATTCTGATATTACGTAAGACATGGACTTACATCCAAATCGCTTTATAATTGGTTTAATCATAATCAATTGTGATTTTAAGTCGAGGATGATGACAACCTGTATTACATACCTCATTTTTCCTGATCAATTCCAGTTCCTCTTCTGCAAACGTGAGCGGGGCCGGAGCACGTTGGAATGCTATATGTTGTTTGTAACCATTCAAGCAAACATCTTCCTAGATTGAGAAAAAGATTCCTAAAAATTATTGAGAAATTAACATTTATTAGTAATTAGGCTCCATCTGTTCAATATTGCTTTGCAGTTTAATTCCTGTCATGGTAATATTGATTCTTATTCACTAGAAATCGTTTAAATGGAAGTAATCGATAAGAAAAAGACAAAACTCTTTTCTATCCCTTTGTTGTTTTAATAATAACCATAATGAAATATTTTTGTGTATATTAAAAGTCAAGTCATTTCTTTTTTATCATTATCAGATATTATTGAGATTAAGCTTCTTTTGAAAGGAACTATAAACTTTCTGTAAGATTCACAGCAAAAAATAGTTTCTCTTCCACAACGTAAAAAAAACAAAACTTTTTCTTCCACCGTGTGCCTAACATCAGGTGAAATTTCTATGAACAGAATTTTTTTCCCCAGAACATCCCATTTGTAGAACACACCATAATTGAAACGCTTCTCTACAGACTACAACATTATTGTCTTCTAATCCAATATCAACAAATACTCATCACAAACCGTCTCCCTATAAGTAACCAAACTTTCTTCATCCCATTCATCATTTTCATTCATTACATAGCACTCTTCATAATTAAACTGATGATCTATCCATCATATTAACACTTATCCTCAAATGGCTTTTGACTTTGAAAAATGGCTTTACAGTAGTAAAAAAAAAAAAAAAGTCTTGATAAATATGGCTTCAATTTGGATAGTTTGGGGGGTCATCACAAGTATTGCGTTATATGCTCTATCAGTGTATTCAAAAATAAAAATAAGGAAGTCTTTTTTAAAATATTGTCAAGCAGTACAAACAGAAGACTGTACATTCAAAGATAAAAAAGCCCCCCCCCCCCTTCCCCTCTGGCCAACAAAATAAACTTCATGAAAGAATCTGTAAAAGGAATCCAAAAACAAAATGGTAATTGTTCACGTGAACCCTCGACATTGAATAAGCAATGAACTTCCTGTATACAAAAACAAAAAAATTAAAAAAACAAAAAAAGACTTACAGTAACTGTACCAAACAGTTCATCCTTTATGTACCCCCCTCCAAATTCAGTTTTTAGGGTAGCTCTTGTCGCAGCATACAACATCTTCTCTCGAACCTAAGAGAATACACACAAAAAAAAATTTTTTGAATAAAATTCATAAAAAAACTTTATGATCAGCATTGTCATGTCTATACTCCTATAAAAATTTTTTTTTTTTTTTTTTGTGTATTTATATTCAAATAAAAAACCCTGTTTTCTATTTATTTAAAAAGAAAATACAACTTTGTTATATCTGGGTCACATTCATCTGCTAACGATCTAACTAATTTGCATATTCATTCATCTGCTAACGATCTAACTAATTTGCATATTCTTTTAAATATATATTTTAATTGATTCCCTATTAGTAATTCGGTTTTCTGATGGGGTGATCATCTTTAGTTAACTATTACGTGCACGTTATAGTTATATTAATGCAAATATTCTACACAATTTATACTTATGTAATATTTGCATAAAAAGGTTATAGCAAACAGAAGCCTCTTTCTATATCTATTTCTGTATGCGTATATATGTTTGTTTAAAAGATTTGTCTATGAAACTCCTTTATCAGTTTTGGTATAGAGACATGAAACTTAACATATAGGATATTTGAACCCATGCAAAACTTTATATTTGGATTTTAGCCATGGAAAATTGGTGCAAAAGTGTGAAAATTAGAGAAATAAAATTTGCCAGGTGAAAGTTGAACAATGGCATTACAAATATGCATGCATAACGTAATAGCTATTGGTTCATGTTTTAATTTTTAGCCTTGCAAACATGTCTTCATAACTCAGGTATTAATGCCAAAGGAAAAAGTAAATCGTAAGCTAAACGTTCTGGTTTTAATAAATTCAGATTTTTTTTTAATGAAAATTGAACACACAACACATTGTTTTATTTTGTTTTTTTTCTCTGAATAATTTGTTTATATAAATTTTAAAGGATGTCAAATCACTTGCACGTTTTTTTTTTTTTAATTTTAAAAAGAACCTAAAAACAAACTTACAGTCTCCTCTCAATATGACTTTTTTTAAATTATAAAATAAAATAGCCAATTTGAAACTGTAAACAGACAGCCATGTCTTTTTATTTTTTTAATTTTTGGAGAAGAAATGGTTTTAATGATTTTTAACTGATAAAGAGCGACTACAGAGGGAAGTAATTCGTTTCTCATTAAATAATGTTTGCAATGATGTTTTTTTTTGTGACACTGGACGTACAGACAAGTAAATTAATATTTAGATAATAATAAAAAAAATAATGGTAGACAGATTAACACCTTTAGCTAAATCACTCCCCCAAAATGAGATTCTACTTTTTTTCTTTTAAGATAATTATGTGGTGAAAAAGAAAAAAAAACACAACTATTTTAGAATTTCGAGTAGGAAAGCAGTTTCGCACATAAATTTAACAACAATTATTTCTGGCCTTTTTTTTAACTTTTTAATCTTGTCTAATCGCCCACAAATTGATATAAAATATTGGTAGAACATAACGTTTTCACTCGATTGTTGACATTTATTTGATGTGTTTCTACCAGCGTTTGTTTAATTTTTGATTTTGTGCAATTATCAAGGGTCTTTATGAAGGGCTTATCGACAACCATTTATTTTATTCTAATTCAATAGAGTGAACACTGAGTTATTTTTAAACTAAAAAAAAGCTTTAATTTAAAATAACTTTAAACACAAATAAACTTATCCAGATAGGTAGAAGAGTTTTGACTTTGGTAACATTTATTTGTTGCATATTTGCTTTTCATCTCTTTTTTATTCTGTTAGTTACAGTAACAAATGTCCGCATCTCATTCACGCTCTTCCTTCCTCTCGCATGTTTGTTTGGCGTTTTCATATAAAAGCAAAACTAAATCGAAAGTGAAGACAGCTTCTCAGCCTTTTTTTCTGGGACTTCCAGAAAGAAATTAGCTTTGATCAATGTCGGGGAAACCCCTCCTATCAGACAATTGTTATTAACTTGGACACACTCTTTTTGTGTAGAGCTGGTTTTCCCCAACATCGTGGGGAAATAAATAAATGAAATGGCGGAAAGCTTAACTGGCCTTCAGCCAACATTCATTTCTGCATTCACTTAGCAAGTCAACTTTATCGCTAAATTTGAACGCTTTTCACTTCCTATGGCTTCATAGCGTAGTGGTAAAATGTCACATTTTCTTTCACTTTCTTTTCCACGTTCGGGTTCGTCACAGGTTTGAGCCTCCCTCCATACTAACACTTATTTTTCTTTTACACCTCCAAATACCCGGGCAACGTCAGGTACCCCCACTAGTGTAGCAATAAAAGAAATAAATGAGACTCTGAGAAATCACATTAAATTGGAGAGTGGAATTTATAACTCATTCGGTGGCTCTTAGTTTTATGTTGTAAATGATCAACTTCTAATAAATTTGTGTTTGTTTCAATTTTTTTTTTTTTTTTCAAGAAAAAAATTAAAAGAATCGCTTTGGAATCAGAAATCAGGCTCCAATTTTTCTGATTCCGATACCCTAAAATGTTCCAATTTTTTTGATTCTGATACCCTAAAATGTTCTAATTTTTCCAAATTTTGATTAATCGCCCCAACACACATATAAAATATTATACACAATACTTTTGTTGATAGTAAAACGTCTGGTGTTTTTGAGAGCATTTTTAAAAGAATTTTAAATTAAGGAGGTGGAGTCATCTTCCAAGATATTACATCCTTTTTTATGAAAGGGGATAATGTATGTTCTGTTGCAATGGTACTATATTCGCAGGCATTACATTCTTTTATGGAGAAATGTTCCCAGGTATTACCCCCTCCTTTGGGGAGTAGTGAAGTATTTTGATTGTTCATGATATATTCCTCCCAGGTATTACCTCCTTTTTTGAGGGAGCAGTATATGATTGGTTTTCATTATACCATTCTTCCAGGATTATCTCCACGTTTTTGTGGGGAGAGTAGAATAGTGTACAATCTATTCTGTTGATATGTCATCTTTGTAGGCATTGTCTCCTTTTTTGAGGGTCAGTGTAGTATATGTTTTTTAATCATGCTAGCATTTTCTTGTTAGTCATCCATATAAAAGATAAAACGTGCAAGATGTGATACAATGGGGGAAAAAGGTGACTGGTTATTTTTAATGCATCCAAAAATCAAGCTTCTATCTTTTCACTACCAACACTCTGATCTCCACTTGGCCCCAAAATGAAATGAATGGCTTTTGTTTCTAGGAAGCACCTTGCTTTGATAAGCTCCTGAGATTGACCTTCACTCTTGGCCTGAAATGAAAGACATGCATGGAATCTGTTGCCAAGGTTGCTGGAAAAATGCTTAGATCTTTCTACAGCTCCAGAAGAGATTTTCGATGCAATCACCTGCATAAGAGCCTAATATGTCCTAAGATGAAATACTGTTGCTACTTCCAGGTAGAGCTGTTCAGAGTATCCTCTCCTGCATTTTACAAGGTTCAAAACCGGGTTCAAAATGTAGTAGGCAATATCCTTTTCTCCAAGACTGAGTCCATGTCTGCTCTATGAGTTTTATGCCAAATGCTCAACGTAGCTTCAATCTATGGTCCCCACCTTGCAAGAGATTCATAGGAAACACTCGTCTAGCTACAACCACTGTCAACAATTGCCTGTTCTTTTTATCCGTGTCTAAAAATAAATGCAAATTCCAATAACAAAATTTGTTTCCTAGAACTGCCAACCTTTGGAACTATTCTGCAGGGCTGCTTTCATGCTGACTACAACATAGTCGTTTTTAAATTCAATGTAAACAAATTCTTATTGAGCCGTTCTCTTAAATGATCAAATTTTACCAAATTCTCACCACTACAAATCATTATGGTATTGTTACACTGACTACCTGACTCATTAGGGATAAAATCCTTGAGTAGCCCTTGTGCCTTGATAAGTAGGGACTCATATATATATAAAAAAAAAAAAAGTTGGAGAACAACAAACTTCAAATTTGTAATACGATAACTAATTACTTATAATTATGACAACAGCCATGTTAACATCACTGCTAATTAGTGAACACTTGAGATTATATAATTGTGTCTGATTTGTAGGTTTTCTAGACCAATCCTACATTTTGCCCATTGAAAATGTCTGTTGAAACACTTTAGACTTATATAAGAATTTTATTAAATACAAAATGTATTCATCCGGCATTACTTGAGCAGACTAACTTTCCTATGAAGGAGAAAAAAAAAATGAAATAAATTAAGGGTTGACTTTTTAATTCATTGTAACTACTTCCTTCCCTATTATTGGGCTTTTGAAGGGCTTATCTATTGGCTAGCCTATTTTGAGTTCAGAGGATTGAGCACGGGTGACAATGTCTTTTTCAGGTTTGGTTTGTCTATTAACTGACAGATATTGAAGAGTTATCCTTGATCGAGACCAAGGTCATAGTGCTTTTCTAGTCAACATTTTTTTTTATTGTTAACTACAGTATACAATCAGCAAGATTGACTTTAAACAAATACATTTATGAGTAAAGTCACACTAAAAGAATAAAAGAGAAAAATGGCTGGTTGTAATGGTAATTGGAAGAAAAATCCAAAGTGATTTTGAAGTTTCTAAACCGTCTGAGAATGAGAAACATTTCTATGCAAAAATCAAATATTTTGTGTTGATAAAGCCAAGAGAAAACATTTTTCACAAAGTGATGACAAAAATGAAACTAGGATAAGAGTGTAATTTCTTAGAAATTGTTTAAATTGTTTAAATTTGGAAAAAAAAAAAAATGGTAAACTGCTTTTCGAAATCAAATATCTTTTTTATCAAAAGTTACTAAATTTTTTTTCGACTTTTATCAAATAAAAAGTTAAAGCAATACCATCAGTTTTTGAAGATACGTTATCCAAAAAAATTTAAGATACATATAAAAAAAAAAATTAACTGACTAAAAAAAAATACTTATAAAGCATTTTGCCTATTTTTTAAATTTAAATTCTTACAAGATGCTTAAAAAACTATATTGTTTAATTTTGGAGTTAATTTATTTTATTGGATTTTTTTTTTAAAAAAGCAATAGCATGTTCATTGTTAAAAAAATTGCCCGTTTTTGCTGATCAATAAAATAAACCAAAAAAATTGAAATAAATGTGCAAAAAAAAATAAATAAATAAAATAAGCAAATTCACTTGATATTTTTTTAACATGTACGAAATAATGTATTTATTGTTTTTAAGCAGCAGTTGATTGATGGTTCTCTTTCCTTTTTAGTTCATTTTAAAAAAATTTCATTTAATTTTCAATTACTTATGGCACATTTTGTCATTAAATTTATTGAATAAAACTGTTCAAAATTATGAAAAAAATTGTTTAAATGTTGCATTTGAATGTGAATTGTCAGAGACAGTTTATTATCTGACAATCTATTATATACATGACAAATGTCTGAAAAATACACAACACATTTTTTTTTTTTTTAATCAGTGTAAACTAGGATGTATATCTAAAATAAAAAAAAAAAGATTGATTACTTGGAAGGAGGGGCAAGTGACCGTTTATATCATTTAATGTTATCAAGATGTACACAGATCTTTTAATGTTATGTAGTGTTTTCTAGCCAATAGCTAAAGGGAAGTAACTGTTTTTTTTTTTCACAGAGTTTATTTCTCTTGTACCTATGAGTTGTGTGTGTATGTCCAGAGAGGAATAGGTTGAAAGGAGGGGGGATAGATAGAAATTATGTTGCACTTTTGCCCCAGGCAATGCTGAGTACCTCGCTAGTCTCTATATATTTCTATATTTGTATGTACTGGATTCATTCCTAAACTAATTAATGATTTTTTGAAATAAAGCTGCAAAGCACAAGGGTGGATAAGGTGGGCTATATTTTGTTTAAGTTGTATGCAAAAAGGACAAACAGAAGGTGGAAACCATTTGTAAAAATTCAAATACCTCTAGTTTTGTGTAATCTAAACAATACTGGGTATAAATTAATAAATGTTCCTTAAATTTCAGTTTCTTTGTAATATTTTAAAACATTTTTAAGGAGCATAATACGGGCACAATTACATTCAATTTGACACCAATTAAGCAAGATTCTCTGAATTTCAATTTCTTTTTAAAACCCCTTAAGCTTCAGCTGCTGTTGGGAATTGCATCTAGCGATAAAATATTTGCTTCAAACAAACTAGGACTGATTTTAGTAAGTTTGCAAGGCCAAACAGATGTCCGGGCAACCACCAAAAGGGAGACCCGTGCAAGTCATACAAAAGTTTCTATCACTGAATAAGAATTTTAGGGAAGGGTGCTTATGGCTGAGCATAAAGATGTAATTACATTGTAGTTTAGAAAGGGCTTGGTGTCTAATAGAATAGAAGAGAGGTTATTCTTAACAATGAAAAAATACTGTCCTAAGGGCTATCAAAAACAAATGGATAAGCCATCGTAAGCTTGCTATCTCCATAATCTATGTAGTGCTACCTGTATGGGATCATGTGAGGTCATTGTATTTTAATTAATTCTGTTAACTTTTATCTAATTATGTTTATGAATCAATCAAGGGCTTGCATGTATCGATTTTAATTAAAACTTGCTCAACTATATCTTTTTTATTTTGTATTTGATAAATATATTACCAGGTATTTAACCAGTAAGATTTTTTAATATATTTAAAAAAAAAAAAAGAAGAAGAAAGGTAGACACTAATTTATGCTGTTTATGATTGGTAGGGATTATGGGGATGTGAATGCAGGTTATATTTAGGCTCAAATTTGCTGACCAGCAATAATTACCAATTCCTATACTGATAATTGCATAAGCATGAAACACTAATCTGTAGGTATAAAAATTTAAAATATTTTAGTTATAAAGCCCCTTCATGAAATTAAAGCTGAAACCTATTAAGGTCCTCATCTTGGTTGTTATAGTCACAACATTTCGGCCATTTTACCCTCCGGCCTTCATCAGGTGTTTTGTATCCAACTGGGGAACTGTTTGTTCGGAGTCTCGAACCCCACCCTTTATTATTATTATGAGGATACCGTGTTCGAACTCCAGCAAGGTTCTGGGACATAGTTGCTGATTCTCTGTTTTGAATGTTACTTTTCACTGCCTTCGTTCATGATTGAACTCAGCACCTTTGGGTAACTGTAAACTTTGATACAACATCTAGGACCACTCGGCCATATGTCACTAGGAATGAAGGCAGTGAAAAGTAACATTCAAAACAGAGAATCAGCAACTATGTCCCAGAGCCTAGCTGGAGTCCGAACACGGTACCCCCGTAATAATAATAATAAAGGGTTGGGTTTGAGACTCCTAACAAACGGTTCCCCAATTCGATACAAAACACCTGATGAAGGCCGGAGGGCAAAACGGCCAAAACGTTGTGACTATAACAACCAAGATGAGGAAGTCAGTCTGACAATCTCAATCAATGAAAACATCTCATCTCAAAAATACAGACAATTACTACCTATTAAGGTAATTAAAAAAAAAAAAAAGTCAACTTTAGAAAAAAAAAAACGTATCATTCCGACTATCAACTGTGAATGAACATCAAAATAGCATTCATAGGTAATTAATTTCCTTACATTCATGTGTTAGTTGATGGTGGCCTGGAGGAAAGATTCTAACCTACGAAGTCAAGCATGGCTTTGTGAAGAGTTTGAATCTCTTGACCAGCAGTAATTATCACTTACTATACTGATGATTGGATAAGCATAAAATACTAGTGTCTGTAGGTATACAAATTATCAATATTTATTTTAAAATATTAATTACACACACACACGCGCGCGGTATTCCAAATTAATGAACAGATCATTATGAATTTTGGAACATATTCTAAAGAAAAAAAATGGGGTGAGTAACATGGGCACAGAAGATTTTTTTATATATATAAATGTTAACATTTGCGCAAATAAAATTTATTTTTAAATTGTATTTTATGAACCGAATTTATAAATAATATTCTTTGCAATCCGGTAAGTAACATGGGTACATTATTATTTTTTTTTTTTTTTTTGTTAATTTTACTATTTTGGGGATGTACCCACCCGAACTTGCACATGCCTTCCCCTAAAAAACTTAAAATGTTATCTACAAATAAATTAATAAAGAAAATAATTGCTTTAAGTCAAATGTGAAGTTATATTAAGTAATACATTGTTAAAAAGATTGGTGTGCACACATGAACATCAATAATATGTGCTTGGTAAAATGCTAAACTACTGAACTTATAAATTATAGAGCATATATTCTAGGCAACAGGGTGAGTAACGTGGGCACATTATTTTGTAAACTTAAATTAAAAAGGACCGAAACAGTACCATAATCCACAAAGAAAGAAAGAAAATTAAAATTTAAAACTAACGCTATATTTATTGCTTATATCCATCCGGGGACAAGTATTATATATATATATATATATATATATATATATATATATATATATATATATATATATATACACACTTCAGAATAATGAAATGATATATATTTACTGGTATGCAAATCCAATGATTTTCGGGCTTACAAAATATTATTAAATGTAATATTTTATATAAGAAAATCCTAGCTAAATAAAATTGATCAATGTACAAAATAGAGCAAATGAATCAAAATTTAGGTATTTAAATTTTATGATTTGAAATGCTTAATCTTCAAATATAAAATTTTTTATTGTTTGAAAACAAAGAATACAATTTAATAAATCTATTGACTTCACTGTATCCTGGGCAATGCTAGATATGGACAGCTATTAAAATAAATGAATACTTACCGGTGAAAAGTCAGGTGACCAACAGATGAATGCCCATTCATAGCCGAGGTTATTCTGAGTGTCAAGACGATACAATATATAACAGGGTCTCTTCTCGTCTAAATTAGGTAAAATCATTTTGTCGTAATGTGATCAAACTGTTAAGGAACAATAAAAAAGTTTGGAAAAGCAAACAAAAATGGTGCATATTTAAGTATGCAATCACTTTTAATGTGACTTACCTCATATGACAAATCTATATACATTTCAGAAATTGGATGGTGCTTTTGAAATAATATCTTCTATGATAAGAGGATTAATGTCGATAAATCAGACTATTTCAGATTATACAGAATTAATGTCCTCCCAAAAAATAAACACTTATGGTTTTATGTCCAGTAATACACAGCCCACCATTCTTATGTGGTCTTACATGACCTTCTCAAACTAACAGCAATATCTATAAATATAATTTGAAAAAAACAGACAGCTGATATTTGTTTGGTTTCTGTTGGTCTGAAAGAGGTGACTTTTAGAACCATCTTAGTCATTATTTTTTTCCTTTTGTGAATCATTTTTTAACATTCTCCAGAGTCTTTGCTGTAGGGAAAGAAACAAGACAAAGTTTTACTGCACTTACATTGCTTCTTAGTCATTCTGCACTGATGCTGGTGTCAACATAATTCATGAATGCATTGCAATCATTCATGGCAAGTGCTCGTCTGAGCTCCAATCTATAATCCCCCCCCTTGCTAAACTTTCATAAAAAACACTCAGCAGCTACTATCAACAATTTCCCCCACTATATCTGTGTCTAAATCTAAATGCAGATTCAATGAACAAAGCTTTTTTCCTATAACTGCTCACTTGTTCCACTGGTCTACTTCCTGGATGATTACAATATGGTAGCCTTCAAGTCCAATGTAAACAAGTTCTTGTTGAGCTTTCCTCTTAAGTAATCCAAATTTTATCCAATCTACACTATTAATGATTACTATACTTCCACCTTACATTCATTAACCTTTATCCTCGAGTGGCCTTCAGGCCTTGATAAGTGGTAACTCCCTTATAAATAAAATAAAATAAAAAAATAATAGATCATCAATGTCATCAAATCCTTCAATGATGCCCGCAGTTACCTGTGAGGTTAATTTTGTTACATGCCTTGATGAAGAGACATATGCAGGGGGTACAAAGGTGAGCAGAGTCTCCACGTTAGTTAGTGCACCAAGCAGTGATGTGTACAGGATGGAATGATAAAAATGTCACCCTAAAAACAATACTACGGCTTTATTTTTAAAACTTTTATTGAAAAAAACTAATACAGGTAACTTCATTATGTAATAAAGCTGACAGCTATCTAATGTAGCCGCCTTCAGCCTCAATCACCCCCTCGATACATGTCTGGAGCGAGGAGCATGCCTTTTCCACAAGCTCAGTGAATACTCTGCAGATGGCGGCGATTAGGCTGGCTTTAGTGTTGTGAGAGGTCATGTTGGTGATGTTCTTGACATATGACCAAACAAAGTAGTCCAGCAGGTTCAGGTCGGGCGAGGAGCGGCGGGCCAGTAAGAGAAAGGTACAAAGTCGTAGCACTCCTTCTGAAGTCGCCTGGGTCTCTTTAGACTTGTGGGCTGGCACCAAGTCCTGTTGCCACACCTAGGGTCTGCCAGTGGCCTTGTGATTGCACCAGGAGATCACCAAACTCTTTAGCACATCCAGGTACACTGTGGTGTTTACTTTAAAGCCGAAGATGTGAGGTGGCATCATGTGGCCTTCACTTGAAACATCACCAAAGACCATAACCGTCAACTTTGTTTTCATCACCCTGGGCATATCCCTGTTATTCGTAGCAATACAGTGATGCATCTTCAGGGTGCTGGCAATGGTCCTGTTTTCAGACATGATGGAAGACTCCCATCACTGTTGAGATTTGTACACACTGGCCAACTAGTAGATAGTCTTCAAAGAAAAAAATAAAAACGAAAAAGTTTTCATCAAACGGAAATGGAATCGTGTTGTCTTTTCTAGGGCAACAATTTTATCGTTCCACCCTGTAGAGATGAAAGTCACCTTGGATTCTGACTATTGTTAGAAGCATTCTGTACCTCCGACCCGCACTCTATGTAGAGGAGAGTTTGAGGAACACAGTGATATGCATAACTCATTTTCCCTGTATATATAGTAGAACTTGGTGGTGTATAATTGTGAGGCCCTCATTATATAATCATGGGGTCACACAAAATATCTTGTAACTTTCTGATTATTATACCTGCAGTCTTTTCATAGACATCCACTACACAATGTGTATTTATTTATATCTATAAATATCCATCCAGTCACTTTAAATTAAAAAAAAAATCACTTCAATTGGCTACGATTTGCATGAATTTAAACACACTATGAAAAAATTGTGTGCAAGAAATATATAAATCTAGAGACTCACAAAGGAAAAGAAAAAAAAATTATTATTTTTATTTGGTTTTTGATTATTTTGTCGTTTTTCATGACATGAATTCATTAGCAGTTTGAATATGAATTATGATTAAAAAGAGAAAGTAATAATAAAAAAAATTCTATGGTGAAATAAGTCATCAAGCTCCCCTACTCACTTCATGAATTATTTGAAATCTTAGGTTTGACAGCAAAATTAACATTTTCAGTTTTCAGAGAGATTTGGCATAAGAGGAAAAGGGAGGCAAGGTAGAGATAAGAGGAAGACAGAAAACAAGAAAAAAAGATAATGCAAGAAAAAAAAACAAATAGAAAAATAAAAAAGATAATGCAAGAAAAAAAAAAGAAATAGAAAAATAAAAAAGATAATACAAGAAAAAAAGAAATAGAAAAATAAAAAAGATAATGCAAGAAAAAAAAGAAATAGAAAAATAAAAAAGATAATGCAAGAAAAAAAAAGAAATAGAAAAATAAAAAAGATAATACAAGAAAAAAAGAAATAGAAAAATAAAAAAGATAATACAAGAAAAAAAAAGAAATAGAAAAATAAAAAAGATAATGCAAGAAAAAAAAGAAATAGAAAAATAAAAAAGATAATGCAAGAAAAAAAAAACAGAAAAATAAAAAAGATAATGCAAGAAAAAAAGGAAGAAAGAGAAAAAGATCTAGCCAAATAGTAATAAAAAATAAGTTAAAGCTCAAACGATTTGCCAAATCAACTTTTTCTTATTAAAATACAGATTTCTCCCAATCAGATAATACTTTCAAACAAAACAAAAACTAATTCTGTTTAATTTTTAGAAACTGTCTATCCATGTTGACAAGTTTGGGTTCATATAATGAGGTTTCTCATATTAAAACAATTGCAGAAACACAAGTAGCAAATGGCAGGCAAAAAAAAAAAAAAAAAAAAAAAAATGAATTTCCTAATCTGGGGAATCCCTTCTCCAATTCCATGTATGTGTGCATAGGGCAGCACAAACAATAAATTTTTACTTATACAGCTCCAATCAATTTCAACCAAATTAAGAACACAGTGTATGTATGTAAAGGGAAGGAGACAGGAAGTCATTCTTTGATGAAATAAGTCATCCAATTCCTATTATGAATCATTAAAAGTCTTAGCATTCATGACAAAATTAACATTTACAGAAAGAATTGCCAGAAGAGGGGAAAGGAAAACAAGGTGAAGAGAGGAAGAGAGAAAAGAAACAGGAAAAAAGTATAAAATGAGAGAGAAAAAGAGAAATAAAATCTAGCCGAATAGCAATGAAAAAAATAAGTTAAGGCCCTAGTGATTTGGCAGAAATCAATTTTTTCCTCATTAAAAAAAAAACAAGTAAAAAGTGAAGAACTCACACCCATGGAAGTTTTTAGCAATTTAAGTAGAAATTTGTTTTTTATAGATTAGAAAAAAGGGAGCCCTGCCAAAATGGGAAAAACTTTTTTTTTTTTTTTTACTTGGGAGTCACTATTTATCTAGGCCCAAAAGCCACTCGAGGATAAGGGTTAATGAATGTAAGGTGGAAATGTAGCAATCATTAACGGTGTAAATTGGGTAGAATTTGATTATTTTATTGGGACAGCTCAATAGGAACTTGTTTACATTGGATTTGAAGGCTACCATGTTGTATTTAACTGGGAAGCAGGCCAGCGGAACAGTGTTCAACAGACAGGCAGTTCTGGGACAGAAGCTTTGTTCATGGATTTTGCGTTTAGATTTAAGCACAGATAAAGAGTGGGAGAAATTATATATAATGTTTTGTTTGTTTGTTTTTTTTTTACAAAGGAGTCACCCAAAGTTTTGAAATCATTTACAAACTGCAATGTGTATTAGTTGACACGCAACGTAAAAGGGTGCGCACAGGAAAATGCAAAAAAAAAAAAAAAAAAAAAAAAAAAAAGACATTTTTTTTATTATTGTTATATCGTTTCCATGCGGTGATTCATTAGTAGATTTTGAATATCGGTTAATTGTTAATAAAAAAAGATAAAGAAAACCCAATCTTTTTCTATTCATAAGACGTTTTGAAAACAAAGCGATAAAAAGATTTGTTTGATCAATTGGTTTAAGAATGCAACATGAAAATACACGTCAATATTCCCATCAAGTGGGAGAAGAGTAAATGAAAAGGATATCATTTTGCCAGGTGCTGACAGGTGGGGTGTGCTTTTCTAAAGTCAACGTTTCTGAAAAAAAAAAAAAGAAAAAAAAAAAAAATTTTAATTACAAGGTATCAAAAATATAACAGCAATATTTTCTGAGATCATAAAGACATTTTTTTAGGGGGGGGGGGGGCTGTACCATAGCTCACATGGCAGATTCCGGGTCAGGTCGTGGAAGCATCAGGGTTGGACTTGTAAGGTAGCTTTGGATCAGAATCGGATTTTTATAATCTCCAATGAAGCAACAGATGATTTGGATAAGGAATTGGATATTTTGGAATTCTAAAAGTTGTAATCTGAATTTTTGAAATCCTAAAGTCAGGGTTAAAGTTTATACTTCCCAATTCTGCAATCTTGATCAAAATAAATTTTTAAACTTTTAACTATGTTAAGTGTGGAGACATTATGTTGAACAAAGATGGCGGCAGTAAATCAACTTGAAGAATCAATGCAGTCACGATTTCGAGTGTTGAGTAATTCTTAGTAACAAAAATGGCGGCGAAGAATCAATGCAGTTCCGATCTTGAGTCGTTTTGAGACAGGGGTCAACCAGCGGACTGATTGAATTCAAAATTCAATATTTTTTATAACTTTTGAAGCTTCTGATTCGTTGATTATTATAACTGTGGTTATAAAAATGATCGTTGAAATCATTGGTGTCATACCCTCATTAGTTAAAAACATTAAAAAAAAAAAAAAAAAAAAAAAAAAAAACAGGACTGCGGAGTTGGCGTCAGAGGTTTTGAAAGGAGTCAGACTTGTAAGAACTCCTAAAATTCAGAGTCTGAGTCAGAGTTTATACCTTCTGACTTCACAACCCAAAGAAATTCTTGGTCTGTTAACTGTTGGACTGCAACTTTCAGGGAACCTAATCACTGTAAGCAATCCAGTTTTTCTAATGAAGCAAAATTTTAAAAATGAAATATTGAATTTCAAGTGAAACCAATGGTATCTACTGAATTGTCATGCCACAGTAATGAATATATTAAAAAAATACGAAAAAAAAGGTAAAGTTTAATTATTAATAAAAATAGTTTTTGAAGACAATTAGAGAAAAACGAGTTTTGCCAAAAAAAAATAAATAAATAAATAAAAATAATAAAAATAACAACAACTGGAGGGTTCTAATTGTAACAAAAGGGACGTAAAATATCTTCTGAAAACTGAAAATCTTTGGTCAATTTAGCAAAACTTAATTTTCACTAATTGTCTTTGAAAACTGTTTTCATTAATAATTAAATCTCTACTTTATTGTCTTTCATAATTTTTGGATATTTTAATTACTGCGACATGACAAGTAGATACCATTGGTTAACTTGAAATTCAATATTTCATTTTTCGAATTTCGCTACATTAACAAAGAACGGTAATCCCAAGTTCTAGTCTGCAACTTTGGCGCAACAGTTAACTCCTGAGTATTGATCATGTGTCTGTCTTGTTACAGCAACATCTTCAATAGTTTGGACATGTCAGGGCTCTACGGACAAATTTATCTTTAGTTTACCTTTGACAACTAAACATTTTCGTTTATTAGCCAAATAGAAAAGTTACTAGCCAAACCCACATGATTTTTAGAATATGACATCTTCGTTCTATGACGATTATGTACATCATAAAGATCTTTTTGTGTTTTTTAATAAGTGTAAATGTAATTCTAAATATACAACAAATTCTATGCTGATACTTGAAGATATAAACACTATTATTTCTTAGGATATTTTTTTTAACAGCCTTTGTTAAAAAAAAAAAAAAAAAAAGAAGAGTATCTTGTTCTATTAAACTTTTATTGTTTAAATAATTTAATTGTTCGTTTTATAAAAAGAAGTTGAAAAGATATTTTTCACTCAGTAGTTTGTGAAGTGAATAGTATCAGTAAGTAAAGAATTGCCTTTTAGAAAGGTTTTATTAACTGTAAAATACACGTACGCTCTTGAAAGGATCGAGCGGGAAAATGAAACAGGGGGCGCTTTTATTATGAATGTCAATCCCAAGGGGGATAACTCTTAACAACAAATTAAATTATAACATTTTCCCCGTCCTAAAGTATTCAAGTAAGGGGTAATTAATTATAGACAAATTTTTTTTTTTTTTTTTTTACATAAGAATCATTTTATTTACAAATAACATATGAACCCAAACTGCAGTTTTTTCAGTATTTAGTCACAAAATCCTTATATTTACTAGGGAATTGTCGAACTCAGGACGACCTCCGCACAGATTGGCAGGAATGCTGATTTTCAGTATTATTTTTTAGTGAAATCTGATTTTCTTCAAGATCAGACGATTGATTTTTGTCTTCCTCATGACCAATGTTTTCATTAGTAGAAGGTTCAAATAAAGTCTCTGAAGTAGTAGGATTATTATTAGAGTTTTCTTCATTTGATGAGTTTGGAGCTAAGTCTCGAACGTTGACAGTGGTTTCAGTACCAGAAGGTAGTTGAACATAAGTGTAGTGGGGGTTGACATCTATTAGGGTGGCAGGCGTTACAGGAGGGTCATGTTTACTTGTTTTAGTGTGGTTTCTAATATATATTGGGCCTGGTTTAACCCAAGAAGGAATTGAAATTCCGGAAGCAGATTTACGACTATATTTAAAAAGTCTATCATGGGGAGTCATATTAGTGGCAGTACAAAGTAATGATCTAATTGAATGAAGTGTGTCCGGTAGTACGTCTTCCCAATAAGGTAGTTTCATTTGGTTAGAATGTAATGTTGTTTGAATGGCCTTCCATAAGGTACCGTTGAGTTTTTCAATCTGTCCATTACCTTCAGGATGATACCTACTTGTTTTAGAAGTAGCAATTCCTTTTTTGTGTAAAAAATCCTTTATTTCTCTTGCTAAGAAATCAGAAGCACGGTCAGTATGTATCATGTCAGGCAAACCAAAAATTGAAAAGAGTTTGTTTAGACAGTGGATAATGGTTTTGCTTGTCATATCTCTGCAAGGAAAAGCGAAAGGAAAACGGGAATACTCATCAATTAGAGTAAGTAGATATTCGTTGCCATGTATAGAAGTAGGTAGAGGGCCTTTAAAATCAAGATTTAATCGTTGAAAAGGTAATATGGCTTGAATGAGAGTCCCTCCATTGGTATTGGCGAATTTGGGTTTCAGTAATTGACAGGATGAGCAAGAGTCAGTAATATTCTTAATTTGATCCAAAGTAAAAGGGAGGTTCCTCGTTCTTATAAAATGGCTTAATCTTGAAACACCAGGATGACATAATTGTTTATGTAAATCACGAAGATCTTGTAGATTGTAAGTAAGAGCAGAGATGCGAGAGAATGTGTCAGCAGCAATATTTTCAGGTCCAGGTCGATAAACTATAGTGAAATTGTATTGGGATAATTCTATACGCCAACGACATATTTTGTCATTCTTAATTTTAGATTTTCTTTTATTGTCGAATATGAAGCTGATGCTCTTCTGATCTGTGATGACTTTAAAGTGCCTGCCGAGTAGAAAATGTCGCCACTTACGGAGAGCTTCTACAATAGCGGCTGCCTCTTTTTCTACTGCATGGTGCTTAATTTCGTTAGTATTGAGAGTTCTTGAAAAAAATGCAATAGGACGACCTTCTTGATTTAGTGCTGCAGCAATGCAATAGTTACTAGCGTCCGTTTCTACTTCAAATTCTTTATTTGGATCTACCGTTATTAAAGTGGCGTCTTTTAGATCATTTTTCAATGTTTGAAAAGATTTTAATACAGATGGAGGTAGTGGAAATTCTTTGTTTTGATTTAGTAATAAAATTTTATCAGAAAATTTTTTAATGAATTTGTAGTAATAGGAAAACATTCCAACTATTCTTTTTTGAGATTTAAGATTCAGCGGAGGTGGCATTTCGAGTAATGGTTTTAGTCTTTGATAATCGGGAGCTATTTGATTATTTTCTATGGTGTAGCCGAGTAGAGTAATAGAACTAGAAGAAATTATGCTTTTATTTTCATTTAAAGTGATGTTATATTGTTTAGCAATTTTGTAGAATTTTTGAAGATTGTAATCGTGTTCTTCTTGATTTTTCCCACATATAGTTACGTTATCAACATACACAAAGGTATCGGTTAGATTTTCTTTTTCTATAATATAGTCTATGCTCCTCTGGAAAGCACTTACTCCATTGGTGACGCCAAAAGGAAGACGAGTAAATTGAAAAAGTTTGCCACTTACTTCAAACGCAGTGAATTTACGATCAGCATGATTTATAGGTATTTGGTGATAAGCAGATTTTAGGTCGAGAGTAGAGAAGATGTTATATTGAGCGATGTCGTCTACCATCTTATTGATATTAGGCATTGGGTAAGCGTCTAGTTCCGTGAATCTATTGATGGTATCGCTGTAGTCGACTACCATTCTTTTCTTATGATTCTCATTCGAAGTTACAAGAACCTGCGCTCGCCACGGAGATATCGAAGGTTCAATTATGCCTTCTTTCAACATTCTAGCAGTCTCTTCTTTTATGAATTTGTTGGCGGCAAAAGTGTAACGTCAGGATTTTGTCGCAATAGGAGTAGTATGAGGAGAAAGATTAGAAAAGAGAGGAGGGGGTGGAACGTTTATGGTAGGAAAAAAATTATTCGTGTTTATAACTCCAATTATAAGTTTGTCTCTAGGACCGTCGAATTTAAGTGTTACTTTTTTATATTTTTTTAAAATATCTTTTCCGAAAAGGTTTTCAATGATTTCAATTGTTATTCCAGAATGGGTTTTATCTTTCAGTATTAAATCCACGACAGCTTCGCCAGTTATTTTAGCATGTTGATCGGAAGCAGCCAGAGCTATAGTTTTGTTTTTAGGTATTGTGAAGAGTTTAAGTTTTTTAGCAGTATTTTCATTAATGAATGTTTTTACACTGCCGGAGTCCACCATAGCGTTCACGAAGTGCCCGTTAATTTGCCATTGAGTGAATGTGACATCTTTGGAGTTAGTTCCTAGTCAGGATAGAGAAGGTGAGGGGTAGTCAGAGTCGTCATAAAGAACAGCAGTATGAGTGTTAGAAATAGAAGATTTACACACTTTAGCCCAATGACCATTTTTTTTGCATTTTTTACATTCGGCGTTTCGTGCAGGACATAAATATCGAGGATGACGTGATTTTCCACAGAAAAAACAAACCCCTTTTGGATGCATATTTTCTTTAGTCGCAGCTATACGATTGTAGCCCGAAGGATTATTTGTAGCTGCTACAGTAAAGTTATTTGCGTAGCTTATCGAATGCTTTTCTGCTTGTTCAAGAGATCTGGCCGTGGCATATGTGTCTTGTAAAGTCAGGATGGGTTTTTCTAACAGTCGTTGTCGGATGGACAAAGAAGAAATTCCACCGATGAAAGCTTCCCGAATGTATTGATTTTTGTTTTCTTCAGCAGAAACCGCTTCGAAGTTACATGTTTTGGCAAGCATTTCCAATTGTAGTATGAAGGCATCTATATTTTGTGTTGTTTGTTGCTTCGTCGTCATCAATCGATATCTATTATAAACAATATTTTCAGGTTTTAAATAAGCGGCGTCCAATGTTCTTAATGCACTATCGTAGTCGGTTTTATTGCTTATTAAATCGAAAACAGAGGCTGAAATACAATTGATCAAGGCAAAGAAATTATCTGAAGTGTTTTCGATTAATCCGTTATTATGTGAGCGGAAATAATTCTGGAGGGTTAATTTCCAATGCCTATAGGATTTTTCGGAATTAGGGCATGTAGGTTCCACCTCGAATCTGTCGGGACGTAAGATTCGATCCATTATTTTTTTTTTTACAGTTAATAAAATTGAAGTGAATAGTATCAGTAAGTAAAGAATTGCCTTTTAGAAAGGTTTTATTAACTGTAAAATACACGTACGCTCTTGAAAGGATCGAGCGGGAAAATGAAACAGAGGGCGCTTTTATTATGAATCTCAATCCCAAGGGGGATAACTCTTAACAACAAATTAAATCATAACAGTTTGGAAGACTGTCAGTGAAAGAAATACAATCGCCAAAAGATAAGTATTTCATTATTTCTAGTCGCCACTTTGAAAAATCACTCGCAAATGCGACTGTTTCACTCGCAATGTAGAGCCCTGCATGTTAATAGTCAATCAGAGGGAGAATTAATTTGCAACAATTCTCTGAGACAACAAAAAACGATTGTTGCATATTCGTTGATAGTGGTATGTTTTTGAGAGTAAGGTTTGAGAACTGAGAATAGTCTCTAGATCTTGTGGGTTATATAGTATGACTGACAAGGTATGACCAAGTTAGCTAGAGCTGTTAACTTTTCTGTGCATTTACCGCCCAGGACGTAATCACCTGCTCATTGTCTGTTCAAATTTGGTGCTTCATTCCGACAACAGTCATAGTGTCAATCATGTGGCCACCGTCACTGCTGTAACAAAAAGATTTTCTTTTCAAACAAAATCATAAGTTTAAAACAAGTTACAATTTTTAATTTTGAGAAATCACGATGATACTATTGAATGAAAGACTTGCAAATCACGACAAACATTTTCAACTGAATACAAACGGTTCGTCAGCTTACAACATGTTTCTGAGATCAACAGAAACCCAATTAATCCCCTCCGCCCGTCTTGCTAAAAATAATGTATTATATTAGTACTATTTTGACTAGAGCATGCAGCCAGCCTACTTGAAAATCATAGGCTATTTTATCTTTGGACATAAAAATTTACTGACCAGAGGACACATCATCTGAGATGAATATAACTTATGTAAAGTCTCAAGTAGCTTACAATTACAGCATGAAATTTTGTATTCAAGAAAACAGTATTATTTCAAAGTGACAGCCAATTTCTTTAGTAGTCTCTCTTCCTTTAGCTGAATATTTCTCACATTGTAGACCTGCTGTTTGTAGCATGCATCTATGCACAATGGTAAAGATTGCACATGTGTACAAAGCCACATAGGAGAAATAAATACTTCATTGGTTAGAAATTATTTGAAATTAAAATCAGTTGCTGCTAGAATTTTGTACTAATTACAAATGATGTAAAGTTCAAAGAGAAGAAGTGCATTCTTAAACCCTTGCTGAACAAATTGCTAGGTTCATATTAAATCAGATCTATCTTGATTGATTAGATGTGACATTCAACAGTATCCCCCCTCCTAATGAACCACGTAATTAAAAGCAGAAAAGATAGAAGAGAAATCTGTTCACCTAAAAAGAGAAATGAAAAACAATTATGACAGTGAAAGTAGTGCCAATTGTGAATGGAGCACCTGAATATAAAATGTGGTCAGCAAAATCCCATGTTAGAAAAGTTCTGTATAAACAAATGTCCT
This sequence comes from Euprymna scolopes, assembly GCF_053919585.1. Classification (NCBI taxonomy): domain Eukaryota; kingdom Metazoa; phylum Mollusca; class Cephalopoda; order Sepiida; family Sepiolidae; genus Euprymna; species Euprymna scolopes. The sequence goes on from NC_136521.1 coordinate 31,177,200, forward strand.
TGGTCCAGTGGATTAGTCGAGATAGCTAGTGATCAAATGAAGATATTCATTTACCGGAGTCAATATTATGCAATGTGAGAGAATAAACAAAACAAAAAAAAAAAAAAACATTTAAACTGCAAGGTTATGTTAGTGAATTTGGTGTGTGGCTTCCTTAAAAAGTGACATTAAAATACAAACCCTTTTAACCATGTGCACTAGACGACCTTCCAAAAACCATAACGGATTGATTGTTCAGTGTTTCTTCATAGTCACAAAGCCATAAAAATAGCACCATATTAAATAAACTAAATGTACATAACTCAATTTTGGGTGTGCATACCATGGTTGTAGAGTCGGAGTCATAAAATTGCTAGGAATTGGAGTCAGATTTTTTTTTTAATCACTGAGGAATCAACAGGCAACCTGAATATTGAGCGATTTTAAAATAAGATATCAGAGTAGAGAGTTTGGGAATCTAAGTACTCATAGGAGGAGTTGGAATCAAAGCTTATACCTTCTGATTCCTAAAATCTAAGCATAAGTTCCAGGTATTTTAATTGGAGTTGTGGCTGAAGTCTGAGAGAAGGTGAAGTTGTGGAAGAAATCAGTCATACACGTATGTATACTAGGAGTCCGACGATGTGGAATGCTACGAGTCGGACGTCTTCGATGGCTACGAGTCAGAGTAAAATATCCTGAAATTCTTTAAGTTGGATACCTTGGATTTTACAAGTTGGACTTAATCTCTTCTGACTCTCCAACCATGGTGCAATCTCAAACAGCAATAAACACTGGATATTTTTGTAAGAAATAAGTTTTAAAATCAAGATACAAAAATATAAAGAACACGTTTTATCAAACTACACTGAGATTTTATGACTGTTAAAGTCCCTTTTCATTCCAAGTGACTCTATAAGTTGGTCCGTCGGTCTGTCCATAACACTTTTGTGCTTGGCCTTTTCGGTTAAGATCAAAGGTCTGTTGTTAATCGATGCTGTTGTTAGCTTTTTAAGCTTTTCTTGATCTTTTGGCCATGTAAAATTTTTCATTATGGAAATAAACTATATAAACAAGATCAAAGTGTAGTATCTGTTCCGACAGATACTGCACTTAAGATAATTTGTACCAGTCAATGGAGGGGAAACCCTCTATACTGGGACAATTATTATTTTTGGTAACCAGAGTGACCCCTTTTAGGGGAGCTGGTTTTTACCTCACATTAAAAACGGCCTTGTGCCTAATTTGCTCAGTGGGGGAGCAAATAAATACCATCTGTTCTTACTACATGCTGTACTTATGTCTGTAACTTTGTGGGGGATCAATTTTCTGTATTAATTTAATTTTAAATTGATCACCCACTTTACAACCAGTCAGTCTCAAAACCATTCAAGTCATTCTCCAGATCATTCAAGTTGTTTTTGAAGGATTCCAGTTATTTTTTAAGCATTCAAGTCATTCGATTCATCCTTAAGTTCATTAAAGTCATTCTAAGTCATTTACTTTTTTTTTATTTAAGTCATTTCAGCTCATTTTTCGGTCATTTTAGTTTATCTTTAAGAATTTCATGTCAATCCTACATTCACGCATTCATTCATTACACGAGGGCACGCGACTAATGGCTATCGGCCTTGTTTTAATAATCTGGTACTTTTTCATGGTGGTGTGATTTTGAAGAAGCATGGATAGTTTAAATCTCGGATTGATATCTCCAAGCATCAAATGGTCAAAGAAAAACAAACCGGTCGCGTAGCTGAGGGATTGACGGTAGTTTTGGTGACCTGCTACTGGCGGAACTTGAAGGTCGGCAGCAAAAATCAATCATGGACAAGAAAAAGAAAAAAAATGGTAATTATGTGAAAGACTGATTTTTGAAAGAAAATAAAAATCTTTTTTTCATCGCTTACTTTTATTGATAGTATATGTAGGAAAAAAAAAACTCGACAGTGTATACACCAGAATGCTGAGAGCTGCTTTTAACATTTCCTGAAGACAACATCCCCCATAAGGAAGCAAATCTGCAGATACCTTCTTCAATTCCAATCATTTGTCGGGGAGTGTGACTGTGTTCATATTGTAGGGACATTTCTGGAATGACCCATCTACCCAGGGGGAATAAAGGATTAAAAATGATAGACAACTCCCTTTAGATTAAGAGGTTGATATGAGATTTGCTTGATGGGTCTTCTGTCGAGTTCTTGGCACCATTAGTAGTAGAGTTCATCAGCTGAAAAGTGCACACTATATAAAAATAAAATTCTTTTATTTTAGCACTAGCTGAAGTACCTGGTGTTGCCAGGTTGTAATTGTTTGAATATTTTGTCTTCGTATATTATAATAAAATAGATTAAACAAAACATAAATTCATAATGGTGAATACATGTTTTTGTTTGTTTTTGTTGTTATGAAAATCATATTCACGGAAATTAACTATTCTATTGTAAGCAAAGTGTCGTTTTAAAAATAGTGGGCAACAGGACTGAGAATTTGATCCCTGTCATTCAAGATTTCCTTAAAAGTATGAACTGTATTCATCTTCAGTCGAGATGGATTTCATTCATGCATTACAATGAATTTTGTTACGAAAACTGCAAAATATAAAGAAAGGAATTTTACTAAAAATCTAATGAAATTAATGAAATAATTATAATTTATTTGTTACGAAAAATTATATTTTGTATGAAAATAAATGTCTATTTTGTGCTATAATTGTCTTGAAACTATTTGAATGCAGTAAATGTTTCAGGAAAATTTTCTAAAAAACAACAAAACAGAACCACGAACATGCATGCAAAAATTTGTAAGTAAATTTTTATCAGAAAAATACAAAATAATAAAAACGCAAATATTCAGAAAATTTACATTTTTTGATTGAAATTAATATTTGTTTATCTAATTCATAAATGAATAACATATAGGCATGTGTTCGTTTATGTGATGTATGTATATATATACTGTATATATATATATGTATATATTATATATATATAGGCATGTGTTCGTTTATGTAATGTAACATCTGAAATTCTTTTTTCTGAAAAAAAAAAAAAAAAAACGCACACATTTGAAAACGTTAGAATTTTTGTATAAAATCAATATTTGTTTATCTAATCGATTAAAGAAGATGTAGATATGTATTCGTATATTTGTGTTAACGTCTGAAATTCTTATGTCTTCTATATATATAAAAGTGAAAATGTATGTATGTATGTACGTTTGTGTGTCCTCTAAAAACTTTTGCCAGACAACGAAAATTCACAAACTCTATATCATATTGAAGCTCCATCCTTCGCCTGAAAAATATCGAAAAATTGGCCAAAAATGTTAATTTTTTCACCCCGAAATTGACAGTTCGTTTGCTTTACATTAGTTTTTTTTTTTTTCGATGTTTTGATTACACCCCCCCCACCGCTTAAGTTTTAAGGTTTGTTTTTATGTTTTTTTTTTATTTCGCTTATAACAAACAAACCTGGTCATTGGCCTCATTTGTTGAATAGCTATTGCTTACGTCATCGTTGTTGTCGTCGTAACGCTCTACGACTTCCGTGCAGGCACCTGTCAATTTTGTTCTTACTTAAATAAATTCAAACATCTTTCAGTAACGGTTCATGTTTTTTTCACATTTTATTTTCAAACTTCGCCTCAGGGCTTCGGGTTCGATCCTATCCCCCCTCCCCGGTTTCTTTTTTATTTAAGAGCACACACACCTCCAAACACCCAGGCAACGCCGGGTACCCCCGCTAGTCTATATATATAAAAGCGAAAATGTTTGTGTGTATGTATGTATGTATGTATGTATGTGTTTGTGTGTCTGCTAAAAACTTTCGACAGACAGAACAAAAATTCACAAACTATCATATTGAAGCTCCATCCTTCACCCGAAAAATATCGAAAAATTGGCCAAAAACAATTTTTTCACCCGAAATCAACAATTTTCTACAGGGTGGGGTCAACAAAAACCGTCCTTTCATGACGACGACCGGTTCTACACATGCGTCAGATGACGTCATGACCTGATTTAGTTTAAATAGTTGAAGAACTGACTGAATTTCATGTATGTCACATTAGCTCAGTTGGTTAGAGCGTTGGGTCATTATGTAAACGTTTTGGGTTCGAATCGTGGTATGAGATGTCTTCTTTTTTTTTTTGCGATTTTTTAAATTTAAATATTGAACCAGTGTTATTTAAGCCATTTTTCACATAACGTTCGTTTTTCTGTTTTTTTTTTTTACTTTGCTTATCCACCCCCGACCACACACACCCAAAACACCTGGGTCCCCACCGATTTTTTAAATTTTAATATCGAAACAGGCTTATTCAAGCCATTTTTTCACGTGTTTGTTTTTCTGTTTTCATCGTTCGTTTGCCTTACGTTAGTTTTTTTTTCGATGTTTTGATTACCCCCCTCCTCCCGATTAAGTTTTAACGTTGTTTTCTTTTTTTACTTCGCTTATAACAAACAAACCTGGTCATTGACCTCATTTGCTGAATAGCTTCCATCGTCGTCGTTGTAACGTTCGACGACTTCCGTGCGTGCATCTGTCAATTTGGTTCTTAAATAAATTCAAACATCTTTCAGTAACTCATTCTGGCTAGCCGATTTTATTTTCAAACTTGGCCTCAGGGCTTTGGGTTCGATCCTACCCCCCCCCCCCCGGTTTCTTTTTATTTAACACCACACACACCTCCAAACACCCGGGCAATGCCGGGTACCCCCGCTAGTCTATATATATATAAAAGCGAAAATGTATGTATGTATGTATGTATGCTTTTCCTCGATGTCCACAAAAGGCTTCTTACAGAGAAGCGCTCACTCGGTTCACAACTTCTTAAAACTTTTTATATCATCTATAAATTGTAATATCTCACACTTAACCACGGAGCTCGCCTGTCTATTTAATTTTATTGACTTTCGAACGTTAATTATTCCACATTTCCCGCATCGGCACGCATTACATTCGGTTTTCGGTACAAACAAAAAGTAAAACTCGACTTTAATAACAGGCCCAGAGCCAGTGAACATTTGTCAACTTCGTCATATCAGATGGGGGAGCGGGTTTTTGAAAACAAACAAACCGATTTATTGACCTCATTAAAAACTGTCCCGCACAAAATGCTGACTGCTGAATACCTATCGCCGTCACGTCAATCAAAAACGAGCACCTGTTTTTTTTTCACACTTTGCTATTTTCCAACTGTGCGTCATCAAGGCTTTGTTTTTTTTTTCACGGGCACCTGTTTTTTTTTCACACACACCTACAAACTCCCAGGCAACGCTGGGTACCCCTCGCTAGAATATATATAAAAGCGAAAATGTATGCATGTATGTATGTGTGTGTGTTTGTATGTCTGCTAAAAACTTTCAACAGACAGAACAAAAATTCACAAATTTGGTCTCATATGAAAGCCCCATCCTTCGTCCGACAAATATCGAAAAACTGGCCAAAAACGTTAATTTTTTCACCCTGGAATCAGCACTTTTCTACAGGGGCTGGGGGGGGGGGTCAGCAAAAACCGTCCTTTCATGACGAGATCGGTTCTACGCATGTGTCAGACGTCATAACCTGATTTAGTTTAAATATTTGAAGAACTGACTAAATTTCATGTCCGTCGTCTTAGCTCAGTTGGTTAGAGCGTTGGGTAATTATCTAAACGTTTTGGGTCTGAATCGTTGTGTGAGATGTTTTTTTTTTGTTTTTTTTTAAATTTTAATATTAATATTGAAGCAGGGTTATTTAAGCCATTTTTCACGTAACGTTCATTTTTCTGGGATTTTTTTACTTCGCTTATTCTTAGGTTTTCGTTAACAACCCCCGCACCGATGACTACACACCCAAAAACACCCGGGTACTCACCGATTTTTAAAATTTTAATATTGAAACAGGCTTATTTAAGCCATTTTTCACGTAACGGTCGTTTTTCTGTTTTTTTTTTTTTTTTTACTTCGCTTATTCTTAGGTTTTCATTAACACCCCCCACTCGCGACCAACCACACACACCCAAAAACACCCGGGCAACGCTGGGTACCCACCGATTTTTTAAATTTTGATATTGAAACAGGCTTATTTAAGCCATTTTTCACTTGTTTTTTTTTTTTTTTGGTTTTTATTTTTCAGATTTTTTAAAGAAGTTTTAACGTTCGTTTTTCTGTTTTCTTTTTTGTTTTCGTTTTTCCGATTTTACATTTAACATCGTTCGTTTGTCTTACGTTAGTTTTTTTGTGTTTATTTCTTATATTTTGATCCCCACCCCGCCCGGGTACCCCCCACTTTATTTTTCAGATAAGTTTTAACGTTCGTTTTTCTGCTTTCTTTTTTGTTTTTTTTACTTCGCTTATTCTTAGGTTTGATTAACACCCCCCATCCCCGACCGACCACACACCTCCAAACACTCGGGGCAACGCCGGTTACCCCACCCCCACCAGTTATAAATAAAAGAAAAACATCTGAAATTCTTGGTTCTTTAAAAATGAAAGAAAGCGCACACATTCAGAAACGTAAGAATTTTTGGTACTTGTGCAGTGTACGAATCATGCTGAAATAACATTATTTAGAAAGCCATTCTTAATATGGGGAGGGGGGCTTATTAACTATTCTGCATTTTCACCTAACAATTTAATGAAAAAAAAAAAAAAACACCATAAAATTGTAATTTAACTTTAAAATCCTATTTGAAATGTAACACTGCATACACTGCAAAAACAAATTTTTCTTTGAAATTAATATTTGTTTATCTAATTGGTTAAAGAATAATAAATAAAAAAGATATATAGATATGCCTGCATATATTCGAATTAATGCCGCAAATGCTTATTTCTTTAATAATAAAGAAAAAATGCAAGCATTCGGAAACGTTAGAATATTTGATGAAATCAATATTTGTTTATCTAATCGGTGAAAGAATAATAAAAAAAGATATATATTATGGCATCGTATATTAAATTTATCGTCTGAAATTCTTATCTTTACAAAAAAAGAAAGGAGAAATTATTTCAAGAAAAGGGGAGAAGCTATGTAAATAAATGAAGTTATTTGGAGAAAAGAAACGTATCTCAAGGAAACAGTTGTATTAATTTAAAGAAAAAGTAAATGAATTTGCATATACTTACAATATTATAATGTCGATTAGCACTTGTATCGATGCAGGGTGGATGAACGTAAATTTTATAAAGTTTATTTGATGTTTGAGCAAAATCAAATTTTAATTAATTTCGTTTTAAAAATAATGGGCGAGAGAATATGTTTATTTTTAAATGATTGCTTGCATGTCAACCTTTCATGTGTTGAAATAGTCTTGTAAGGTGTTTTGATTGTAATAAGTGGCAGACGACCATCTGACGATTTCGGTGGATTTTCCTCAGGCGACGATTTGAAGATGAATCCATGTATTGTTATTATAGATATAAAATATAAAGTATATGAGACATTTTATTTGATTAGGTATAAACATTTTAGAAATAAACCTGTATTTTGTGTTGTCATAATGTCCTGTGTATGAAAGCTCTGTCAAAACAATTAAAAGTAATAAAAATGCACGCATTCAAAAAAATTTGCAGTTTTTGTTTGTTATTAATATTTATTTATCTAATCAATAAATGGATATATATATATATATATATATATATATATATATATATATATATATATATATATATATATATATATATATATATATATATATAGGTACGTTTTTGTAAATGTTTCTGATAAAACAAAAAAAAATGTACGCATTCAAAACGTAAAAACTTTTGGTACTTGTGCAGTGTACGAATTGTACCATTCTTAACATGGGGAAGGAAGCTTTTTAACTGTTCTGCACTTTCACCTAACAATTTTAAAAAAAAGAAAGACGCCATATAAATTTAATTTAACTTTTAAATCATATCTGAAATGTAACACTGCAGACACTGCAAAAACACCGAATATTTATTTGAAATTAATAATTATGTTAATCTAATCGGTCAAAGAATAATAATAAAAAAGATATATAGGTAGGTCTTTGTATATTTGAATTAATGTCTGGAATGCTTATTTTTATAAAAATAAAGAAAAACGTATGCATTAGGAAGCATTAGAATTTTTGATTCGAATGTAATATTTGTTTGTCTAATCGATAAATGAATAATAGAAAATTACAAATTAAAAACTGAGTAAAATTTACGTCTTACTTCATATTTTAATAATTAATACAAAGACATGAAAAAAATGAGTTGGTATCATCAGCTAGAATCGAAATCAAAACATCTAGCGTTTCAGCCTGATGTTGTTTTCTAAACAACTTGAAGGAATGAAGCGAATAATGAAGCATGCGCATAAAAAACAAAAATGTCGGCTCGGGGGAATGGACATTTTCCATGTAAATTTGCCAATGTCTGTACGCAATGTACATGTATATAAATAAAGATATTACTCCCTATAAACCATTCTTGGTGCATGAATACTATTTCCTGAGAATTTCAGTGTTATGTGACCAGTAGTTTAAGAGTTTACCTGTTAAATATTTACACACACACACATACATGCGATGTTTTATTTATATAGATTTATTTAAGGGGCATTTTTTAAACTCTAGAGTTGGCAGGACACTTGTTGGATCCCAACTTTTTGTGATCAACTCAAACAGAGTCCAAGTTTTAACTCATCATCATATCTTGTCGCTCCATCTCTTCAACCAGCGGCGTGCGGTTTGATTACCAACACTGAGGTCTTCGTCCGTGCAGTTGGGCCCTAGTGGGCAAGATGTTAAAATGTGCTCGATGGTCTGAACTTGGGCACCACAGGGGCATTCAGCAGTTGTAGAGTAACCCCACATGAGGAGGTTGTCGCCAGTTTTTGCAACTTTTGCCCTTGCCCTATTCAGAGTGACCCACTCCGAACGGGACAGGTGTGTGCCAGGTGGTAAGGTTTCACTGGGCTCTGGCAGTGCTATATTTGTAGACTGAGGATCTACCTCTCTCCACATCTGCAGCCGGTAAGAGGATGTAGGAGTGTCCGGTAGTTCCTCCACTGTGGCAAAGCTTCGCCGGGACAAGTTTTCTAGCCACTTCCGAGTAGCCATAGAGAGGGTGTCTGGGGTCTTCGAGTTGTTTAGTACGCTCAACTCTTGCAATTGTATCCCGGCAGACTTTAGGTGGTGGTATGCCACTTAATCAGTATAGGGCTAGTAGAGGTGTGCTTTTTAAGTTTCCGGTTATGATCCGGCAAGCTTTGTGGAAATCTGCGTCAATGCGGTGAGTATGGGCTGAGCGAGACCATACTGCAGCGCCATATTCAGCCGTGGAGTAACATAGGGCTAATAATGTTGTCCTTAGCGTGTGTGGGTCTGGTCCCCAACTCGAGTTAGCCAGTATGTTGACTAAGTTAATTTGAGGCGCGATCTTCTTTCGGAGCTTGTTTATGTGTGTCTTGAAGGAGAGAGTTCGGTCCAGTGTGATGCCAAGGTAGACTGGATATGGTTCATTTACTAGCTCCTTACCTTCCCATTGGATCTTCAGCTTCCTGTTGGCTATGTGGTTGTTAAGGTGGAAACTACAAACTTTTGTTTTCCCAGGATTTGGATTGAGGAACCATTTCTTATAGTAGGAGGCTAGGGTTTTTAAGGCACTGGAGATTCTTTTCTCAATTGCTTCAAAGCTCTTGTCTTGTGTCGCAAGACACGTGTCATCCGCATAGATGAATCTACGGATGTCTGTAAATTCTGGTAGGTCATTTGTATAGATGTTAAACAAAGTCGGCGCCAAGACAGAACCCTGGGGCAGACCATTCTTCTGTGACCTCCACCGACTCTGCCTACCATCCATTTCGACAAAGAATCTTCAATTCCGGAGAAGAGATTCTATAATGGAAACCATTTTTCTGTTCTTCAAGGTCTGGCCAACTTTCAGCAGAAGTGCTCGGTGGTTGATGGTGTCATAGGCTGCCGTGAGGTCGATAAATACAGCCCCTGCGATTTTTTTTCTTTCATACCCATCCTCTATGTACTGAGTCAAGTTCAGAACCTGACCAACTAAATTACAATTAAAAAATGTGAGAAAGACAGCAAGAGAGAGAAAGAGGCACACATACATGTAAACCAGAAGACAAAGATATGTTTGTTATTACATTTACAGAGTCTGCTTATCAGTTAACTTGATCTGACCTTTTGACAGCATTAGTAGAGATGACAGTGGTTCAATGGTTACTGACACGGACTGACACCTGATTCCCTAGTTCGATTCCAGTTCATTCCACGAAAACTCACTTTCACTAACGATGCTGGCAACCATCATGTGGTCCCTCCCATTAGTACCTGATATCCTTCTAGAAAAGAATTCTTATTAGAAAGATATCGGGGAAACAAATGCCAACAAAATTCTCATCATGAATGATGGTCAACAACAATAGTAAACCTCAATTGCTTTGACATGGCTGAGATTTTATAAACATCTGAACTGATTAAATTTAATTAACAATACACTCACATATCACCGTGTTTATAATAATGCAATTTAAAGTAATGCATAAGGTTTTTAAATGTGGATAGCTGAAGCTCCCCAAAAAGGGCTCTTTAACGCTGTGCCACACTCAGCCCTGAGAAGAGAGCTAGATTTGCTTCTCTCTGTTGGAAGGCTAAGAATAAAATCGTCAGTGATGTTCTAGTGTGGATGCCAAAACAGGGATGTAATTCAGTAGCAATGCTGTACAGAATTTATGTCAATATCAACTTGCAAAGGACTCACAATGTACCTATACCGAACATATTGGAAGGCTACGAGTCAAACGTCGTTTGGCGTGATGCAGGAGAGAGTCTTGAAGATCCGTGATACGAGGAGGAGAAGAATACAATACTTTACTATCATACTCAGCCAGGAATTACCTCAGCTCCAAAGCCAACAGAGTACAAGAGTATTGTGAATCAGAATGATAATCCAAATCAGAACTAAACCCGTCTTTAAGACTCGCATTACATATCCATCATATTATCGTTTCTCTTCATGTAACTCAGGTCCTCAACACTTACCAGCCAGTTTGTAACATAAAATTAATTACAACTTAGCATTTTTATCCGTTGTGTCATGGATCAATTATTGTGGATGAGAACAGTAGTCCGAATAATCCAAATTATCAATCTTCATCTCAAAATTTCTGAAATATAAAATCAATTGGCTGTCACTAGTCTAAACTTTAGCAATAGTTCAATGTGCTTGATCTGCCCTTATTTAGGATTCAGTAAATTAATTTGAAGGAGACAGCTGAACTGCACAAGGTGAATGTCATCACAAATCAGATGTAAGGACTTTTTCTTATTAATTTTTTTTTTTTTAACTCGCTCCAGGCAAGCTGTGAAGCCACTTCTCCTGAAAGATAATTATCGTAATGTCTGTGCATATCGAATGTGATCCAATACAGTACATGTAATACTCAAATTTATGGGTAACACAAAGAATATGAATTATTGATGAACTAAATTTATGCATTTAACAGTGGCACACATGGGAAGAAAATTAGTCATGTGAAAATAATAAAAGAACGTTTTTACTTTTTATCAAATACTAACAGAAGTACTTGTTTATGCAGGGGCTTTGCTTGAATTTTATAGCTAAGTTTAAGAATTAAAAACATCTATTAAATATTTTTTATCCATTTTTTTGTTTTATTTAAAAAAATTGGTTCTTGTCCAGAATTCCCCCTATATTACAAAACACACATAAAGAAAAATCTGTATAATGTCATGACATATAAATTGATCAAGTAGTTTTATTTTTATAAAGAAAATCATTTATAAGAAATTAATGGGAATTTGTAGGCATTGAAACAAAAATCTCATAGGTTTGAATCGTGTTGAGTTTTTTTTGCTTTGTTTTTTTTTTAGTTTTTTTTTTTTTAAATGGCAGCTAAGACAGTCACTCCTTGGTTATTCATAAAATTTGATTTTATTTGAAATAAAACTACTGGATTAATTCACATAATTTTGGGAATATGATATTTTCATTTATATCACAGGTATGTACACCATTGTTGTTGTTGTATAGCATGTTGAATCGGCTACCTCCAAAGGAAGAAGTATCAAGGGAATATTACATTCACAAGCAGTTACTAGTCGCTTGTAATGTTTGATGCATTTTTGCTTAGAAAGCCAGTATCTTTAGACGGCCAGATCTGGTACCACCAGGTATTACCACTTCGGGCCAAAGTGAACCTGCAAGCAATGATAAGATGCAACTCTATATTCCCCACAGCCCACAAATGGAGCCTCACCACTGGATTTTTTTTTTTTAAGTCATATTTAAAACCAGTACACCATACAGATTTTTCTTTATTTTTGTTTTAATATGAAAGAATTCTGAACAAGAACCAAAAATTCATCAGATTTAATATGATCAATATCAACAAAGGAATAACTGGAATGCTATAGCAAGAAATAAACCCACAAAAAATACACGGAAGCACACACACACACACAGACACACACACAGACACACACAGAAGCACGCACACACACAAAACACATACGGACACAAACAAATACATGCACAGAAACGCGCATGCACACATACACGCATGCAGAAAACACATTCGCACACACAAACACATAGATACACACACACACACACACACACACAAACTCACGCAAAAAACACACACACAAAAACACAAACATGCACACATACGGAAAAAACACACACACAAAAACACAAACATGCACACATGCATAAACAAAGTCACACACACACACTTTGAAAATAGTAAGGAGTAGACAGTTTAAAGATTATAAAATCACACATAAGATTTTGAAGTACATAAAATGTCAATTTACGGTTATGATTAAATGTTAGAGTCTAGCATTATAGTAAACTGTGTAAAGAAAAAACAAAGGAAATAGTATTGTTGAGTATCTGGTAAGGAGAATTGAAATAGAAAGCAGGGGTATTTTTGCTAGTTTATGATATGATGCTGGGTAAAAAAGAGCTGAAGGAAAAGAAAACAGAATACCAAGGTTTTACGTATAAAATAAAAAGAAATTGGAAACTTAGGAAGATCTCTATCATTTCACTAATTATAGGACCAGCTAAACTAATGAAAAATAATTTCAATTGCACTTAGAGGGACGTTCGGAATCTTATAAAGATCTCTCGGTTGAAATATATAAAATAGCCTTGACACACACACACTTACATATACACGCAAAGAAACGTGAACGCACACACACAAACGCACAAAAAACAGCAAAAAACATGGACACATAAACAAATTCACACATACGCAGAAAAATAAAACACACACACACACACATGCAAAAACACACGGATATACACACAGGCACAAAGTCACGCACACACACTACATACTTTGAAAATGTTATGTTATGACGTGGGTAAATGGCATCCTTCGTAACAGTAAAAAACATGATAATAAATCACATCGATGGAGAGACAAAACAATGGTTATCAGTTAACAACATTTATTGATGTTAACATAACGATTACATAAAAATATATATTCAGATGGGAACAGATTGAATTAGAAATGTCTGCTACGAAGAACGACGTTCGTTCCTTCAGTGTCCCAATCGCTAACTCTCCTGCTTCTCATGCCGCTCTCGTGGTATTCTCGTTCCTGTATTTACATACGAGAATCCCAGGGACCATTCCACGGTTCAGGGGAAACAACTCTTCTCTGAAAATTTAGGAGGTATTTCCCTTAGATTAGATTCTTAGATTCATTCTAATTGTCGTCCGAACATCTCCCCTTTTAATTATGTCACTTGTACGATTTAAGTTGGGGATCCACCTGTAAGTGTTGTGTTGGATAATGGATGCGAGCTGACTTTCGGATATTTGGGTCCTGCATCCCAGCTTCAGTGCTCTGAGAAGCTTCTGGTGGTTGTTGAGGCAAGTTGAAGGTGTCCACCAAGATGTTTAGAGGAATAGAAAGATCTTGTTCTACTTTGTCTGGAAGATATGATGATCGCAGTTGGTTAGCGTGTCGAACCCAAATTGAATCTTAGACTTTTACCTTGTATGTTACATTTCCAGTTCTTTGTATAATGTAACCTTAAGTCCATGAGTCCTTGTTGTTGCGGTAATTCTTTTAACGGTATCCATGAGTCATTCGACTTGACCATTCGATTGTGCATGGAATGGTGCTGTGCAAATGTGGTTGATACCATTTTGTTCGCAGAAGATGGAGAACTTGGCTGAGCTAAAAGCGGTGCCGTTGTCAGCGACCAAAGTTTCGGGAATGCTGAACCTGCTGAAAATCTTCTGAAGTTTGAAAATTGTTTCCTCAGAAGTGATGCGGTTCATTTGAAATATTTCGGGCCATTTGCTGTAGGCGTCTACAATAGGGAGAAAAAAATTGTCCATCGGTGGATCCTGCAAAATCTATGTGGAGGCGTGACCAAGGAGAATCTGGAACAGGCCATGAAGAAAGTACAGACTTCCGAGGAGATTTAGCTGCTAGCTGACATTTACTGCAAATGCATGTAAAATCTTCTAATTACTTGTCCATATTTGGCCAATAAATGTAACTGCGTGCTAACGCGTTCATTCGACTGGCGCCTTGGTGTCCGAAATGGAATTGCTTTAAGACCCTGTTTTGTAGTGATGAGGGAATGATGACCCGTTCAGCAAGGAGAAGTATACCATCAACTTCAGATATGGAAGATTTCCGTTGGAAGAAAGGTAGTAACAGGTTGTTTGGAGATACTTTTGGCCACTTGGTACAGTGATAGCAGATAACTTCTTGAAGTAGAGTGTTAGAAGCTGTGGCTTCTTTAATCATATCAGCAGTGACCAGTAGTTCCTGTATTGTAGCTGTGAGTGTTGAGGAGATTTCTGGCTGCAGTGATACCGCTGCAACAACAGTCTTTCGGTAGCCTCTGGTATGTACTAATAAGTCAGGGCATCAGCATGTCCGATCGAATTAGTAGAGAGGTACTTTATAGAGAAGTTATAGTCCAGTAATGTGGTAGCCCATCGCTGAAGATCATTAGCAGTATACACTGAGATACCTTTCTTAGAACCAAAAATGCTCACCAAAGGTTTATGGTCTGTGACCAAAGTGAAGTGACACCCATAAATCATTTTGTGAAATTTCTTCACAGCAAAATTTATTGCCAAAGCTTCTTTTTCGATTTGGCCGTAATTCCTTTCTGCAGGTGTCAGTGACCTGGATGCATGGGTGACAGCTTTCTGACTACCATCAGGAAAAATGTGAGAGATCATGGCTCCAACGCCATAGTCAGAAGTATCGGAAACCACAATAATGTCTAAGGATGGATTAAAATGAGTCAGGCGAACTCTGAAGAGAGTGAAGCTTTGATTTTGGCAAAGGCAGCCTTGCATTCTGGTAACCAGTTCCATGCAACCTCTTTCTTCAGAAGGTTATTTAGAGGAGTTCGGATGTGGTGTAACTCTGGCAAAAATGAGTTGTAATGGCTCACCAACCCAAGGAAGGAACGTAGGGTTTTGATATCTGTTGATATCTGTTGGAGCTGGCATGTTTTCTATGGCTGAAATATTCTCTGGATCAGGTCGTTAACCTGTTTTATCAAAGATGAAACCCAGATACTTTATTAATGTCCGGTAGAATTGGCAGATTTTAGCATGTATATGGAAACCGTATTGTTGGATCCTGTCAAGTACTGCAATCAGCCGTTGAAGGAGTTCGTCCTGGGATGTGCCAGAGATGATGTCAACAATGAATGCTGTGGCTTCCATTATGCTTGTCAGCATGGAATCCATGGTCTGCTGGAATACTGCTGGAGCAGTTTTGACCCCGAACAGAGGACGGTTGTACCGGAATAATTCTTTGTGAGCGTTGATTGTAAGGAGCTTCTTGAAGTCCTCATCAACTTCAATTTGTAAGAACGCACCAAAGAGGTCAATTTTTGCGAAACACGTCCCACCATTGAGCTTGGCGAAAAGATCTTCAGGTATTGGCAGGAGATATTGATGTGAGTCCAGTGCATTGCTCAGACCTGTGTAATAATCTGCACGTATGCAAACTTTGCCGTTTGCTTTTTGGACCACAACAATAGGAGCTGCCCATCTGGAATAGTTTGTCGGTTCTAGTACTCCAGCTTTTTGGAGACGATCCAGTCCGTTTTCAACTATGTTGAGAGCTGCGTAGGAAACAGGGCGTTTAGGCCTAAATACTGGCTTGCTATCTGTCTTCAACTTGAGAGTGGCTTTCGTTTTAGTACAACATCCCAAATCCTCCTGAAAAACATTACTGAATTTAGACTTAGGCGTCTGAGTAAAATGTTTTTCAGTGTCCTGTGTTGACTTCAGGGAAAATGAGTTGAAAACAGATTCCAATAAAACAGTGAAGAGATCGAGTTCCTCAATCCAGTCCAAACCGATCAGGTTTAGATCATTGTGTCACGTAGCAAGTTCCAGTAAAAACTTTGTTTCAGAAGGAAACGGAGCACTTCAGTTCCCCAGTCAGTTTGATATCATTCCCAGATGCACTTTTGGCAATATGGTTGGTTTTTATTAAGTTTGGTTTGCCAATTTTTGTCCATGTTTTGTGTGAGATGAGAGCGATATCTGATGCTGTGTCGAATTGGAATCGAACTGGATTCTCGTTTAATCCGACACTGATATATCTCCTGTGAGATTTAAAGTCAATTTTGAAGGAGGCAGAGTGTGTGTTTCGCTCACTCAACTAAACTGAAAGTGAAATATGAAGCGGTGAAGTATGCGTTGGAGAAAATTGATTATGATCGCAAAAGTGGTTTATTAGTGTTGACCTGAAGATGGTGAACTTTTTGTTAGGACAACGGTCTGGCTTCACCAAGTATCCATGTTTTTTGTGCATGCGGGATAGTAGGGATCATACTCAGCATTACACGAAGAACTGGCCTGTGCAGGAGGAATTCATGCCTTGCAAAGAAAGAAACGTCATACAATAACCCTCTGGTGGACAGAGGCAGAATACTCTTCCCACGGTTGCACATTAAGCTCGGCTTGATCAAGCAGTTTACCAAGGCTCTCAACATGTATAGTGAGTGCTTCACTTATTTGTGCCAGGTTTCCCAGGATTAACGATGGAGAAGTTGAAAGCTGACATCTTTGACAGTTCTCAGATCTGGCAGCTCATTAGAGATCCAGAATTCGACAACTATATGAACAAAGTGGAACTGGAAGCATGGAAGACATTTGTTCTGGTAGTGAAGAACTTTCGTGGCAACAATAAGACGAGAAACTATGAAGAATTTCTCAACAACATGCCGACTGCTTTCAGAAACTTGGGCTGCAACATGAGTGTCAAGATGCACTACCTATTTTCACATATGGACCAGTTTCAATGAGTGACGAGCAGGAGAAGAGATTACATCAGGACATGAAAGCAATGGAGACCAGGTATTAGGGTCGCTGAAACGCAGTCATGATGGCTGATTACTGTTGGACTCTAAAGAGAGACCTCCCTGCCGCTAAGCATTCCAGGTGTTCAAAGAACGGATATTTAAGTCCTGAAGTTTGAACAATGGTGATGCAACATACAATTTACGTTTACTTACCTTTATCAATGTCCACCATTCAGTTTACAGTAATCGATGTTTCCATCAGGTAATCAATAAATATTGTTGGACAAACGTTTTTTTTCCTTAAAAACCTTAATTAGGATGATGTGTATTGACAAAAATAAGCTGATAATGCCACCAAAATGTAATCAATTTTGTCACATGGTTTGATTTTCTTCAAATCAACTTAGCACACAAACCTGACCTGATGGAGAGAAACGGCTGCTATTTCCTGATTCAGCCGTACAAAATACCCTAAATTACTTGTAGAAATCTAGACAATAATCACAAAGTAAAAAATTGTTGTCCAGTATTATCAGTGTATCTACTCCCTCCACCATTGCCGTGAATATATATTTGTTTTTGAATTCACGGCTGATATCACTGGATGTTGGGAACAGATATTACACTTTGATTTCAGCCAAAAGGCCAAGATCTATAAAAATGTTTTTATGACGAGGCATTTTTGAATGAAAAAAAAACAAAAAAAACTGATTTAATTTATTATTGTATTATTTTTTAGTGGGTGTAGGTAGTGTAATATCGGTTCTGTTGTCATAAGACTGCCCTCCCAGGAATTACCTCCTCCTTTTTAAGGTGGTGGAGATAATCCTTCCAAGTATTACACCATTGTTTGAATGATGGTTAATGTGGTATCTGTTGTGCTGTCATGAGACAAACTTCACAAGTACTACCTTTTTTTCTTTTTTAATGGAGGGGGAGAATGTAGTATCTTTCTTTTCTGTTTTTCCTTCCTTGATGCGGAAGATCTTCCCAAGTTTTACCTTCTCTATTTTGGAGGGCGTATTGTAGTGTAGGTTCTGTTGTAATGACATCATTCTACCAGGCATTATTTGCCTTTTTTCTGGGTCTGTGTATGCAATTTGTTCATTATAGCATCCTCGCAGCAAAAATCTGTCACCAGAGACAGCATATATTTGCTAGTTGACTAACGTTTGTTTCAATTAAACTTTCTTTTCATAGGAAAAACATTGTTAATGCACTACCCACATAGCAGCAGCCAAATAGAGTAACAGTTAGAAGCCTCGACTGTGGTTTGGGTGGTTGATTTTCAATCCTGGTAGTAGTTGCTTGTCTAGCCACACTGATGAGCTGTGATACAGCTAAATAGTATGTAGATGACATTATATATATATATATATATATATATATATATATATATATTAGTGTTGGTGGGACGATTCATCGGAATCGGATAAATCGGAACTTTTTGGAGTATCGGAATTGGAAATATTTGTGCTTATTTTCTGATGCCAAAAATGATTCCTTTAATCGTATATATATTTTTTATATGAGTTTGTTGAATAAAAAAAAAAAAAAAAAATCTTCCACTGCTGGTAAATATCTATAAATATTCATTGATTTAAACTTCGCTATGTCACTTCTGTGATAAAGAGGAAGTAGGGTGGAGAAGAGGGCTTCGCTTGCTAGATTTCGAAGCTGATTCTGTACTCTATATTGTTTGTTGTATGACATTTACCTTAGTAGGGGGGGGGACCTAGCTTCCTCTATAGGAAGAAGTATCAAGGGAATGTTAAATTTACAGGTAGTTCCCAGTCTTAAACCCCATGCGTAAAAAAAAAAAAAAAAAAAAAACAATAAAAAAAAAAATCCATTTTGATTGTTCGGGGGTCAGTCATAATTTTTAATTAGCTCACATAAAGAAAACCATCTCTTACTAAGTGTCTATCACTCTTCCTCTTTGATTGTATTTTCCGTGACTTATTTCATACTTCTATTACTCATCTTCATTTTACTTACTGTCAAAGGTAATAAAGAACCAAATGGAATTTCACATTTAATCCATAGTTGGTGAGGAAAGGAAAGAAAGAGATATTTATTTATAGCAAGTAGAATGAGATCAATTTTTGACTTTGTCTATATCTTATATTTAACTGGTTTTGCTAATTCACTTTTACTCGAGTCAACCAAATTAATCAGAGTTCGATGGGTTACACAACAAGTCACATACTTTCTAGTATTTTCCATACCGTCTCATTTTACTTCCAAGTTTAGTAATGTTACTATTTAGTTTAGTAATGTAACTATTTAGTTTACAAGGGGTGTGCAATAAGTAATGCCCCTAACCCACTTCCAGTTGTCTGATCTAGCTAAAATTTTGCATGTGCGATGATTTATATCTCTACGGGTTATGTGACAAATTACAACTGAACTAATTGTGGTTTCTGTTTTACAGGTGTTTGAACTGAGTTAGGTGTGAAATGGAGCCCGTTGAATGTCGACAGTGATCCGGTTTTTGTATTTGAAAGGACACACACCACAGGAGACTTTTGATGAAATGAAAGAAACTTATGGTGATAATGCCCCATCATATGACCTTGTAAAACGCTGGCATCATGAATTCAAACATGGCCGGAAGTCTGTGGAAACAGCTTCCAGACCTGGTCGCCTCCCCTTCTGCCATTGATGAGGCATCTGTCCGTCAAGTTGAGGCTGCCATTTTGGAAGATTGGCACATTACTATTCGCCAAATAGCCCAAGATGTCAAGATTAGTACAAGATATGTGGAAACTATCATTCATGACCATTTGCATATGCACAAGGTGTCCGCCAGATGGATTCCCAGGTTGCTCACGCCATTCCAGAAGCAAGTACGCGTCAAGTGCTTGAGGATGAATTTGGATGAGTCAAAGTTTTTCAAAAGACTGATTACACAGGATGAAACCGGGGTCCATCACTATGATCCAGTCAATTCAGTGGAAGTACTTGGACTCACAACCTCCAAGAAGGCAAGGGTGCAGCCCTCCGCTGGCAAGGTCATGCTCATAGTCTTCTGGGACCAGGACGAAGTAGTGATGACAGATTTCCTGGCAAAGGGTACCACAATTACAGGAGCCTATTATGCTTTACTTTTGAGGAAATTAAGGGAAGCTATCAAAATCAAGAGGCAGGACAAGATCAGCAAAGGTACCCTCCTCCTGCAGCACAACGCTCCAGTCCACAACTCGCATGTCGCCAGATCAGAAGCATGAGTGTGTAGTTATGAAATCCTCCCTACTCTCCTGACCTTGCACCCTCTGACTTTCACCTCTTCCCAGCCATGAAGTTGTTTTTGAAAGGAAAGCGTTTCCTAGATGATGCAGCCTTGATTTCTGAAGTCACGTCGTGGTTGGAGGACCAATCTGGGGTGTTCTACAAAAACGGTCTCCAGAGCTGCATCAAACGATGGGAGAAATGCATAACTCTGGGTGCTTCCTATGTAGAGACTGTGCCAAGTTTCGTTGCTCTACTGCTATGAGAAGTGGGTCAGGGGCATTACTTATTGCACGCCCCTCGTAGCAATGTTACTATTTAGTTTAGTAATGTTACTAAGGACAAAATCACTCAGAGAAGATGCACTATTCCTCATATATGCCTGTGCCATACTTAACTGTGAATATTATGTTAATTGAATATTTAGTAAGGGTTTACTTGTAAAGGGAAGTATCCACATGCCAAGTTGTTCTTACAAATCTCTGTACTAACGAGACTGAAGACACTCAAAGACAGTGTCTAGTAGGCATTCAATTTTTATATATATATATATATATATATATATATATATATATATATATATATAAGCCCGGCTTGTGCAAATTCTTTTTCAATCCTGAGTCGTGCTTACTCATTATTTCATTTAAAGATCTTGGAGACTGTTCACATTCAGTTGAGAAGGCCTTCCCTTTGTAAACAGAAGGAATGCCTCTTAGGCTTGAGAGTGATTAGTCTCTACGATCTTCGAGTAATATAACGTTGCTGTATTTCAATCGCTTTCCCCCATATTCCCCCCCATACATAACGTAATGCAACATGAGTTTATTTGTACATATTTTCGATTCCAATACGTGTTTTTTTTTTTCTCCAAAATAAATCCCTTGATACAGCTTTGACAACGAGAGCGAAACCGGTCAGCTAACTCCCCCCATTTTTTTTTTCTTTTCTTCTCTTTACCCCGTTAACTTTATTTTAAACGTTGGCTTTATTTTAAACTTTTTTAATCATGAAGTTAAGTCTCCCTTTCATGGTGGCATTATATATATTGTATGTGGATGGCTATAATGCTCCTTATCTTGAGTTGAGCATATTGGGAAGTGATACATGATATACCATTACACGAAATTTCGTATGGATCCTTTTTTATTCGCTGATTTTTTTTACCTATAATTCTTTTTAGTCGATCTGTCTCTATACAATTTCCGGTTTCTTTTTTTTTTTTTTTTTTTTTTTTTTTTTTCACCCATAATGACTCCATTCATACTTTTCAAAGCGATATACCATTAGTGTATTAAGCGATGTTTTTGGTGCAAACAAATCGAGCTTAGGTATTTTGATGATGTCAAAACATTGTTAATTGACTACCCGCACAGCAGCTGCTGTTTAGTGTAATGGTTCTTAGCCTTGACTGTCGTACGGCCAGTCGGGTTTTGATCCTGACTTGAGGTAGTTGCCTGTCTAGTTGCACTGATGAGCTGTGATACAGCAAAACAGTACTGTATGTGAATGACTATATATATATATATATATATATATATATATATATGTGTGTGTGTGTGTGATAGAAAAAGAATACAAAGAAGTGAGTTATGTTTCTAAATTTGTGAGATTAGAGTTAGGCTTGGGTGTTATTTCCACATTTCGATTGTGGCATAGTGGATAAAGCACTTGATAAAATTCATGTTGTAAGTTACATTCTTCTGGGAGTTGAAGGTTCAATTCTCAGTGTGGGGAACACTCAAAATACAACATCTACCCATTCATGGCTGACAGAATGAGAGCATGCTACTCCCGTGGATTAAATAAAGGATTCGATTTGAAATTTTGTGCAAATTCCCCAGAGTTGGACAAGATACACCTGAAAAAGGTCAGAGGTTACATTAACCAAACCGTAGTAAAAATATTCAAGATAAGAACAGTAGTCTAATTTAATATAAAGTGAATTCTTTATCATTCCGGTTCATTACTTTTTTGTTTTTTTTAATATAATTTTTATTTTAATTTTTATATTAGTATTATTATTAATATATTATTATTATATATTTTTTTCCCCTATATCTACTTTGTTTTTTATCCCTATTCTATTTATTTTTTCTTATAGATTTATACAGGGTGGCGCAAAAGTCACATTATTTTGAATCAGTAATAACTTTAACATTTAATAACTTTTTCTAATTCTTTTTTTCAGAATTTTTGTAGATAAAACATTGACAATTGATCATGGAAAAATTAAGCATTGAGCAACTAACTAAAATTTTGAGTTTTATTTATAAAAAAAAAAAAAATTTTAAAAAAAAATAAAAATAAATAAAAAATCGCCATTCCATAATTAAAGAGCCTATTGTCGGCATTATAATGTCAGACAAGCTCCCAATCAGAGCACAACTGATCATCTTCGGGGGCGGTTTGGGCAGCAGGGTTCAGTCAGTGATCAGCCATGAACTGGCAGACCACATTCAGTATGTACAGTTGAAAATGTACTGATAGAGGGCAGCATTGCTGAAAACCCAGACACTTCAACTTGAAGACGGGCTACTCAGATTGGGATGTCCAGATGGTCACTTCAAAGAATTCTGAGGGAATTGCACTTGTTTCCATACAAAATTCAAATGCAACACGCATTAAACCCACAAATTTGCAGTCTCGTTTATGCTGTTCATATTGAGCAATTAGCGAGAGGACAAAATGAGTTCATCCATAAGCTAATAATGAGCAACGAAGCCCATTTTCATCTGAACGGGTTTGTGAATAAGCAAAACTGCCAAATATGGGCAATTAAAAATTCACGAACCGTTCATCAACGTGAATTGTATCCAATAAAATGTACTGTATAGAAAGGGTGATAAGTCCTTATTTCTTCAAAGTCGAAGAAGGTGTTGCATGACAGTCATTGCATCATGCTATCAACAAATGATTGAAAATTGTTTAAGGCCAGCTAATCAGGACAACCGGAAATGTGGTCCCAACAAGATGGAGCAACTGCCCACACTGCTGTCAAAGTATGGCGCTCCTAAGGGGATGTTTGGCAAGTGTTTAATTAGCAGATTTTGATTAGCCTTCATGTTTATCAGATTTGACAGCCCCTAACTTTTTCCTTTGGGTTTATCTTTAAAAAAAAAAAAAAAAAAAAAAAAAAAAAGGTATATGTGAAGAATCCAAGAACAATTAAAGAACTTAAAAACATCAAACATGAAATCCGAAAACTAGAGCCTGTTATTTTAAGAAGTATAATGGAAAATGCCATAACTAGAGCCCGCCTTCGTGAAGCCGAAAATGATGACCATTTAAAAGGATATAATTTTTAAAAACTAATATAAAAAAAAATACCAGTTAAATTTATAAGTAAATAGTAGTAAATTACTTTAAATGTTGAAGTTGTTATCACATAAACCAATGCGTGAGTTTTGTGCCACCCTGTATATTATTTCTCTAATCTTATGGTTATAATATTTGGTTTAATTAAATATTTATTAACTTTGTTGCTTATAATAATAGATATATACATCTTATTTTATTATTGTTTTTATTTTTATCTTCGTCTATCTATTATATAAATCTGAAACGTCTGTGTTTGTGCGTATGTTTGTGTGTTTGTATGTCTGCTAAAAACTTATCTGCATCGGGCCGGCACAAAACTGGTACTATTTTAAAGAGCAATGCCTCAGATGCATAATATGTGAAAATTAGAAAAAAAAAAAAAAAAAGATTCATTCTATGGGGGATCAACTGAACTAATTTTTAAAAGTATGTAGAGGGGGGGGCTGTTTTGGGTCTCTTTTTTCACAAGTCATGCACACGTATTAAACTAAAACTATGTTTAAAATGCTTATTTTCTAACGTCATGACGGCATAAGCACTCGTGACTTTGTGGGCACATAAAACCGTCTTTCTAAATGATTTTAATACCGTGGCTGTGTGGGCACACAAAATCGTCTCTAAACGATTTTAACATCTGCGCAGTTGTGAACCGTTTCATCTTAACATTAAGCAGATAAATTTGCAACGTCATGGTATGACTGTCACCATAGCTGAATCGGTTTGAGAGTTGTCTTACAACTATTAGTTTTTGTGTTCGTGTCCACCTTACGGCAGATATTTCGTTTTTTATTTTTAATATATTTTTGAAAACGTTTATTTTGGTAAGTTTTTGCATTTAAACAGGGTTAGGCTGCCTAGCGTTGCTCAGTTGTAAGATCCAATTAAATATGATATTTTAATGTATGCAAATTTCATATTTATTATTATAGAGCCAATTCTCTGTTGATTATTATATTGTACCCAATATATAGAAATTTCAAAAGTAAAAAAAAAAATGTTTTTTTAAATATGACTTGGGTTCTATCAGCTAGAATCAAAGCCAAAACATAACGTTCCAACCTTTGTGGTTAAGGTTGTAAAGTTTGCTAGAATTAAATGACGTCACGGTGTTCAAATTTGAGATGGTCACAAACAAATTCAAACTTTTAGTACAAAAATTACTCTTGTGCATACAGATGTTCCCTGCATCTCCTTCTCTTTTTTCTTTTCTTATTTTCTTTAAACTGCAAGACATTCTCTCACTATTGCATATTCCAACCGAGAGATCTTTTTCAGATTCTAACCGTCTCCTTTAGTGCAATTGTGTGTGTGTGTGTGTGTGTGTGTATATATGTTTATATACGCACACCAACTTCACATGATTAAACGATCAAAGGTTATCCTCTCATTGGCTATACCTTTATCTCCTGCCACCTCCCCCCCACCATGCACACACATCCCCTTTATTACACTGAGGAAGACCAAATGTTCGTTTAGAAAAATAGTTTTCAAAAAGCATTTTGTATTTCTACATGCCACCAAATAAGAAATAAATAGAAAAAATATATATATATTATTCCTTAATTGGAATTCATTTTTGAGATGAGCATTATATATATTAATTTATTTTTATTTCGGACTATTATTCTCATCTTTATTAGTTGTTGTTTTTCATCTTTTATTGGTTTGTTTTATTCACAACGTTTCGGCCAACTATTCCTCTGGCCTTAATATATATAAATAGAGAAAAGTTAAGCATATACACAAACATCCACAAACAGATTATTTCACAACTTTTAAGTGCGGTAATGAACCGCCAGGAATCGAACATACAACCATATAGTTGATAGTCAGCAGTTCGACATTAAGTCACGTGATCAGTGCTTGTAAATCATAGCTCCAATGTTTATATAAACATTGACTGATACTCTTAAAGTGGTCCATTTGTTTTTTTACAAAGAGCTTCGCATCATGCTAACTCTAGGTAGTAAGCACATAATTTAATAAATGTTCTACCCAAGATTTTTTTAATAACAATAATCAAAACCTACAATCTGACAAAATTATTTTACATTTCTGAATTTTTGAGATGAGGACTGGTTATTCGTATCATCTTGAGTGTCATTTTCACAATGTTTCAGTCAATGTAACCACAGAGCTTTTTCAGGTGTATCTTGTTGAACTTGAGAATTTAAGAGTCCAGTTCTCAGTGTGGGTGACCAAAAATTACAATTGCGAATTATTTAGGACCTTTTTATTAAGTCATGGCTGATGGAACAAGAGCTTGCTATTCCATGAAATAATAATGGGTTCCATTCGAAATTCCGTTCAAATTCCTAAGCTCGACACAAACATTCCCGAATTCAACAAGATACACCTGTCGGAGTTTACATTGACCGAAACATTGTGAAAATGACACTCAAGTTAAGAACAGTAGTTCAATGAATCCAAATAATACGAAGATTTTTTTATAATAATAATACCTACAATTTCTGAAAAGAAGAACTTGGCAAATAAGCGGTAACCCTACACATGTTAAATTTATTAAAATTTGACCAAATTATTATAAGATATTTTTAGCTAAGCTTGATAGATCAACAGACCGATGAACCAAACCTTTCATTGAGATACAAGAACACATCTGTATAAAAAAGAAAAAAAAAAACTAAAAGACTTGACCAACACATGTTATTAGTCGACGACTCATCACCAAAAGGCCTGATGACAATTGGTGGGTAGAGATCAGGCGTGAGGTGGCAGGTGGAGAAGCTGATAATTTCAAGCAGAACCTAAAATAACACCAGTCAAACGAGTCAAAAACTTCTGATTTTCATTAATGAAAAAAAACAAAAGTTCCTTGTGTGACAATAAAATGGGGAAGTAATCCGATTATGAAAATTGCTTATCCTGATTTCCATTTTTGTTTTTTTAGGAAAGGCAGAGGTGGCTGTCATTCAATCTCGGTTCATAAACAGGATTAATTTCTTAACAGATTATGGCTTTAATTAAATATCCCAAACTAAAAGTTTATTTTCTTATTAAATTGCCTTGAATAGTAATGGTAGTCCGATTTTCTAATCAAATTACCTTAGATTGATAAAGGTAGTCTCTGATTTTCTAATAAAATTTCCTTGAATTCATAAAGGTAGTCTGATTTTCTAATAAAATTGCCTTGAATTCATAAAGGTAGTCTGATTTTCTAATAAAATTGCCTTGAATTCATAAAGGTAGTCCGATTTTCTAATAAAATTGCCTTGAATTCATAAAGGTAGTCTGATTTTCTAATAAAATTGCCTTGAATTCATAAAGGTAGTCTGATTTTCTAATAAAATTGCCTTGAATTCATAAAGGTAGTCTCTGATTTTCTAATCAAATTACTTTAGATTGATAATGGTAATCTCTAATTTTCAAAAAAAAAAAAAAAAAAAAAAAAAAAAAATGTCCTTGGATTAGTAAAAGTAGCTCACATGGATTGCTAATGATAGTCTCCAATTTTCTAATAAAATTCTCCGATTCTCTAATCAAATTACCTTAGATTGATAATTGTAGTCTCTGATTTTCTAACCGGATTGCCTTGGATTTGCCTCAAGGGTTCGATCCTCATAATTTTTTTTTTACCCCCACCCCCCGGAGATTCCACACACACACCTCCAAACACCCGGGCAACGCCGGGTACCCCTCGCTAGTTTATTTCTAGAACAAAGTACATACAATTGAGAAAAAAAATCTATTTCTACAATAAAATACAACTAATTGGGAAAATCCATTTAAATAAAGTACATGTATTTCTTTATTCATTTCTATGATAAAGTACAAAGAATTGAGAAAAAAAATCTTTCTATGATAGTGGTGCTACCAGATCAGGCTGTCTGAAGATATTGGCTTCCTGAAACGCAATGCACCTAACATTTATGCTTTTTGTTTTTCTACTTCTTTTTGCAAAACTTAATTATGTTCTGCAAAACCAAAAACTCACCTTTTCCTCCTTTTTCCTTCTTCCCATTTCCCTTTTCTCTTTCTATCTCCCTCACTTTCCTGACTGGTTTCCAAACTTAAAATGTACCAAACATTAATACTGTAACCCTTTTCTCTCCCCCATTGCAAAACTCATTCATGTTCTGCAGGGCAGGGAACAAAAACGTTAAAATCCACTATAAAACAACTAAACCAAACACTACAAGCTAGCAATTGAAGATACAAATAGCTTGAAGAATAAAAACCTTCTACAAAATAACTGAATGCAACATGAATACTATTTCCAAGATAACTGGATTCGGCATTAAATAACCCGAAAAGGTTGATATGTCGTAAAACAAACAACTTTCTATAATAGTGTACACATAATTAGGAAAAATCTATAGTTATTTTTTATCCATTTCTATCATAAAGTAGAAAGAATCGGAAAAATGTATTTCAATGATAGAATACAAAGAATTATGTGATAAAATTTTTTAAAATTAGAAAAAAAAAGCCATTTTCGTGATGAGGTATAACAGATTAGAAAAAATCTATTTTTAATGAACATATACAAAGACTACTTTTAAAATCCATTTCTATGATAAAGAACAAATAATTATGAAGAATCCATTTTGATAAAGTACATATATTTTTATGATAAAATACAAGTAAAATATTATTATGACTCAAATATATTGCATCCATTTTAGATGTCTTGAAAAATCATTTCTAAAATAAGAAAAAAAAATGGAAAGAAAAAAAAATCAATGTTTTGTTTCTTTTTTTACTTACCATCAATAATTGAAATTTTCATAAAACGTACGCAACCACCTTTTGCACGTCCAAAAAACTCCTTCAAAGCTGCAGTAGCTGTTAAAAAGAAATGGAAATTTGTTTTATTATAAAAAAAAAAAATAATTACATTCGTTAAAATTAGTAATCAATGAAAAGAAAGTTAGTTAATTTAACCAGAATTTGATCATTTGTAAACATTTTTCACTTTTAGTCTATTTTGATTTAATGTAAATCGCTCCAGACAAGGCATGAAGCAAGCTGATGTAAAAAGATAAAGATAAAAAAAAATGGAAAATAAAAAATATGTTTCTGAATTTTTGAGATAGATTGAGGATTCATATTATTTGGATTATTCGGACTATTCTTCTCACCTTAAGTATTAATTTTGACAACATTTTGGTCAATATAACTTCCAACCTTCTTAAGATGTATCTTGCCGAGTTTGACAGAAAGATTTCCGAGCTTGACAAGAATATATCTGACGAAAGTCGAAGGTTACATCAACCAAAACCTGAAAATAACATTCAAGATCTGGTCTGTGTATGTGATGGCATTCACCCGGTGCGAGTTGATGAATTCACGCAATTTCGCACCAGCACGATCCATTCACATTGGCTGGTGGGCAATTCCTTTGTATGAGTGAAACACTCGATTCCAGTGACGAATACCAAAATCCCTCTGCCTGTTCTACAAGTATTTTAATGGTGAATGCTCTGACGAACTGCAGACACTTGTGCCCCCACGACGTAGACAACCTCGACAAACTCAATAGGCAGCTAAATCCCACCCCCACACAGTAGAGATCCCTATATGTAATAGATCTTTCTACTCCAGTAGTTTTTTCCCCAGAACCAGTAGACTCTGGAATTCCATTCTAGGTTCCTGCTTCCCTAACTCTACTGACATGCAGAAGTTCAAGTGCAACGTGAACCGACATCTTGCTACCCAAATCCCAACATAGTGTCCCAGTAGTTGCTGCCCCTGATAGTAGCCCCCTACACCAAAGTGGCAATGCGCCTTGTTTGGGGTGAAAATGTAATAAAAAAAATAAAAAAAATTCAAGAGCCCAAGACATGCTCCAGATCTGCTTTGACCGTCAACAGCCAGCCAGGTTTTAAGCTGCACCCTCTCTCTCGTTTCTTCGAGCTGACGGGTGTATTTGGAGCCACCAGTTAGTGAGTGAACTCCTCTGGCAGACAAGCAAAGGATGTGCCCAAACCAGCATAGTCTTCTTTAATCCCTGGAATATCACATTTGGTGCAGATTGTAGCATCGGGAATCCTCTTGGAGAATCTGACCCAAAGAATGCAATGAAGGCAGTAAAGATTGAAAATTGCAAGCTGGTGGGGATCCTCCTTGTGTTGGGCCCAGGTTTTGCAGTCATAGAGTAGAATAATTTGGACAAGAACTTGGTGTATGCGGGTTTTGGTAAGAAGTTTGATCTCCTGACAGGACTAAAGGTACTTTTGAAGATGACAGAAAGCAGTCCACACTTGACCAATTTGAATGAGAATCTCATTTTTCCTCTGGCCTGTAGCCGTGAAAGTTGAATTGTTTGACAGTGTTATTTGAACAGTTCAAGTAACACTCAAGGTGAGAACAGTAGTCTGAATAATTCAAATAATATGAATACAAAATACTACTTTTTAATTTTTCATTCATGCTTAGCATGGAGATTATCTTAAGGATGAATCAATTATGCTGGTAAGGAAGGTTATGTGAAACGTTCATCCTCTAAGATAAAACCATTGCAGAAGCAGAATGTCCTAAATCGCAGAAAGGTTCGCATCCAAAATATGTTCACTGTGTAACTACTTACTATTATGGAAGGTCATGTGGAAATGGTTCAGTTTTTTGATATACCCAGACGACCTGCCTCCGTAGATTGTTAAAATTAAAACAAGATACCATACACAGAGGTTTTAACCTGGTCAGACCATCCATCAGTGCACACTATGTTACAGCAGTGTCAGGTTCGTTAGGCAGGTTATATATGCTGCATGTCTGATTCAAGACTCCCAAAACAGCTCCTTTACGATGAGCTGTTCAAAAGAAAAAGACCTGTAGAAGGACAGCGGAAATGGTCTAAGGACAGAAAGTTTCTCTCCAAACACTTAGGTTTGTATTCTAACTCATGGGAAAAACTAACCAAAGACAGATGTTCCCAGCATACCACAACTTACATAGCAATCAAGAACACAAGAGGAAACATGACATTGGAAAAGAGAGCAGTCGACACTTCTGCTACTGAATCATCTCACAAGTGTGCAACCAGCGAGAAATACTTCAGAGTTTGAATCGGTCTAACAAGCTATCTTTGAACCCACATAACAATCGCATAAGTCATCTTCGCAAGCGATGGGTTAACATCACTTACTATTACATAAAAGTAACTTCTTTTTGAACAATGTGGAAACCGTATTCATTCTGAATAATAAGTGACTAAATATTAGGAAGTTACCTCCCCTTTTTATGATTATTTGCATTTTGCAGAGTACTTTACTTTTCTTCACAGGTTCAAACTATTCATATTATTTCAGTAGGGCCCAATGGAAATTCCATGGTACTTTTTACATCACTATGTATAATTTATTGTTAATAATAATGATCAAACTGAACACATCAGGTCAGAAAATTTGCTGAAAGCTTTATACTTGCCCCGGATGCTGGTTATCCTAGGACAAATCAATTAGGCTGGTATGGTCATGCGCAACACTTCTCTTCTTAGATAAACCATTGTGGAAGTATGGATGTCTTGAATCACAGGAAGGTTGACCAGCCAAGGAAAACTTGGAAGCAAGTGATTAGACAAGACCACACAGAGTGGAATTTAGAAATTGTTGATCTGCTGAACTGTGAGTTTGCATAATTCAAGAAAACATCTGACCCCTGAACAACGGAAAAGTGATGTTAAAGGAGAAAAAAAGGAGAAGAAAAAAGAAGAAAAAAGACTGATAGTCTGCATTAGACTATTGCATGAAAATAATATCCAAGATTTTCATCTTGGATGTAATTTTCATTACGTTTTAGTTGATGAAGGTCAAAAGTTACAATAGCTGAAATATGCAAATATGAGAACAGTAGTCCGAATAATCCAAATAATACAAGAAATATTTCATCTTATTTATGGGATTTAAATTTCAACATTTCTTAAAATTTCATATGACTTCTTGCAAAACTCAATTTTTTTATGATATCGATTCCTTCATTGTATCATCTTTCCAAAAATGAAAAAAAAAGAAAATTTCTTACAAGAAATGAAGAGAAAAAGGCAAACAAAAAATTGTACTTGTAAGGAATAGTATCCAGTGGAGTTCAGTTCTTATGGAATTAATTCAGAGTATTAACAGAGGATTTTAATTAAAATCTAGAATAAGTACCTAAAATTGCTGAAGCAGTTTATAATTAGAAACCACCTAATTTTCTTAAGAATTTTTTCAACATATTTTTTTTTTTTGAGGGCCTAACATGAAAAATAAAAACAAAACACTAGCCTTTTGTATGGTTAGTGTTGTCTGCATCTTTAAATTGTTTTTTCAGTTTTCAAATCGTAAACTGATTTTGTCATTTCAAGGACCGACTAGAGATTTTTTGTCAATATTCAAAATTAACTCTATAAGAACGGAAATCATCTGGATGCCAATTCCTTACACATATCTAAATGTGAAAGTAAAAATAATATTATACTGAAGTTTTTCACTTTAAGATGGCTGCCATTGAAACAACATTAGCTTACTGAAAATAGTAAGTTTTACAACAATTTGATTCAATTAATAACTTAATGGCCAAACAATGACATAATAAAGTTATATTATTAAAGTATTGTTTAGTAATTAGATTATTAATTGAGCACAGCTGTTATAATGCTTAAAACTAATTTAGTTAAAAGAATATTGTTTCAATGGCAGCCATCTTAAAGCTAAAAACTTCAATATAACTAAAACTGCTCCTCTGCAACACTAGGTAAATACTAGTATTGGGACGATTAATCGGAAAAATCAGAACTTTTAGGGTTATTGGAATCAGAAAATATTGTGCTTATTTTCCGATGCCAAAAACCCATTCCTTTATTTTTTATAATGGCTTTTGTTTTAAATAAGACTTCCATTGCTGGTAGTAATAATAAAATAATAAATATTTATTGATTTGAAACTACCAATAAAGCTAAAATCTAGAGATCATCCCCCACCAGAGTCTTTTTACATTTGAGAAAATATATGCACTTTTACCATGTGTTTTTACAGGTTATCAAAAAAAAAAAAAAAAAAAAAAAATTTTATAGTTTGGAGATTTATAAATTATCAGGAAAATTTTTTTGGAATTGTCTCATCACTAGTAAATATCGAAACAGACTATTGTTGTTCTGAATATATTCTTTTTAATAGCGTGGAAAAAAAAGTTCAGAGAAAACAAAATCTGACCTTAAAAGATATGACAATCAAAATAACTTTTTAATCATATCTATGTAAACAACGTGTACATACCTGTTGTACAACTAAGGATGCTGAAAACAAGATTCAGATTACATTTGTCAACATCGCTGTGGAATCAGTAGGCAAGGGTGCTCTACTGACTCCTAAAATTTTGAAAGATCCAATATAGGCTTATGAAATCCTTATACAATAAACAATTTATATATATGACTAGCAGATCGTCTGACATTATCCAGTCATAAAATATGCTTAAATATATTTTAATTCATGCAGATTTCGTATTTATTATTATGGAGTCAATTCTCTATTGATTATTATATTGTACCCAATATATAATATTGATTTCAAAAGTTAAAATATGACTTGAATCAAAACCAAAACATACCACTCAAAGCATTATTTGCAACCATCTGAGGTAATGGCACATGCATACCAAAACTTGACAAATAAACACAGTTAAACATAAATGTATATTTGCACATGCGTAGAACATACACATTACATTGAACTATGCCTGCCAAGTTCCAATTTTTACCCTATAGGAGCTTTCTTTTCGGCTAAAAACTAAATCCAGTTTCTCCCAAAATTCGTACTAGAATTGTTTGTAAGGACCTGGGATACAGTGGTTAGAGTATTTGAAAAAAATCAACTGTAAAAGTGATATTCTCCTGAAGGTTGAAGGTTCAATTTTCAGTGTATGTAACCAAAAAATACAACTGCAAATTACTTAGGACCTCTATCCAGTCATGGCTGATGGACCAAGAGCATGCTACCCTCCGTGAAGTAAATAAAGGGTTCCGTTTGAAATTCCAACCAGATTCCCAAGTTCAACAGAAACATTCCAGAGTTTGACAAGATACACTTGAAGAAGGTCAGAGATTACATCGACCAAAACATTGTGAAAATGATGCTAAAGATGAGAACATTAGCCCAAAGAATAAAAAAATTTTTAAAAATTAAAATAAAAACATGGTGCGAGTATCTCATATATGAAGTTTCAAGTCTGTAGACCAAAAATTGACAGTAGTTTCCACAGAAAGACAAGATCACTTTTATAATATATAGAGTTTAGACCACCAGCTGAAGAAATGTTTTTTTTTTTTTTTTTAAAATTTTTTTTCTCCAGTTTTTTGTTCAGTTATTTTGTAATTCAGACAAATTTCTCAATCTGGAAGGTCACAGTACCCACCAATTTCTTCACTCATAATAGTCTAAAAAAAGTAGAATGTCAGTTTTGAAGGGTAAAGGGATGGAGGTAATTTAGTTGTGGACAATTTCTTCAAATTAATATGTCAGGCAGATTTTTTACCTCATTCAAAGATTCTTTCTAAGACTATCTGCAAACGTTTTCCAAAAGCTTTGCATCACACTAGTAGGGCCAATTCTTGCAAAATAAACAGAAATGCAAATCTATCTTTAGAGATGTTCACTCCAAACAGCTAGTTGCAGTCTCTATGGACACCAACAGAAGATGTATTATCATGGTTCTTGTCTCAACATAAAAAAAAAAAAAAAAATCGGTAGCATTCTCTGTTTTTCTGTTCAAACAAATATTTCTCTTCATTTAAAATTGTAGGAACTAAATTCTGTTTAGCACAATAAATATTTCGATTTCTAACCATAAAAATAATTATCAGCTAAGCATTCTTGAAATAAGTAAAAGAAATGTCACCTTTTGAAATATACTTGCTTAAAATTGTGCTATTTTAGTTGATGGAATGATATTTTAAAATGGGTAAAATCATTTTTTTTTTACCTTGGTGACATCAAATTAATCAGCAATCAACATTTTTGCTGATCATACGTTTTTTTTAATGTGTGTGAAAGATAAGCTACATACGAATATGATACTTTATATTATAATTAGGCTGAGTGCCTGGTGTTGCCCGGGTGTTTGGAGGTGTGTGTTGAGCAAAAAAAAAAAAAAAAAGTGGTAGTAGGCAAGCAAGCTCGAACCCATATCATGAAGGAGGAAAAGAATGTGAAAAAAAGAGGAAAGTGAATTCAACGAGTTGGTATTTAACGTAAGAATCATAGGAGTCGTCACACACACTCAGAAATGAACGCTGCTTTTAAACATGGCCGAGGGACCAGTTAAGCTTCTCACTTTCTGTTGTATTTATTCGTTTCCCTACGAAAGCAAATTAGACACAAGGTCGTTTTTAATGTTGGAAAAAACCAGCTCCTCCCAAAAAAGGGGACAATCTGGCAGTATCCAAATAGTAATTGTCTCAGTATGAAGGGTTTCCCCTACATTGACCAAGATCAATTACAGAACAGATACTACCCGGGCGAAGGCCAGGAGTTGGTGTTCAAATAGTTTCGTTTTATTTATACGAAAAAGACAAACAAACAGCCGACATAACGGCACGGTGGGAATTTTGTTAAACTCGATCAAAAAAAGATAGAGATGATGTCTGTTTGCAAATGCAAGATATTATAATTGTGGAATCTAACAGACGCGAAAACCCCCACCCAAAAAGCCTTTTGTGGACATACAGAAACGCTCGTGCCTATTTTGCCATTTATATAATAGATTATTTTTTTTTTTTTTTATAACAAATAGCGGTTTCAATCCTACCCAAGCAAGCCAGAGGATTAGTTGTCCAAAACGTGGTGAGACAACAGCTATAAAAGGCAGTAATTACTAGGGATAACTTACAAGACTGAGCATTCCTATCCCATCGAGGTTAATTACCTGAAGGTGGCCAGAGAAGGAGTTGGCTGCAACGTAGTGAAACAACAACGAAGATGAGGATAACAGTGTGCAATAAGAATGAATGCACATAATAACAAATTCTTGTCGAGTCGTCCCCTTAAATAATCTAAATTCTACCCAACCATTAACGATTAATAAACTACCACCTTACATTCATTAATACTTATCCTCGAGTGGCCTTCAGGCTTTGATAAATAGTGACTCCTTTGTAACTCCTTCAACAATTACAAGACACCTTTCCAACCACTGATATCCATCACAAATACCTGAGAATTCTTCCTTCAAACTCCTGGACCTAACATTTGCAGGCAATATGAACAGGAACAAATACATTGAGGATATTGCAAAGGCTGCTGCAAAGAAGCTGGGTTCCATCTATCGAGCTAGAAGACTACTCACACCTGAGAGTACCTTGTACCTCTACAAAGCCACCATTCGCTCATGCATGGAGTATTGTTGCCACAGCTGGACTGGTGCATCTACTACTAGCCTCTCCCTCTTGGATAAGGTCCAAAAACGTGTTTTCAATCAAATAGGTCCCACTTTGTCAACTAAGCTCCAACCCCTGTCCCATCGCCACAATGTTGCATCTCTGTGCCTGTTTTACAAGTATTTTAATAGAATGAGCTCTGATGAACTCACTGCACTTATGTTCCCTCGACATATGCATTCCCGACAAACCCGCCTAGCAACAAAATCACACCCCTTCATTATTGAGGTTCCTGGATGCTGGAAAGCTTCTACTCTAATAGTTTCTTCCCTCGAACAGCTAAACTTTGGAATTCCCTTCTTGCTACCTGCTTCCCAAGCTGTACTGATATGCAGAAGTTTAAATGTAATGTAAACCAGCATCTTGTTACTTTCCTAGACATTGTCCCAAATAGTAGTCTCTTACGTCCAAGAGTGGTGATATACCTTGTTAGAGTGAACGCGAGTAAAAAAAAAAAAAAAAAACAATGGGACAGACGGAGCTTAGCTGACAGAATGAGTATAGCTTCAACATGACGTCATATGTTTATGATTTGCATCATAAATATATGATTTGTCTTGAGTTGGAAGCTATGTTTTAGTTTCAGAAAAGTTTCCAATTGGTAGTTATTCTATACAAGTCATGGAGATGACGAATTCTGAGTGGACAGCTGTTCTGTACAGGTTCTGGACTTTATAATTTTGTAGCCAAAGAGCAAAAGATCCTCCTCTTGTTGACACGAGAAAAATATGTGTAAGGTTGATAAAAAGGTTTAATTTTTATGGAGCAATTCTGGTTTCTGATTGGTTGGTAGCAGTACGTGAATTAATTTGATTCATCAGTTTCTAGCAGCAGCGTATATAAATAGAATCTCCCAATTGTGAGAGACCATACTCCATTACGAGTCAAAAATATTGTAACAATTTGCGTCGTTTCAAAACATGAATTCAAACAAAAGCAATAATAAAAAATAAATGAATGGGTAAAAATTATCAATGAAGTTAGAAAAAAAGCTGAGCATAATTTAAAACAAGTGATTTATACCAAATTGATGGCTGAATATGGTTAAATCTGTGCTCATTTTTGCATCAAATACTAATCCCTATTGATCCCTAACTTTGCATCAAACAGATACCATAATACTTAGTTCGCTGCACATTATCATAACAAAGATTCATACAAAATTTCAGTAAGATCGAACTAGTAGTTTCCAAGAAAATTTCTAGAGTAAATGCAGTATTGTTTATTTAATTCATATTTATCCGTAAACGTACATCAAATGGACATCATCATATGTAGTTTGCTACACCGTATCATAAAAATCCACACAAAATTGTATCCTGATTGGACCAGTAATTTCCAAAAAACTTCTAGAGTAAATGTATTATGGTGACCAATCCCTATTTATCCCTAACTGTACATCGAATGGTTATCATAATACTTGGTTCACTGCACCTTATAATAACAAAAATCCATATAAAATTCCAGTCAGATCGGCTCAGTAGTTTACACGAAGAAAAAGGATTGGACAGACAGGCAGACAAAAAAAAAATAATAATTATAACAACAATTGTTAATATTCTTAATATAAAAACTACAAAAAGCTACAAATCTCTTTGTCCAAGTCATAAAAGCTTAATTTAATCCGGATACAATTTTTTTTTATGTTTCTTAGAAATCAGTTATTAATTTCTAACTGCTTCTACTTCTACACCACCACCTCAAAAAACCCAAAGGATTACCAAGCTTTCATATAATCCATTTGTCATTTTTATTTACATTTTTTTTTGGGGGGGGGGGGTCTTTTTCTTAATCAGTACGGTCAAGTAGGTACAAGTCTTTAATAAGAGTCACCAATCCTAATAAATAACACAAAAGATGTTTGTGAGAACATAATTCCAAATAAGGATTGTCATAAATTTTAACTAAGAATACTAGCATGCATGACCAAACACTTGTATATAGATAATATACACACATCTACTTTTACTTACCTTTCATTTTTCCAAACAAATTTCCATTAGACAGTTTCTTAACTTTTATTGTTAACGTTTTTATTTTTTTGAAGAGGATCAGAGAAAAAGACCTTCAAGAGTTTTATTATTTTTCTCTTCTTTCTTTATATATATGTGACGTGGTGTTTGGAAGCGAGTGTTGAGCAAAAAAAAAAAAAAAATGATAGTAGGCAGGTAGGCTCGAACCCATACTGCAAGGAGGAAAAGAACGTAAAAAAAAAAAAAAAAAAAAAAATGCCATCTTTGCCATTGCGTCCATCGCCAAACCGGAAGTGGCGAAGGTTTAAATTAAGGCTAGTCAATCAAAAAGAGGGGATGACTTTAAAAAATATCGGCGAAAAAAGCACCTCTTCCTTGTAGAAAAGTGCCCAGTTGAGGGTGAAGGAATTAATGTTTTTAGCCAATTTTTTTACATTTGTCGTCCAAAGGGTCGAGCTTCAAAACGATAAATGATACCAATCTTGTGAAAATCCGTCGCCTCTGTCAAAAGTTTTAGGCAGACATACAAACATGCATACACACATTTAAACAAATAAGTGAGATTTATATTATAGACTAGTGAGGGTGTCCAGCGTTGCCCGGGTGTTTAGAGGTGTAAAAGAAAAAGAAAGTATTAGTAGGCAGTCAGGCTTGAAGAAAAGCTGAGATCTTACCACTATGCTACGACGCAAGAGGAAGTGAAAAGCGTTTGAGACATTCCTGGCAGGAAAACCAGACGGCCTACTTCGCTTCGATTAGTTTCGCTTTATTTATACGAAAAAGACAAACAAACATGCAAAAGAATGGAATAGGGGGAATTTTATAAAAGTCAATCAAAATATATGTAGAGACGACATCCGTTCGCAAATCGTACATATCTAGGGAGTATATAAAAAGTTCTCCAAAATAGTAACCCTCTCAAGACCCCCCCCCCAGACTTTCTTAGACATACAAATCGCATGCGCCACTTTTTCCTTTCATATACATACATATATATATATATATATATATATATATATATATATACATATAGGACGATTCTAATATTTTCCCCCGATTCTGATAAAAGTCAATTTCAATTCTTTATAAGCCTCTAAATATTTAACTAAAGAGTTCCTTTTTTTCTCTATTACTGTAAAGCACATGTTAAATGTGCTTATATCTTCTCAAACGTAAAGATACACTTGCTTGTGGTGGATGATCTATAGATTTTAGCTTTATTGGTATATATTATTTATTATTATTACCAACAGTGGAAGACTTTGCTTTAAACAAAATAAAATAGGTAATTAAAGGAATCGTTTTTGGCATCGGAAAATACACATTTTTCCAATTTGATACCTCCCAAAATTCTAATTCTGATTAATCACTTCAGCACTAAGCCCCCCCCCACACTAGTTTCATTTTAATATAAGATATTTTCTTACACTGCACTAGCAATTTCTTTTGCTCAGTTGATAGAGTATTGGACACCAATAAGTGTGGTGCAGTTTCTATGTCAAGCCACAGCCATGCCAAAACGTTCATGAATAAAAAAAGTTATATTAAAAAAAAATAATAATTGTTAATATATATCTCAATAGACGTTGTTTTTAACTCCAAAACATGTGTAAATAAACACAAAATAATACAAAAAATTTTCATAATATAGGATGGAATGATAAAATTGTTGCTCTAGAAAAGACAAAATGATTCCATTTCCGTTTGATGAAAACCGGTTTTCTTTTTTTGTTGCAGACTATCTACTCAGGCAGTTGTGTACAAATCCCAAGAGCAATAGGAGCCTTATATCTTGTCTGAAATTGACACAATGTTCAATGAACAAGATCGGAGATGCGTCACTATACAATTCAGGCTCTCTACCAATCCAAGTTATGACAACAGCACCCTCAAAATGCATCGCTGGATTGCCACAAATAACAGAGACATGCACCAGGGTGATGAAAACAAAGTTTCCAGCTACGATTATGGTCATTGGTGACGTTTCAAAGTGAGGGCCACATCATGCAATCTCACATCTTCAAAGTCGGCTTTAAAATCAATACCAAAGTGTACCTAGATGTGCTGAAGAGCGTGGTGATCCACTGGTGCAATCAGGTGGCTGCTAGCAAACCCTGGGTGTGGCAGCAAGACTCCAAAGAGACCAAGCTTGGCTTCAGAAGGAGTGCTACGACTTTGTACCCTTCTCTTAGTGGACCCTTTCTCCCCGGACCTAAACCCACTGGACTACTTCGTTTTGTCATACGTCAAGAACGCCACGAACATGACCTTCCACACCACCGAAGCCAGTCTGATCGCCATCATCCGCAGAGTATTGACCAAGCTCCTGTCAGCACCTGTGGAAAAGGCATGCTGCCAGTTCTGGACCCGTATCAAGGTGGTGATTGAGGTTGAAGGCTGCTACATTGAATAGATGTCAGCTCTACTACATAATCAAGTTACTTGAATTGATTTTTTTTCATTAAAATTTAAAAAATAAAGTTGTAGTATTGTTGTTTTCTTTAGGGCGTCATTTTTATCATTCCACGTTGTATTTAAAAATTCTTTTCTACTGATTTTTCTTTTATTTTAATTTCCCTCTTTAATCCAATTTCTGGCAGCAATGTTCAGGAAAAGTATACGTATTTGTAACTGTTCGTGTGAAATAATAATGGCGTCCAGTCATGAAAGTAAACAGAAGTGTATGTTCATAATTAAGTGCACATTTATAAATGCTTTAATCATGTTTTTTTTTTTCTTTTCTTTTCAAAAACGATTTTGGCTCTTCCTTCTGACGAGTTACATTCACAGAAAATCCAAAATATATATTTCTGTATTTTGTTTGTCCGAGTTGTATGGTCCATCAAAAACTGGATCTTTTTAAACTGAATAAAGATATGGTCATTGGAATCTAATTTTCTATTGAAATATTTGCTATTATATAAAGGGCAGTTTTCTGTGTGTATGCATGTCCAGCGAAAAGTCATAAACTACAAAGCAAACACCCACAAAGTCCTGAGAGGGTGGACCTCCTAGGACTACCAGATAAAAGCCCACCGAAATGATTCTGCAAGACGGATTGTCAAAGTTGGAATCTCAACTGGCAAGTGCAACCTAACACCAAATGAAAGTCGCAAATCGTTACCCAATCAGGTGTTAAATGCAAGTATATCTATATTCTCTGGATAAGTCCACTTTTACTAACATGGCTAAATCAGTTTACTCCATAACATATACCTATTTGAATACTGTTAGTATCAAGAGAGTGAGGCAGTGTGGATTCTGCCATTAAAATTTGTGTATTTATGCCAAATAAGAACCATGCTATCATCACAATTATCTGTGCAAAACGCTGAGCCAATGAAATTGCAGCAACCAAACGATTTAAGAAAATATTTATGCTATCAGTGATTTATTATATTTTTTAAAAAGTCAATATTTTTCTTGATTTGAAAAAAAATTTTAAAAATACATACAAAAAAGAATTTTTTAAATAATTTTTGTTTAATATCAGTTGTTTGTTATTCAAAAACATATTTATTTATTAAGCTTAGCTTACAAGGAATGTTTTTCTTTTCAATTTGAATTTTCTTAAAGTTGCGTAAAAATTGTCCAATAATTATTCATTGTACTTTATGACGACTAAAAAGAATATTGTTTTCAGTTTTGCAATTAATTTTTCATTGAATAGTCTCTGTAATAACAGAAATAATATATATTTCATTGAAAATATTGGCCAGCATTTGCATGAAAGAAAAAAAAAATTACAAAACTTGTTTGGAACCTTCCAGCATTTTACATAAACTGCCTTGAAAATTCCAACAATAGCATGGTTCTTATTCTACATAAGTATAAATATTTATGACAATATCCAATTTTAGTCATCAAGCTCATGTTGATCTGAAACATACGGTTTTGCTTCACTGAAGGCAAATCTAAAAATACAGTCAGTCTTTGAATCAAATATCTGATTAAAATGATAAAACCTGATTAGAAATCATTGAATCGTTTACAGCTGGTCATTGCTAGCCTATTTTTATGGTTTTAAGTTCAATCCTCGGCTTGGGAGAGATGCTAGTCTAGCAGAACTGATGAGTTAATAAAATCAAAATAAGAATTCTAGATATAAAGCTTAGTAGCGATATATCTTCATTTTAGTCTTTTTTGTTTATACTAGGGGTTACTGCTTATCAAAGCCTAAAGGATTAATAAGTGTAGAGTAGACTGTGAGACAAGACCTTCATGATTAGTAATGGTTGAAATTGGGTAAGGCTTTAAGAGGACAGCTCAGCAAGAACTTATTTAGATTAGATTTGAAAACAACCATGTTATAGTCAGCCAGGAAGCAGCACCGTGGTAATGTGTTCCACAGACAGATACTTCTAGAAAATAAACTTTGCTCATGAAATTTATGTTAAATCACATTAGAAAGCAAGAGAAATCATTAAGTTGTAGCTAGACCAGTATTTGTTGCAAATGTTTTGCAGGGGATAAACCATAGATTGAAGCTCAGTTGAACACCTGCCATGAAAATAGAGCAGAGATAGACTTGCAACGCCATTTGTGTGAGAAAGAGGAAGTAGTCTTTGTAAGCAGACAAATTAGTGCAAAATTTCTGTTCGCAGAATTAATTTTACTTGTCTTAGGATGGGTATTCTTCTAGTTACAAACAAAAATAAAGAGAGCTGAGAATTTTCCGTGGAACACTCTGCTAAAGACAAAGAAGAGGTGGTGAGGGGAAAGGTAATCTGGAATGCAAGACACGGCTATTGGAAGTTGTATAAATAGTAACATCAGAAAGAAAACTCGATACTTTGAGGGAAGTTGTATGCCAACTGAAAACAAGTTTTGGATCTTCACCAATTATTGGCAGCATCAAAACATTTTGTCACTTTTTTTTTGTTTTAGAATACACATGCCTCTTGAAAAAGTTTCCAAAAGAACATATTTAACCCTGACCCACAAACAATCAAGAATACGATTCAGCTTATATACAAGCTGTCAAAAAAAATGTACTCACACTTCGAAACCTTCATTTATGCAAACAGAGTGAAATGGAATAGCTTTGAATGCAGAAAACAAATGTAATTGAAGAATCATGTTCAAGTAGAATTCTCAAAGACTTTCCATCTGTGGAACACATTATGATGGAACTGCTTCCCTGCGGGCTACAACATAGTTCAAATTGAATAAGTTTGACTAAAGATTATAGAGTTCGGCAAAATGGTTTTGAATTTGACAAGATACACCTAACAGTTGATTATATCAATCGAAACGTGCGAATAACAGTCAAGATGAGAACAGTAGTTTGACGAAACCAAATAATACAAATTATCGATCCTCATCTAAAAATTTCAGAACCAGTCAAAATTCTTTTTATATCGATAAAATTGATTTTTTACAAAATGTGTGGAAGTAAAGAATGTATTGATTTGTTCATAATACAGACGGCAGTTTTGAAAAAAAAATATGGCCGACTTTCTGGTCATGTGGCAAACTTTGCTGCAATGCTGCAGTAAATAGCAGGTAAATACTCTTCTAGCAAGATAATCATGGGGGAGGGGTAAGATATCACATATTTGGCAAAGCACCA
The DNA here is from genome assembly GCF_053919585.1 of Euprymna scolopes. Classification (NCBI taxonomy): domain Eukaryota; kingdom Metazoa; phylum Mollusca; class Cephalopoda; order Sepiida; family Sepiolidae; genus Euprymna; species Euprymna scolopes. The sequence continues at coordinate 31,220,938 of NC_136521.1, forward strand.
AACGTTGTTAAATAAACTTTCATGGAACCAATACCTAGTTAAATGTTCTCTGGCATCTTTTATAACAGAGCTGTTTTTGCTATTATTTGAATTCTTTGGATTACGGCTTTTTTTTTTTTTTTTTTTTTTTAAATTAAAAAAAAATTTTTTTTTATTACTTGGAGGATCACCGGAGGCTTTTCTAGGATAAGGGTTAAGTGTTAGGATAGTAAGATAAGATAATTCATGGTGGAACTTGGGTGGATCTAGGTTATCTAAATGGCCGACTTAGTATGAGTATCGATAGAGAAAAATCAGACACACAACGCCTCTTCTATGAAATAGACAAAGTAGGGAGGTGAAAGGTCATCGCCCACTAAATTTTGAAGACAGTTCTGCTCTCTGTCAAGTCAGGAAAGGATTCTCTTAGTAGCCCCACCTCAGATGTGGTAACAGTACTCTATCTTAGGATGTATTTGACTTTTGTGCAGGTGTTATGAAAAGGGGCAGGCCCCAGTAAGTAAGAAGGCAAAGTAGATAAGTTTGAAAATGATATTTGGAAAAGGTTAGAATCGAACCCAGTAAGCAAGTGTTAAAAGATAATAGATATTTAATCTTAGGAATGCAGTCAATTGTTCATTCTTTTAGAAATAACTGGATATTAAATATGTCAGTTAAATGGATGGATAATACAAATTTAGAAATAATGATTAACAAAATAAGTTAAAAAAAGATACAATTCAATTTAGGAATTTCTTTTGTTTACCAGAGGTGTGTAGATGCACGTGCAAGCACACGTGTAATTTGAAACGAAAGAAGTCCAAAAACCAAACTCCTATCCTTACATCATCAACACTCTGATCCCCAGCTGGCATCAATTGTGATGGATGGCTCTCGTCTGGGTGAGGCCCCGTGTTTTGACAAGCTTCTGGGTTTGACCTTTACTCCTGATCTGAAATGGAACACGTATATCAAGTCTGTTCCCAAGGTCGCTGGAAAGATGGTGGGATCCTTCTACCGCTCCAAAAGATATCTCACTACTGATGCAATTCTCTATCTATATAAAAGCCAAGTACGTCCAAGGATGGAATACTGTTGCCATATCTGGGCAGGAGCTGCTAAAAACAGCCTATCCTGCCTTGACAGAGTACAAAATAGACTTCGTGGCTTAGTGGGGGATGCCCTTTTCTCTACCCTGCAACCTCTCTCCCACAGAAGAGACGTTGCGAGCCTGTCCTTGTTTTATCGTTATTTCCATGGCAGATGCTCGTCTGAACTCCAATCTCTGGTCCCCCCTCGCCAATCTTTCACAAAAAACACCCGTCTAGCTGAATCCACTGTGAAAAATTTCCCCCACTCTATATCTGTGCCTAAATCAAAACGCGGATTCCATGAACAAAGCTTCTTTCTTAGAACTGCACGCCTGTGGAACTCTGTTCCGTCTGCCTGCTTCTCTCCGGAGTACAACTTGGATGTCTTCAAGTCCAATGTTAACAAATTCCTAATGAACCGCCCCCTTAAGTAAACACTTCAGCAAATCTCCTCACTAACGTAATGTACTTGCAATAACCCTTATCCCTGAGTGGCTTCCTGGCCTTGATAAGTGGTGATCACTAAAAAAAAAAAAAAAAAAAAAAAGTCACATTGTTTACCACGTCTCTGACGTCATAAAGAAAGGAGATTTCCAATATATGGAGACAGCATTCGAAGTTAGGAAATAGTCAGTCACAGACAGAGCCAAAGAAGAGACTCAGAGAGAGTCGGCCAGACTGGGAGCTGATGCCCCTTATAGGCGAAAGGGGAGGGGAAAACAGACCATGTAGCCATACAAGCTTGAATTCCTGAATCATCAATCAGCCGGCTGGATGAATAAAGAATCACCATCTATATTTTGTAAACCGTTTGTCTTCGTGTCGTCTTTACAACTGAAAAGTAAATGCCTTTTGTCTATGATCATCTGTGAATGAACTTTGTATAATTTCCTCAAAATATTATGTGTCCCCTCCACCATCATCAATAATGTACCTCCCATCTATGTTAAAAGAACTGTATAAATGTTTTTCTTAGCTTTATATTACACATTCCTCCTCCTTGAATAATGAATTCGCATCTCATAAATATGGACTGTGTGTGTAACCTATATAAGTGTCATTGTCACTCTTTATATTATATGATAAAAGAATTACCATCAGTCGTCATGATGTAAACAGTAGATGTCATTATCATTCTTAGTCACCGTTATATGTTGTCAATATGTACCCAGTTATATGTTGTCAATATGTACCCAGTTATATGTTGTCAATATGTACCCAGTTATATGTTGTCAATATGTACCCCGTTATATGTTGTCAATATGTACCCCGTTATATGTTGTCAATATGTACCCCGTTATATGTTGTCAATATGTACCCCGTTATATGTTGTCAATATGTACCCCGTTATATGTTGTCAATATGTACCCCGTTATATGTTGTCAATATGTACCCCGTTATATGTTGTCAATATGTACCCCGTTACATGTTGTCAATATGTACCCCGTTACATGTTGTCAATATGTACCCCGTTACATGTTGTCAATATGTACCCCGTTATATGTTGTCAATATGTACTCCGTTATATGTTGTCAATATGTACCCCGTTATATGTTGTCAATATGTACCCCGTTATATGTTGTCAATATGTACCCCGTTATATGTTGTCAATATGTACCCCGTTACATGTTGTCAATATGTACCTCGTTATATGTTGTCAATATGTACCCATGCTACACAATACAAGTAGAGAACTGCATCAGGAGTGAGATACTTCTTAGAATGGTTCCACCATTTTTCCAGTGATTTTGGCAATGTAAGTTTTCCATTTCAGGTCAGGAGTAAAGATGAGTTCTAGAAGTTTACCAAAGCTGAATGCTTCATCAAGGCAAGAGCCATTCATTTCAACTGGGGCAAAGTAGGCATATAAGTTTTGTTGATGAAAAGAAAGAAGTTTCATCTTGAGTATTATTTTCACGTTTCGGTCGATGTAACTTCCAAACTTCTTCAGGTGTATAGTGTCAAACTCAGGAATTTTTCAGTCAAACTCTGGAATCTGCGCTGAATTTCTAACGGAACGTTCTTTGATTCTCAAGAGTAGCATGCTCTTGTTCTATCAGCCATAACTGAATAAAAGTTCTAAGTAATTCACAATTGTATTTTTAGTGTTGTCTACACTGAGGATTGAAAGGCTGATCTTATTTTCCTCCCCACAAGACCAGAATTACACAAAAGATCAGTTTAATGTGGGGAAAATCTACAAAGAAGCACTCTGAGTTAGGTCAAGAATAAGATTCCTCGGTCTCAAAGGATTTCTGCTTCACTGATGAATGACATAAAAGATGATGTGTAGTATGAGAACAAATACTACACTTTGCTCTTCGCTAAAAGGCCAAGAGTCGGCGGCTGTAGAACTTGTAAAAAAATAAAAAAGTATCGGACTCAGACTGCTGAAATTTAAAAACGTCCAATCTTCCCCTAATAATCTGTATATATTTATATAACTATGTCTGTATGTCTATCTCCATTTTTTGTCAAAGCGCATCCCCACAGTTTTATATAAAGGCAGTAAAAATAGCTGCTAAGTGGTCAAAATTGAAAAAAAATAGGAACTTGGCAGGCATAAGTAGACTTAAAGTGCTCTGGCAAATGTGCGAATATACATTTATATGTTAAAGTTGGTTGATTTTTTAACTATTTTTTATTCGTTTGATGATAGCATAAACGGTAACGACTAAGGCTGGAGTGCTAAATGTTTTGGTTTCGATTCTAGATTATGGCACCCAAGTCATATTTTTTTTTTTACTTAAAGAAATAACTACTATATTTTGGGCACAACATAATAATCAATACAGAATTTGCTGTATAATACAAAATCTGCATAAATTAAAATATCACATTTAAGCTTATTTTATAACCGAGAAATGCCAAGTGTCCTGCTAATATTTTATAGCATGTTTAGATAATGATAGCTTTTTCACACCATCTGCATCAGACGAGTCTGCATTCAGGAATGGTTTGGGAGCTGAAACATCATTAACACAGAGAGAGTAAGGAATAAGTGGCCAGATGTGAATTTAGCATCATTTAAGTACAAGACAAGATAATTATGCAAATTTAGGTGCTGTTGGGAGCCCAAAATGGTTGAATAAAAGGAGACAGATTTTTTGCTACACAGTCAATTTGTTTTGGACGCTATGTTGTTCATGTGCATTTTCACAGGTGATGCTTATTTCTTGTGTTGGTGCAAGAAATTATCACTGCTACTGCTGATAATACAAGTGTATACTATCGTTACTGGCGAAAGGAGATTACTACTGCAAACACATCTAAAAAGTCCCGCCATAACTAAGCACTATCAGTCCAGAGAACCCCAGCAGTTTCTCCTAATTTTACCAGACTATTTGATGGTCTTCACTTTACGGGATTGCCACGCAGATGCAACTAGCTACATCTAACTGGCATTTACTCAAATGCTGCAAAGTCATTTTAGTTGTTAATTTTGATGTTTGCACATTAAGGTAGACAACTCCTATTATATTCTTTAATCTATACTATTAATAAAATTTTAAATGTTTATTTATTTTTGTGTGTGTATATATATATATATATATATATATATATATATACACACACCGATAAAATTTTGAATGGATGCACCGAATTGAAAAATTCTTCTTTCCCCTGAAAGGTGTAAGTCCCTGGATTGTCCTTATCTAAGTATGGTTCATAATGAACAATGCCGAGTCACACAAAAAGCCAGAGATAAGTTACCAGCCCATGTCAATGGAATTTAGCACTGTCTGTATACAGTTGCGGTAACATCTTTCGGCATACAGACAGGACTTGTGGTGCAATGCATAATGCATCTGACTATGGATCAGAAGATTCCAGGTTCGAATCCTGGCAAGTTCGTAATAATTTTAACCATCATTTTATCCAATGTTTACTCACCTTAGTTAGGGTTTTTTTTGTTTTTTCAGTGATTTTGTTTTTGTGCATATGGGAATTTCCCATACTCTGAGTTCAGAGTAAGCGTTGATGGTAAGATGATGTTGATTGTACTTCATTTTGTGTTTGACTTGGCGTTGTGTGTGCTGACACGGCGCAGCTGCTAGTCTAAAATATAAGTTGTTCTCTTTGCTGATTTAAATTTTTAGGTGATTATTTAAAAATATTTTATATTAGCAGCTGTTTGACTGGATTAAGTGCTTTTTAAAATAAATTGTAGTTAAGTATATTATTATATTGCTAATAACATGGTACAACAAAAACAAATGAAAATTGGTCAGTCAGAAACAAAGTTTGATTTGTCAGCTTAAATGCTATTTGGGTTTGATTTTGAAAGTCCAAGAAGATAATTTTATGTTAGATTTATATGGTTTTGGTTTTAAAGAGGACGGTTGTGCTTTTCAAGGGTCTTTGAATTTAATTGGTTGCTGTTTTGCTGAACACAATTAAAAAATAGAAAAGTAATACATGATGACCAATGTCCAAAACAAAAAAAAATATCAAAATTATTTTTTTTTTACCAATTCCTTCAAAGATTGGTAACGCCCAAATGTAGCTCTTCACTTCTAAATTTAGCTGTCATAAATTTATGGGTTAAGACAACGATCGTAGCTAAGACACAGGTTTGTATTACTATACACATAGATTAAAAAAAAGTTGTCACAAAACAAATATATAACAAATGTTATCAAAGGCAAGATAAGTTACTTTTCAACATAACTGGATAATTTTTTTGTGTTTTTATTTAACGTAACATGTTTATTCAGCTCGAAAAACATACAGTGTTTACTGATGTATTTGAAAATTTAAAATGACTGATGTATTTGAAAATTTAAAATGACGCCAGACTCTTTGCTGAACATGGTAAGTTTGGGAAAAGGAGTTAAAAATAAAAAAATATATATACAAAATACTGTTAAAAACCCACTGAATATAACATATATTGAGCGAATTTCTAACAATATTTTGTATAGTTTTTATTTTTAACTCATTTTCTCAAACTTACCATGTTCAGCAGAGAGTCCGGTGCCATTTTAAATTTTCAAATACATCGGTAAACACTATGTTTTTCGAGCTTAATAAACATGTTACATTAAATAAAAACACAAAACAATTATCCAGTTATGTAGAAAAGTAACTTATCTTGTCTTTGATAACATTTGTTATATATTTGTTTTTGACAACTTTTTGGAATCTATGTGTGTAGTAATACAAATCCTAAGACACTCCTTAGAAACCTTTAGTTGGATGTAAAAACATTATCAGTATTGTTCCAGATATCATTTTTAAGCTATGATGTTTGAACAATAAACAATAATGATTGACAGCTGAACAGAGTGATCGTAACAGAACTAGTCATGGATTTTAGTTTTAACAGCCAAGCTGTGGAATCAATGCGTCAAACACGCTATCATCCTCAACACCTTGACAACACCATCTGGTAGTTAGGCATCATCATTCACTACATCCCCTTTCAAGTCTTCATCCTACCGTTGTCCCCTTCTCATCTTCCTTCGGCCGTTCTCCCCTTCTCGTCTTTTAACCGAAGAGGTGAATATTAAAAGAGAAAACAACTTTTAAAGTTAGTTAGTGTAGGGGTAGGAGTAGTTTAATACTTCCATTTATCAAGAAACTTTACTTGGAATTCCAAAATCACCATTTGTGCGTCCTTAAGTCTCGCAACATTAACATCTATCACCATCATAAAAAAAAAATAAATAAAATAAAATAAAAAAAACTTAATCCTTTCAAATCGTATGATTCATCTTATCCCTGCTATAGTGATTAAAACAAAAATATTCTGCTGAGCTGGTCCCACTCTTCTTCAAACTCTGCAATAAATGTTTCACTGCCTCTCAATTCTATGATAACTATAAAATTGTTTCTGTGGTACCAGTTTTAAGAATTTTGGTGGGAGAAACTAAACTGCAAAATTATCACCAGATTCGTCTCTGCTCACTCTTTATTAAAATCTATAATTATTAATTAATTTTAATGATAATTTACGACTGCAAAAATGAAAAACTTCATTCTGACCAATAATATTGATTCAATCAATTCTGTTCTACTATGGATATTCTAATGGTCGTCTTGGAATGCATATACCATACATTTGATAAGGCAGGTGAAGCTGGGGAGGGTAGCGCTTAATATATCATAAGCCTTGAAAGGTTTGGACTTCTAGATTTCACATGAAAATTAATATATATTTTTTTTTTTGTAGTGGGAGTCAATTCCCGGAACGTTCAAAGATTCTGTATAGTCATTTCAAGAATAATAAATTTAAGTTTATTATATATTACCAGGAATAATTTGCCCAGTGGACTAATTTGTAAAAAATAATTTTAAATAATAATGTTGTTCAAATTCCGTCTGTGTTTGTTTACATTATCATGCCAGCTGATATTTGGCCTTGACTATGAATGCCCTAGAAAAGTCACTTCTGATTAATGTTTAATTTTAAAATATGCAAACAAAAAAATGATTTGAGGCGAAAATGGTAATTCTTCTTTATCATAAATTGACCTCATTAATAAGAGAAAGTTAAAATAAAATGGTGAGGTACACCTAGGCTTCAACAGGACATCATTCGATCTGTATTCAAATGCTATAACCACTGAGCTATATATCCAGAAGAGAATATATATATATATATATATATATATATATATATATATATATATCTTTTTTTAAGAATATATATATATATATATATATATTTTAAAGAATATATATTTTTTTTAAAGAATATATATATATTTTTTTTTTAAAGAATATATATATATTTTTTTTAAAGAATATATATTTTTTTTTTTTTTTAAAGAATATATATATATATATATATATTTTTTTTTTACAGAATATATATATATTTTTTTTTTTTAAAGAATATATATATATATTTTTTTTTTAAAGAATATATATATATATTTTTTTTTAAAGAATATATATATTTTTTTTTTTAAAGAATATATATATTTTTTTTTAAAGAATATATATTTTTTTTTTTTTAAAGAATATATATATATTTTTTTTTTTTAAAGAATATATATATATATTTTTTTTTTAAAGAATATATATATTTTTTTTTTTAAAGAATATATATATTTTTTTTTTTTAAAGAATATATATATATATTTTTTTTTTTAAAGAATATATATATTTTTTTTTTTTTTTAAAGAATATATATTTTTTTTTTTTTAAAGAATATATATATATTTTTTTTTTAAAGAATATATATATATTTTTTTTTTTAAGAATATATATATATATTTTTTTTTTTAAGAATATATATATATTTTTTTTTTTAAGAATATATATATATATTTTTTTTTTTTAAGAATATATATATATATTTTTTTTTTTTAAGAATATATATATATATTTTTTTTTTTTAAGAATATATATATATATATATATATATATATATATATATATATAGATATTTTTTTTTTTTTAAAGAAGAAATGATTTGTCAAGATTTTATTATTTCCCTTGGCTGGTGTAACATAAAATATTCCCCTGTAAAAACTCTTTTTTTTATCTATAAGAGAGAAAAGATTATTTTAAGATCGGATTTTTTTTATACTTATTGGAGGAATTTCTGTACACAAATCATATCTACGAACACTGTCAGACATATAAATTACCATTGTATGAAATTTGCAGCTGTTTCGGAACCTATGAGGAAGGAACGAGCACACACACAAAGTGACTTTTAGAAAAAGAGACAGACAGACAGACAGACAGAGAATCTCTCATGCCTCATCTTGACACACCCCTTAATATTTTTATAGTCTTACTGACATGTTTTTCTTAATTGACACAATTACCGACTGTCCATTACGTTTTTGTAGCTTTCTCTCCTCTTATCTTATTAGTTTACATTTTCGAGGGAAATGGTGGAAGTGGATAGGGGCTGGGTAACAAAAATTGCAGCACTAATAAGCCCAAAAAATGTTTTTGGTTCAATTGTAGAATAGGGACAGTTATAATATTTCGCATACTTGTGGAACAAATTTTGGATTTTAATTTTGTTTTTATTAATTTGTACAAACAATTCCTACGATTTTATCTTGCTCTGTTTACCTTAAAAGATGAGTCTCACAATGAGAAAAACGTTTTTGCTGTAGATTAATATTTTCCATTGAATGAGCCCTACGGTCTATGTACTTCCAAATCGTGCCATAGATTTACCACCCCCTCTCTATGTGCAACACGATGTAATTTAATATTATCATTATAACTTTTGTACTATTTAAAAGATGCCTAAAATAAACTAATATTTGTTTTAATTTTCAGCATACAAAAATAATGAAAATGCAAGACTAAAATTGGGTTTAGATTATCGACACCTTAAAACAACATTCCTATGTAGCAGCAAATTCTAACGTGCAGAGATGCCAGTGTTTAATAAAACTATCAAAAATTAGATTTTCATGAAATTTTCCATGCTTATTTACTTTTGAATTAATTTATATTTAACGTGCAGTTTTCATAAAATACACGAGTGGAAATATTTTTTTTAATGTTCTTATGTGTTCATCCCCTTTCTATATTCAATTTTACAAAATTTGAACAAAATATATTAGAATCGAGCAAAATTTCAGGTGCTTATTCAGATTGACACTTATGGTGGCATTTAAAATTGAAAAACGCAAAAAATGTCTATATGATATCAGTACCAGTTACAAGATGAAGATTAAAAATTCCAAAAATCGCATAATTTGATCCAATTTTTTTTTGATAAGGGTGAAAAATGGAATCAACAAATCTGCGGACAAGAGCAGATAACCCTAATGCATGTGGAAACTGTCAAAATAATCACTGATTACTTCCCCTTACTATGTTCTTTAGAGAAATACGCCCTTGTTTGTCATTTATCAGTAAAAAACGGCAAATTTGTTTGTCACAAATAAAAAAAATTTAAAAAACTATTTGATCACTTTTTTATATTTGGAATATAAAATCTTCATTTCATGATAAGTAAAATATTTTTTCATTTTTGTTTATCGCTATTAGCGCTAATCTGAGTAAGCACCAAATTTCAATATGTAATAAGGCTAAAAAGTTTTTTTTTAAATTTAATACTTATTTTTATGTATAAACACCATGTTTTTTTTTTTTTAACTTAAATTCATAAATAGAAAATGGAAATGAATTCAATATTATGTTTTGTAAAAAAAAAAAAAAACATTATTTAAATATATAATAAATTGAATTGCAAAAAAAAAAAAAAAGAAGCAGTTAATTAAAAGATTTAAATTCGGTAATTCCAAATGATCAGTTTTAAACAGAAGTTAGAGTACGGCTTTAGAATTTTAAAAAAATATTTTAACATAAAAATGATTATTGCCATCTGTAAAAAATCGAAATCAATATCAATTAAAATTATATTATAAAAATATGATCCATTTGACACTACTGCTTTCAGTTTTAAATGGCTTTTTAACCCCCCACAAAAATCAAAACCTACACCGCATAAGTTATTTTGTGTTAGCATAACATAAAACTTATCAATACGTTAGCCGTTTGCACTTGCCTTTATTGTATAAGAAAAATATTAACTCAGCTGACAAAAAAATACATAAATATTTTTAAATAATTTGTGTAATATCAAAATCTAACAAAACAATAGCAAAAAGAAGTCACTTCCATTCTTCATTTTTAACGCTTTTGACCATCTGCCAAATTTTACACACAATTTAATTTACACACAAAATGATGACGTCACAATTTTGCACAAAGAAATAGAGAACCCTAATGCTTAGTTTCACATATAAATTTAACATAAACTGAGCCCATTTCCGTACGATTCTAGGATTTTATTTTTTTTTTAAAAGTGATTTACTACTAATCCAAAGTTCGACTTATTGGCTTGATAATGTAATAAAGTTTCTATGTGAATTTACCCTTTATCTTCTTCACTTATACGCACACAATGAATGTTTGCTAGCCTTTCTGGGAAAATGGTACAGAATTTTTGTTAAGTTTTGAGACATTGTGTTGAACAAAGATGGCGGCGTAGTTCAGATCAGTAACCAAGATGGCGACCAAGAATCAAATGCGGTCCGTCGCGTAGTTAATCTCTTAAGTTCTGAGATATTATGTTGAACAAAGATGGCGGCATAGTTCAGATCAGTAACCAAGATGTCAGCGCAGTTCAGATCAGTAACCAAGATGGCGGCGAAGAATTAAATGCGGTCTATGACGTAGCAAATGGCGAACTGATTGAATCCAAAATTCGACGATTTTTTATAATAATTTTGCGACGTTTTGATTGGTTGTTTAGCACAGCCGTTGGTTATACAAATGATTGGCGAAGCCATTCGTCTCATACCCCCATTAGAAGTCAAAAATTTTTTACAATTTTAATAAGACAATTGCGATCATAGAGTTGTATAAGTCAGGGAAGTTATCAAGGAATATTATTAAATCACTAAATGTTAAGATGTTCATTCAAACAATGCTCAATGGAGGTTGCCTTTTTACTACTTGAACAGCAAAATGGATCAAATCCACTAAAGAGAAGCTGATGAGAAACCCAAGGAGCTTCCTCAGAAATTTAATAAAAGCGGCCAAATTGGAGTAATGCTCACTATTCTCCACACCGGTCTCCAACATTTCCTTATAAATACCAAAAGAAGCAACTATTAACTACAAATTCTGTCGATGAACGAAAGCAAAGAGCAGAAATCCTATCATATATCAGAGTTGGCACACAGCCTAACACGGTTTTCAGTGATGAAAACAAATTTGATTAGATTTAGTTTTGTACAGGTGATGTTGAGTTGTGGGTTGTTACTCAAAGGCAAGTGCAATATCAGTGATATTTTGGGAGTGGCATTACCGAAACTGGAAGGAGTACTTTGATTTTTATGGATAAAAGTATGAAACTGAACCAGAGGAATTATTACATAAACATTGTTGAATCATCATTGTTACCAAGGGCAAAAAAGCACTTCAGAAAATGTTGATCATTTCAACAGAACTCAATTCCCTTACACAGAGAAAAAAAAAAAAAAAAAAAAGACTCAAGAATAGTTAGCCAAGAATGTTCCAGAGTTCATTTCCAAGGAAGAATGGCTTTATCTCCAAACCTTAATTTTCTGCATTTCAGTCTTTGGTCCATATTAGAGAACAAATGTGGATGCTTTAAAGACAAAAATTGAAGAAACGGGGGGAAAAAATCTACAAAGCAATCATTCATGACTCTTGTAGGGGCTTTCCATTAGAATTTGCAGATGCCGACAGGGTTCATATTGAATAAGTTTTAGATATTTGGAAATAAAATGATGTACCTGTTTATTTTGCCATGATTTGTATACTTACATTTATCTAATAAATATGAGAAAATAAAGTGACGTTTATTATTGAATAATATATATATATATATATATATATATATATATATATATATAGAGAGAGAGAGAGAGAGAGAGAGAGAGAGAGAGAGAGAGAGAGTGTGTGTGTGTGTGTTTTTTTAGCGGTGGCAAACTTTAAATTAAAATAAATCAAAGAAAAATATTTTACAAACATGTAGTTTATTCCAAAGATTAATTCTTGGCATTTATAATCTAAATATAATTTTGTGCATATATGGTGTAATCTAAAGGCTCAATTTTCATAAACTGTGTGCATTAAATCAGGTTGCATTTTGGTAATAATGAAACAAATGTTGTCTGAAGTGGTCTATTGTGTTTAGTTTAACAGCGTAAACATGGAACTTTAAATATCCCTAAACAAAATAATCTAATAGCGTTAAATTGCATGAACGAGGTGGCTAGTTGATATGTCCATTTTGTGAAATTATTCTTCTATCAAATGTTTCTTTCAATAAGCTGATCATATTGCACACTATGTGGCAGATGGTTCCAACTTGTTAAAACCACATGATGAATTGCCAAACCGTGCTGAACTCAAAATAAATAATAGTTGCCAAATCTGCAATTAAAGAAAATAGAATTGTTAATTTAAAGTTCACCGTCTCTTAAAAAAACACCCCATTAGTGCATATTTAGGCAACATTCTTTAATTTAAGCAAACATTGTTAAACATAAAATTTCTTTGCTTTTACCATTTAAAATTTTTTGATAATCTTTTTTGTGCGAAAATCAGAAAAACATTACTCAATGTTCCATATGTATCACTAGCATTTTAGATTCTTTGTCAAGTCATCTTTAGGTGACGAAAACAAATGAACAAAAAGCTAGAGAAAATAAGAGAATTTTGTGTATATGAAATCGTTAGACACCAGGCAAATAAACTAGTGCAATTCCAGAAGAAGGCTTGCAACATAAATTAGGTTGCTGAGTTTTAATCTATATAATTATAAAACTCAAATGACCTTGTAATGAGTGATGTAACCCACTTTCCAGTTTACAACATCCAGTTGCGCATGCACGCATAAACATTAACCCATAACAACGTAAACAAATAAACACAAATCGCTTCTTTTGCAGATTTTGACCTGCGCACTGAAATATTAACGTTATTTCAAAATTATTATTTAACATGGGAAGAGTGGGGGTGTTTTGCAACTATTCTTTAATACAAATATATTGTCGCTATTTTCTTACAACTAAACAACATTAACCCGTTGACAAATATAAGAACAATTGTAGTAAAGCCAAGACTACTACTACTCTCTATCCGTTCCTTTTCCTTCCTTCTTTTTTTATTTTTTGTTTACATTTCTAGATACAAAATAGTTGTGTGAGAATGGTGAATTTGTTGACACATTTACTAATCTGTTTAAATATTAGTTTTATTTTATTTTATTTATTTAGGTTTTATTTTTTTGCTTCAGGTTTTATTAATTTTTTTTTTTTTAGATTTTAAGTTTCTATAACTTGGTTGAAGGATTCCAATATGGAAATTTCATTCTTATATTTCTCATTGGTAGGTTCATGTGCGTTTTTGCTGTTAAATGACTTTCGTCTGCATTCGATTCGTAGGAAAATCATGTTTAATTTTCGATTTTTGAGCGATCCGTCCGTGATTTTTCATTTTAATATACTTTCATATAAATGTTTCTGTTATGTCAAAAAAAAACTATTTTTTCTTTACGTCACAAGTGTCATGCTCATACATGAATTCCATAGCTAATATAACATACTGACCCAATAGGTCACGGGTAGTTTAGTTAATATATGTTTTATTCAGAAAAACATCTGGCTACACTTCATGTTTTAGCAGGTAAATGGGGGGGAAAATGTCTGTTTTATTTAAAGGAAAATTACAATTCCTCAGAGTCAAGTGTTTAAATTTTTAATATTGTAAATGCAAATTGGCATATTTTAGATTGAGATTTCAGAAATGGATCAGGGGGAGGGGCGAGAGAGAGAAAATGAAAAAAAAAATGTATTTTTGAAATCAAGTTCCAAAGAAAGAAGATACACAAAAGTATTATGTTTGTTTATAGCTGTTAATAGTGTTTATTTTAAGTCATAATCAACCCTAACATTTTTAAATATTAGACTATCTTCAGAAAAAAAAAATGTTCATGGGTACCCCGCAAAAAACACAAATTAAGGACCAAACTAAGTTAAAAAGTTACAAATTCGACCGAAAACAAAACTCAAAAAAGATCCACTGTGACACATGTGAGTGTATACCTTGCAATTGGTTCGTGTGTACCTTGCAATTGGTTCAATATGCTAGAAAAAAAAAAGTTATCAATAGCTAAACATTTTACCTAGTTTCACAGTTATTTTTGGAACAACTACAATCACGAAAAATCGTTTTGTTTTTCTTTTTTTTTACATCTTCCTCATTTCAGATTAATTTGATCCTTGATGATCCGAAATCAGGTGGGGGTGGGTGTCATACAAAATCTGGCATTTCTTTAAGCATATCATTAATAGTTACTAATTTTTAACTGGACACAAACACGGAATATATGATTTGACGTTATATAATAGATTATGAGGGCTGCTCAGTGTTGCCCAAGACTACAAACAAAATCAAAATTAAAAATTGTGTGGATATATGTACATCTATGTTACCACACTGAAATAACATTTGGAAAGCTATTCTTAACATGGGGAGGGTGTTTTGTAACTATTCTGTACTTTTATCTAACATTTTAATAAACAAATATATTGTAAAAATTGAATTTAACTCTAAAATACCATTACAAAAATAGCACGGTAACATAGTTGCATAAGCACTAGTGTGTTTAACTTCTCTCTCTCTAATATATATATATATATATATATATATATATATATATATATATATATATATATATATATATATATGATGCTTTTGCTTGAGCGGAACCCCAGTGTAGCTAGTCCTAGGAGATTCAAGGTGAGGTTGGAGCTGTTAGTCAACTACTAAATCTAATAGCAGTGTTACTATAATTCCTACGGCCTCTGATTACGCATGTCCACTAGTAAATCAGGGTGGATGTATGTGTGTGTATTGGCCGAATGATAGATTGTACACAAAAACCAAGCAAAAGGGAAAAACAATAAGTATTTGGATTAAAATTAGTTTACAATTGATGAGAAAATATCAAATTTTCTAGAATTCTTGATTGTTGACAAGAAGTGTCAGCCAGAATCTGACCTTGGCTAAGAACCGGGTCGTGAGAATAGCATTTGTCCTTGATAGTACAGTTGATATGCAACCAGTCTAGCATAGATTGTTGACAAATCATCTTCCAGTGAGAGTTAGTGTGGCAAATGTTGACTGGTGGACAAAGACAAAGCATCTCCCAACCCAACCCCCGCCCGTAGTATAAAGAGAGTGGCACAACCGTAATTCTTCAGTTCAGTTGAGACGAGAGTTTTAGAAGAAGAGTCGAGTTGAGTTGCAGAGGGCCAAGGTGGTAAGGTTCTCTGGCGTAAAGCAGATCAGTTCTCCAAAGATGGACAGATGAAAGAATCTTCAAGACATTTCAAAGATTCGTGAAACATCTAGGAAGAAATAGCAACTCAGAAACCAAGAACTAAATCCATAGTAAGGAAGAAATCAAATAACTAATATAAAATTGGTGAGCACTTGTGGTCATTGATATGTAGTGGTATTTGGAGGCATTTGGTGGACACAGACTGCCTCTGTAACAATCGGTCATTGTCAGTCACGACCATTGTCAATGTCGATTGGACTGTTCTGAAATGAAATTGTCTGTCTTCAATTGTCGGGCACTGTCATCCAGTAGTAGTTATGACTTATTGGCGGTAACTGGTTGATAGTGCTCTTTTAAAAGATGGTTATTGTCACTTAGGGGCACTGGTGTTACTGCTGTATTGAGGCAGTTACTTGTGGGCACTGGCTGCCTTAATAGCTGTCACTGTCATTAAGCATTGGTAAAACAGCAGCCATGGCCAATGTAGTGTTATATTCCAATGCTATGTATAGCAAAGTACGCCCAAGTCTTTGTTCTAGCCAATACTGATTTGCTACGTTGGTCTAGATATTATATCGCAACATGTTTTTGTACTGATGCAGAATTCGGACTGCGTTATATTTTAAATATGATGTTCACAGTCCATATTCAACATTTGTTAATTAATAAGTGAATGAATTCAATCCGACATTTTAACTGATTATAATCTGCAATAACTTCAATCAGAAGCAGAAGTAGACAGAAATAGACTAATTCTCGTCCCAGTTCATAGCAGTTCCATCTTGTTTATTTTCAATATTGACTTTCTTGTTTGTATACGGCACAATTCATGTTGACACACCGGTTCTCGCCAGATCACCAAAGTTAAGCAACGTTGAGCATAGCCAGTACTAGATGGGTGACTATCTGGGAAAGCAAGGCGCTATATGTACAGCAAGGTAAAATACCAGGTTGAGAAACTGGCGAGGTCTATCCTTTTCTCGAGAGTAGATGGGAAGCCATGGTAGGCACCCCGTTTAGTGATAGCGTTATGATAAAAATACACTTGATAGCCCTGGCAAAGCATCAAGTATTTTGCTACCAACTTGTGTAGTCAGTGCAATCTCAGCTGTGGCCACACTGGATGGATTGACTTTGAATATAATATTTAAGCTTATTTACTTTTATGAATGTTATTTTTTATAACACATAAATACCTTCAATAATTTTTTTGCAAATAATATAATAGATGAATTTATTGTTTTAGTTTTTCAAATAAACGTTTATTTGTGCACAATTTGTTAAACTATATTTCTTTAAAAAATATATTTAGATTTGTTTTTTTTTTCAAAATTGCTTATAATATGTCTAATTATGTTCCTGAGTTTCTTTCTGCCTTCTCGATTTGAAGTGAATTTTTAAAATTGACGTGAACACTAGGATACTTCAATTAAAAGTCAAATATAAACAGGTAAAATTATAGAGGAATAAAAGGCAAATCAAATAAGGTAAAGGTTGTTTAAAAAATTACATTCAATTTAGCTCAAATTTGCAGTTTTTGAAAAAATGACAAGTGCTGACTTTCTTTTTGGCACCACTGTATATCTATACTCCTATAAATTTGTTTTTTTTATGTGTGTATTGATATTCATAGTAAAAACCCTTTTTTCTATTTATGCACGAAAACAAATGTGACACAAGGTCGTCTTTAATGGGGGGGGGGGGAGCCAGCTCCCCTAAAACAAAGGCAAAACGGAGGCACTCTGGCAGTTTCCAAAAATAGTAATTGTCTCAGCATGAAGGGTTTCCCCCACATTGACAGGGACCAATTAACTTAAGTGCAACATCAGAACAGATACTACACTTTGAGATATTAAATCTTTTATTCAGGTTAAAAATACAATGTAAGTTCAACAAGAACAAAAAATACAATGTAAGTTCACTATAAACAAAAACTTTAGGCACAAGGCCAACTTAAAAGGGAGGAAAAATCGAGGAGTTGGGGGCAGGGGTCGTTGGTCATCCTTATCACTCCAGAAGTAAAGAAATTAGTGAATATCCTCTTTCAACATAATACTGCATTCATCCATTCGTACTTAGAGCCCAATCGTTTCAAACATTTTTTATTGGCATGTAAAAACAAAAAAGATAACAATTCATTTGTGCCGAGGGCAGGGGGAGAAAAAATAAAAAGTGGTTAGTAAGACCCTTCCAACCCCGTCTAATTGATAGACCACCCGTTTCACTTCGGTTTCTAAAGGAACTTTAGGTCCTATGTCTCTAGGTAAAGATGCCCTCTAGATGGGAAGAAAGGGAGAAAAGGAAAACTGGTGGGTGAGGGGGGGTTGTTAGTGATTGATTTTTTTTCTCTCCAAGATCGGTGAAATTTAGAGGAGGGGGAGAAAAAATTGCAGTTAGGAGAGAGTGGGAATCTTGGAGGCTTCCTAGTCAGGGAGGGATGGAGCACTCACTCGGCTAAGAGATTAAAAGTAGGACTGGGGTGGGTTTGATAGACCCGGAACTGCACACTTCACACCTAGGCGGGGAACACTTGTTCAAAGTTGGTTCCTTTTCGTACACACAAACTTGCTACAGGTATCCATCTTCTGTCATGCCGCGCGATGCAGCCTTCTTCTATCACATCTTATCTTCACCTGTAGTTGGTGTTTAAAGAAAGCGATCAGATCCTGATCAGAAAAAGACAACACCCCCTCCCTTTTACCTTGCAGTCACAACATCCAAATCACCATTCTCGCCACGCCCAGGATTGTAATGTAGACCATTTGTCTTTCCCGGCCCCACGGCGGCCTCATGTTGTCAATGACATTGGATATGATAATCGGGCGAGGATACTCAGGATCTATGTGAGCCGTCAGCTTGCTGACATACAACCAACGCCGGCAGAGTTCACAGCAATTAAAGAAAGCATGATCAGTTATTTCTACGGCTGTTGTTCCGCAACAGGGACAAACAGACGACTCCAAAAAACACGACCTGTATTGTATGTTGTTGAGGGGGAAGTGCATTTCAGGCCAATCAGCAGGTCAGAGAGAACTCCGAATTGTTCAGATGACTCAAACCTGGCACCCAACTCCATGCAGAGTGGATCTCACTCTGCTGCCAACTCAAACGTGCGCATAGCGAGTCGTCTGCGCCCCCCCCTCACTAGATCCCTGTGGAGTTCCCTATGGGTAGCAGTCTCAAGGTCACTGGACTTTGGTAATCATTTTAGCATGGCTTGACACTCTTTTAGAAAGGCAGATTCTCCCCGCGGCCTGCGATGGCTCTAAACAGAGGGGTCAAGAAAAGTGGCAGTAACCACAGGGTGCCACGGTTGATCTTCTTGTAGGTAATGGCTCAGGAAAGCCAGCCTCTCAGCATCTCGATGACACTTCAAGTCCGGCATTCACAAGCCTCCCTCACACGGACATTCAATACAGACCTGTCTGCACACCCAGTGTTTTCCCCTTGTCCCAAAGAAGCTAAAATAAGAGTTTGACAAGAGCTTTTAGTTGTGGTGCAGGCAGGAGAAGTACAGCTAGTCGGTAAAGGATGAGAGGGAACATGTACGTGGCACATGCCTCAGTTCTGCCCTTTAAGGAAAGTTTCCTAGGAAGCCATGAGTTGACTGCAGCCTCCACCTTTGACCATACCTCTGACCAATTCTTTTCGAGCTCGAGACCAGGTTCGAACCACATGTCGAGGATCTGAACCAGACCATCCGTCCAACCGCCGGGAAGTTTGTGTTACCACTCCAGGTACCCATCTGACTTGCTGCGGTTTATCTTGGCCCCAGTGATTCTTTCATACCGAATGAGCACCTCTGACACGATCTCCAGGTCTTGGAAGCTTGACACAAAGACCTTGATGTCATCAGTGAATGTGGATACTTTGGCGGCTGAGCCGCCAAGCAGATCTATTCTGTGCAGGGTCAAATTTGCCTTCCCACGTCTCAGATTGCGGAGCAGCAGCTTCAAAGCCAGGATGTAAAGCAGGGGTGACAACCCTCACAAACCGACCAAGAGATAACAAAGAGTTTTCAGTGCTTTCTGTTGACTCGTACGACAGCCATGGGCTGGTGAGACATCATAGAGATCCACTTGCAGAAATCCAGTTTAAAACCGACGACCTCTAAGACAGATGCCAGGAAGCGATGGTCGACCCTATCAAAAGATTTGGACTGATTTAAATTGATCAGCGTGGCTTCTGTGTCGTTTTCTATCCCTCCCTCTAATGTAGTTCTGCTCCGGTTTGATGAAGTCAACAATAACACCTTGCAGCCGATTCAACAAGATCTTGGCCAAAATCTTCAACTCTGTGTTTAGCAGAGTTATGGGCTGTATTCTTCCCCGTCATGCCTGTCACCTTTCCTCAGCAATGTGATCATTCCCTTGGTGACTTGCCCCAGGATGGATCCTTTAGTAAACCAATGGTTCAACACATCCGTCAGAAGAGGCAGAAACATGAGCGACAGCCTCAAATACAGTTTGTATGGCAGACCATAGAGTCCCGGCGATCCATCACAGATGATCTGCTTCAGTGCAGTAGAAACCTCCTGCTCCATCACCGGGCCTTACAACTGGCCACACTAGCCGCCTTGAGACGGGAAGAGTCAGCCAAATAGTCGCTAAACTCATGGACTGGAAGATCAGGCTGCTGCGTAAAACACTCCTCAAAATGTTCTCGAAACCTCTCAGATCTCCCGAGTAGATTCCAACACTTTGATCTTGGCCTTTGGGCCAAAAAAGAAAATACAACTGTTATATATGGGTCAAGGAATTGCATTCATCTGCAAAAGATCTAATTTTTATAAATTTTTAAACATTCATTTTAATTCCCTATTAGTTTTTTCTTATGGGATAATCATCTTTAGTTAACTATTACGTGTAATTATATTCATGCAGATATTCTACACGATTTATGAATGTAATATATGTACAAAAATTTATGAATGTAATATATGTACAAAAATTTATGAATGTAATATATGTACAAAAATTTATGAATGTAATATATGTACAAAAATTTATGAATGTAATATATGTACAAAAATTTATGAATGTAATATATGTACAAATATTTATGAATGTAATATATGTACAAAAATTATAGTAAACGTAAATTTCTATGTATGCGTATACATTTTTTTTTTTTAATTTTTGCCTACCAAACTCGTGTCAGTTTTTGGTCTGCAGACATGAAATTTAATATATATGGTATATGAACTCATGCAAAACTTTATATTTGGGAAAAATCGATGCAAAAGTGTGAAAATTAAAAAAATTGAATTTGCCAGGTGAAGGTCGAATGATGGCATTACAAATATGCATGCATAACATAATAGCTATTGATTCAGGTTTTAATTTTTAGCCTTGCAGCAAACATGTCTTCATTAACATCAAAGGAAAAAGTAAATTGTAAGCTAAACATTTTGGTTTCGATTCTTGATGGTGGCGCACAAGTAATTTTTTTTAACTTTTTAAATCATTACTATATATTGGGTCCAATATATGAAATCTGCAAAAAATATACGAAATCTGCATTAACTAAAACATCATATTTAAGCGTACTTTACAACCAGGCAATGCCGAGCAGCTTGCTAGTACTAGGTAAAATAGCAACTTCAACAAAAACTTTACTTAGCAACTTAGAAAATATAAGCAAAAAGACTCCCCCGTCAATACTTAAAAAACTGAAAAAGAAATGTTGATTGTATAAAAATAGTTCAAGTATTTGGGAAAGAAGCTGTTGAGTTTGACAACAATCCACAGGAATAGAGTTTCAAAAATCCTGCAGTTCTTGGAAATAAACTGATGGAATAGGAAGCTGTATTACAATAAATTATCAAAACTATGGTATAAGGTTATAATGATGCAGCTGCAGAATCAAGACTGCGGTGAAATGCATTGTGAAACGGGGAATAAGCACGAAACTTGTCCGTCTACCTAAAACATTTACGTTTTCAAGCTTAATGTTGTCACCTTTCCTCAGCCGTCATGCGAGTGTAGAGAATGTACATATGTTTTCTGTGCCTTCCCTTAGTGACACACTCTTGTTTATATAATTGCTGTGTTCAATAAAAAATACAATTTCTCTGGGTTTACAAAACAAGTTTATTATGATAATTGAGTTCGTCGGTAATGGAGATAGAGAGATGTGGATGGGTTTGACATGGCGGGTATCAACTGATGAAGGAATGCGATCACACACATCTGATCATATTTTCATGTCTCTTCTCTCTGTGACCTGCTGACCCAAACAATCCGTTTTTATTGTCATCTCATTTATAAAACTCACTATGTCTGTCTGTCAGTCTCCATATTTTCAAACTATATCTCCTCCGAAACTAAAAGTTGCAGAGCGGTGCTAAGGGCCTCAAATGATTGGATTTCTTTTATTGAACCATTCTTTTATGGATTTTTATCTGGTTAAAATTGTTTTTAAGGAGTCAAAATTGAAAAAAATCGTTATACATTTTGTACATTCATCTTAGTTTATTTTTCATCAGTTCATATGCGTGTCACGTTGGTACAGTGGTAACATCACCAGCTTTGAATGCTACAATTTTGCTTTCGGTTTTGATTCTAGCTGATGGCGCCCAAATACTTTTTTTACTTTTGAAATCACTATATCCGAAGGGTGTGCAATAAGTAATGCCCCTGACACACTTCCCATAGCAGTAGAACAACGAAACTTGGCACAGTTATTAATCTTTCTCTACATAGGAACCACCCAGAGTTATGCATTTCTCCCCTCGTTTGATGCAGCTCGAGAGACCGTTTTTGTAGAACGCCCCAGGTTGGTCCTCCAACCACGACGTGACTTCAGAAATCAAGGCTGCATCATTTGGGAAACGCTTTCCTTTCAAAAACAACTTCATGGCTAGGAAGAGGTGAAAGTCAGAGGGTGCAAGGTCAGGAGAGTAGGGAGAATGGGGAAGGATTTCAAAACCACACGCCCATGCTTCTGATCTGGCGACATGCGAGTTGTGGACCAGAGAGTTGTCTTGCAGGAGGAGGGTACCTTTGCTGATCTTGCCCCGCATCTTGATTTTGTATAGCTTCCCTTAATTTCCTCAAAAGTGAAGCATAATAGGCTTCTGTAATTGTCGTACCCTTTGCCAGAAAATCTGTCATCACTACTCCGTCCTGGTCCCAGAAGACTGTGAGCATGACCTTGCCAGCGGAGGGCTGCACCCTTGCCTTCTTTGGAGGTGGTGAGTCCAAGTGCTTCCACTGAATTGACTGGGCTTTGGTCTCTGGATCATAGTGATGGACCCAGGTTTTATCCTGTGTAATCAATCTTTTGAAAAACTTTGACTCATCTTCTTGGCACATCTCCAAATTCATCCTCAAGCACTCGATGTGTTCTCGCTTCTGGAATGGTGTGAGCAACCTGGGAATCCATCTGGCAGACACCTTATGCATATGCAAATGGTCATGAATGATAGTTTCCACAGACTCTGTACTAATCTTGACATCTTGGGCTATTTGGCGAATAGTAATGCGCCGATCTTCCAAAATGGCAGCCTCAACTTGACAGATAGGTGCCTCGTCAATGGCAGAAGGGGGGGGGACCAGGTCTAGGAGCTGTTTCCACAGACTTCCAGCTATGTTTGAATTCACAATGCCAGCGTTTTACAATGTCATATGATGGGGCATTATCACCATAAGTATTTTTCATTTCATCAAAAGTCTCCTGTGGTGTGCGTCCTTTCAAATACAAAAACCGGATCACTGTCGACATTCAACAGGCTCCATTTCACACATGACTCAGTTCAAACACCTGTAAAGCCACAATTAGTTCAGAGCTGTAATTTGCCACATAACTCACAGCGATAACTCATTGCACATGCAAAATTTCAGCTAGATCAGACAACTGGAAGTGAGTCAGAGGCATTACTTATTGCACGCCCCTCGTATATACGAAATTTGGACAAATTAAAATATGATATTTAAACATATTTTATGACTGGGTAAAGCCGGTCCCCCCCCCTCACCCCGGTTGGATCATATATATTTCTCCAAAACCTCTGGCCTTGATGGAGGGGAGACTAAAACTTGCTATGGTTTCAAATGATCTGAAATAACAGCAAGGAGAGATCAATTCCAAATATTTCTCATATGTTATATCTCTCCTCTCTTGGAAATAGGGTATGACTATGAATATCTCGAGTATCAAATAATCCTTATACACTGTGAAATTTACTTTGTGTATGAAAAGCAAAGAGCAGAGATATAACATATGTGAACTATTTGGAATCAAGTCTCCCCTTGCTGTTATTTCAGATCATTTGAAACCATAGCAGCAAGTTTTAGTCTCCTCTTCATCAAGGCCAGAGATTTTGGGGAAATATCAGATATTTTGTAATTCATATGCAAAACTAGGAAAACAAACGAATTGAAAACAAATGAATTGAAAATGATTGAAATATTTTATGGCCGTAAAAAAGTGCCAAAAATAGGCTCTGGATGATTCCCTTAATGTGTGACCTTAAGAGCAAACATCACATAGCCCTCTACACAGGTCATCACCTTTCCAACAAGCTTTCATTTGTTAAATTCTGATTAATAGTCGCTGAGATTTGGAGTTTATAAAATTGTCAAAAAAGGTGGTATATCTATGGATATATCTATACTAGTAGCCAAATTGAATATTGAAATGCTCAGATCTTTGGTTCTACATGAAAACCTGCAGGCTTTTTGAAGATACTATTTCATGGTTAAAATTTTATGACAATTAGTAAAAAAAGAACCTATATTTTCAAAACAATAAAATATACCCAAATTTGCCTACATTTGTATATATACAGTGTCCTGCATATCAGCTTCAGTTGTCTTCCCTGTGGCCTAATATGATCCCCTACCACATTTTTTCCTTTTCTCCCTCACCTATTTGGAGTAACCAAATACCACTTAGTACAATAATGTATTATTACTAGGGCTAGAACAACAGCATATACTTTTCACTGTTTTGACTCTCGGGTGTGTATCCGCTGATATCTTACATGCTTTTTTATAGAGTGACGTGGTTCTCGGTTGATTAACTGTGTATAACTGTGTCAGATATATACTCGAGAGTCAAAATAATGAAAAGAATATTCTGTTGTCACAGCCCTAATTATTACACACACCTGCTTTAACGAGGGTATTGAGCACTTTTGGATTAAGCATATACCATTTGCCAAGTGTAATGCTGTATTACTATTACTTCACAACGCCGAGTTTCTTGTCTAATATACAACACTATAATGAACCACATTGAAATTATTGCTTTCAGGCTTTTCTCATCTTTCACAATTATCTTAAGAGAAATGATGTTGATGAGGATAATAGTCTAAAGAGAAATGCTAATTCCTCGGGTGTTGTTGAATTTCTTTGCAAATTACTACGTGATAACATTAAAAAGTGGTTCTAAATGTTGGCCTCACTCCCTTACTAATTCTGATCCTTAAGTAATAATTTCTGGGTTTTTTTTTTGTTGTTACATAATGTTTAGCTGGACCGCCCCTCCCCACACACAGACGATTTTCCTTGATTATTCACCCCTCCATCTAGTCATGCTCTCTCCTCGTCTATAATCTGATTAGCTTCTTAGTTCAGTGACAAAAAGAAATCCGTCTTAGTTTTGTTTCACATAATCCGGTTTTCAAAAGAGTCAATCTTTTAAATAAATATTTAATGAAGAAATAAATTAAGGTTTTAAAAAAGTGTCCCAACATTAACCATCCATTTTGATGTTAATTTATATTTCGAAATAGACCATTAATTTTGGGACGCCCTATATTTTAAACTAATCAATTCACGTTAAATTTTTCTCATATATTACAACGAATCTAGTACATTTTAACTAAAAGACATTTTGGCCAACTATTTTCAAAAATTGGATGCGTGCGCCCCCCCCCCAAAAAAACATGGTGACCAGTAAAAACAATACAGAATACAGACTCAAATACACAAAAATTACATACGCGCACGCGAAAACAAACACGGCGACCAGTGAAAACAATACGGAATACAGAATCGAATACCTCTAAGACAATCAACTCTTTAAAAAGGTAAATTTTTCGTTGGTACTAGCGCACATTCATTTCCCTTAGATAGTTAATATCTGTTGACGAAACTTGAAGAATGCGTATTAATAAAAAAGAAAAATTTCGAAAAAAAAAAAAAAAAAAAATTCGTCCGGGCAAAACCTAATGCAAGTGTAAAAAAAAAAAAGGGGGGGGGCTAAACTGCTTTAAAAAGATTAAATTAGCGAAATTTGGCCTAAAATCGATACTAGAAAGTTTGATTAGAAACTGAGCACTAGCAGTGAGCACTCCCTACAAATATTTAAATATTGGCTTTTTAATTCATTTATTTTTGGGGTAGACTCAGACTCGTGTCCATTCGATAATAATTGAAAAAAATGACGAAAGTAAAAAAAAAAAAGGAGGAGGGGGGGGGCAAGCTCCTTCAAATCCGCAAAAATTATTTCTGAACGAATTTCATCCGTTAGCCAAAATGCCCAGGGCAAGAGTAAAAAAATAATATTTTCACTTAAAATAAATCAGGGGAATTCAGACTCTTCCTCCTTTAAAACTATCTTTTAATGCTCCAAATGATTTGTTAGAAGTCAGGAAGTTTTAGATAAAAAGTGTTACGATTTATTGAAAAAAATAGCATTTGAGTTTAACAATATCATGGTCACGATTAAAAGTGATTTGTAGTTAAGCTTTTCAGATTTTAACAAATAAATTGACTTTTATTTTCCGATAGTTTAAAGATTTGCAGTTTCATGTTAAATTTCGAACAATCACAAATTGATTTATTTCAACTATTAACAGAATATAAAAATGGCTAACATTTATAAAAACATCGATATGCATTATAATGGATTTAATCTTGAAAAATAAATGACAGTTCGTCACTGTTCAGACATTCTTGAAATATTCAATTGAATTGACAAACGTTGCAATATTGGAGGTGGGCGTCAACATCGAAAACAAAAACACTAAAACAGTACATTTTATGAAAGCGAATAAAGAAATTCAACACAGGAAAAAGAAAACTTGTTTTATTTTATTTTTACAATTTTGTCTTTTGTTTTTATGAGATCGTGTGTGTTAACCAGAGTGCTCAATTACTTGTGCAAGGGCATGTATTCTTGTATTTCAATTGACAGGATCATTAATTTGATTTTTCATCGATACCTTCGGGGGAATAGGTGGACATTTTTAACAATAGTCAACTAAACAAAAAAGGGTGTGTGAAATAAATAGATACACAACAAATAAATGTTACCAAAGGCAGGATTAAATTACTTGTTTTTTTTTTACCGACCAACCTGGATAAGTTTTGTGTGTGTGTGTTAATTTATTTTTAAATGTTTCTTCACTTGAAAACAAAAGTTAGAACGAGAAAAATGTGGCGACTAGAGCCATGTCAAGCCGCGATATTCGCTCAAAAATCGAAAATTTAAAAAATACTGGTGGAGCAAAAGTCAAAACTGGAACATTACATTTTCACACGAATGGTGACATATTTCCAACACAGGATTATAAAAGCAATACTCCAACTACGTTCGGTATCTTTAGTCCATGTTAGGCTAAGATTCCAGTGTTTCAGATAAGCAGTGAAACACTGTTTCACTGCTTATCTGAAAATAATTTCAGTTGATTTGGTTGTTTTTGTTTTACGGCATATCAGTCCTTTTTGGGTTAATGCAAAATCTAGTAATTTGGGAAAAAGGTTTTTGCTTCATGTTTTTTTTATTTTCGAATATTCATTCATGGTGTTACTGTTACATATGGGGGGAGGTATAAATCTGTAACGTGAGTTGGCTGGAGGTCTCTACAGTTTGGTTGTTTAGGAAAATTGTTTTTGACTTTGCAAAACAGGAGGTACTTATGCATTTATGTTACCGTACTATTATTTAGAAACCCATTCTTAACATGGGGGAGGAGAGGGTGTTTTGTAACTATCCTGAACTTACATCTAACAATTTAATAATCAAGATATCAAACTTGAAAATACTATAAAAAGAAAATAGCACGGTTACTTCTCTGCATAAGCACCAACATGATAGACTTTTGCAAAGAGAATGGGGAATACAATCGTTTGGCCAGGAGGCCAATATCTTTAGAGAACCTGATCTGATAGCACTAGTAGTTTCAATTAAAATGTGTCATGAGATGAGTATTTACTTTAACGGTGCTCAATGCGCAAGTAGAGCGAGATAATTTATAAATATATTTTTATAGCAATGTCGTTTGGAGTTTTTAAATGTACTCATATATCCGAGATAATAGTGCTCGAATTAGAACTACCAAGTAATTTACTAATTGTAATCTGAATGTAGCTGTGAAAACATTTTTGGTGGACCCGTACGAGAGTGCCCCTAAAAATGTGTTTTGCACCTTTTTTTTTGGGGGGGGGGTACGACGATTTTCATAGATTACAGTATTATATTAGCATAAAAATTTCTGAAAAAATAAATTAATGACTTTTAAAAAGCGGTTCACTTTCTCGTTATAATATTCTAATCACGTGACACGTCGGTAAAGACAGTAAGTCAGGTAGCAATGAAGTAAAACGTTATGAGAAAGTGAACCAACCACCTTCTTAAAAGTCCTTAAATTAATTTTCTTTTCAAAAATTTTTCTGATAATATGATACTGTAATCTATGATAATCGTCGAAAAAAAATTTTTTAAAAAGAGTAAAAACACGCATTTTTAGGGGGCGGGCACTCACAAGTCCGCCCAATTTTCATTATAACTTTTTGGTACTAGTGCAGTCAGTGCACTTTGCACTTATTGATCCGTGCTGAAATACTAACATTATTTAGAAAGCCGCTCTTAACTTGGGAAGCGAAGGGTGTTTTTACCTCCCCTTAACTACTTTAGCATCGAGCAGTATTGGAAATGGATATATTATGAGCGTTCAAGTTCCGTCTATTTGTTTACAATCGCGTCAGCTGATATTTAAGCTTGACGGTGGAATGCCTTGGAAAAACCACGTCTGATAAATGTTTACAAGTTTTTAAAATATGTAGAATAACAGAATATTTGAACTTGATGAACGCTAACCTTTGCTTTGACATCCTTGGAAATTTTAGAAATCCATTTTAACACGAAGAGTGCGGAGGGGATAACTATTCTGTACAGTTTCCTTCCTTCATCGAAATTTGTTGAGCCGTACAAGTTTGTCGTCACAGAATCTCTTATTTTTTTATAAAATACGATGGTTGTGATTGTAAATAAAATACTGGATTGGAAATACCTAGTAACAACTTTACACTTATGCTATATTTTATAGGTCGATTATATTGAATTCACTCGCTCACACGCCCATATTTTGAATTTGTGACCCGCCATCAATAGACTGCCTAGTGCCTGCCTCTCCTGTATCAAACGGTCATAAAGAGTCACATAAAATCTTTTTGCAGAGAAAAAAGTTATAATTAAAATTTAGGTGCTGACGTAAAATACGAACCGTGATGAAATAACATTATTTAGAAATCTATTCTTAATAGGAGGAGGATCGCTTTTCTTTTCTTTTTTTTTTTTAACTTGTACTAACAATTTAATAAACAAAAGATACCGTAAAAGTTAAATTTAACTTGAAAATCCTATCTAAAAAGGAGCACAGTCCGTATTTTGCATACGTTCCAAAATGTAATACAATAATTTTGGAAATAAATTAAATATCAAGTAAAAATTAAAATTTTCGGTGCTAATGCAGAGAGTGATCCGATCCGCGCTATTTTTTAAATCGTATTTCCAAGTTTAATTAAAGTTTTATGTTTTTTATTCATTTGTAAGGTTAATGTACAGAATAACAGGTACAAAACACCCTCTCCTCCCCATATTAAGAATGGCTTTTTAAATAATAACATTATTTCAGCACGTCGGGTCACTTTCTGCATGAGTACTAAATTTTTATTACTTCATTCTTGAAAACCATAAAATAATAATTCGAATAAAAAAAAACTGTTTTATTTAATTATTTTCAGAGTGCAATCAATTAGATTGAGTTAAACCCCTGTACAGAAAACATAAAACGTTCTTTATAACAGTTTGATGCAAGAGAACAGTCCACTGATGGCGACCCATGGCCATGAATTCGAAATTGGTTGCGTGTGAGCGAAAATAATTTAATATTGCCTATAAGCCTATATATATATATATATATATATATATATATATATATATATATATTCGGTTTGTTTGTTTTAGAAACTCTTGTTTAATTTTGTGTGGTCTCCTTTCAGCTAGTGTAACTCGATATAGAAGCAATATTATCTTCCGGGGGGGGGGGCACAAGTTCGACAAACTCTGCAATCACTCTTCCAGTGCTTATTCATAAATAGATACAGTTCAAAAGAAATTAACAGGAAAACTTATTTATGTATCAGTGAAAAACAGCAGTGTGCGACTAAAATTACGGAAATTGTTTAGTTTTCTCCCACTACAGGAATTTAGACACCAGCGTCGGAAAGTGGGATTGAAAAGTCAGCGCCCCCGAGGAGGGACACACTGCCCTACAAAATGTGTCTCGGTAGCCTTGTCGGCATTCCCGGTGAGGGCGTCTCAGGCAATTAGCAAAAAAACTAACCCCTTCTCAAAAAGAGAAGGCAAAGCCTAAGACGGGTGGGCCTCCTAGAATTGCATAAAACTGGGGGGGGGGGGGGCAGGTCAGTACTTTTTGACGGACCGTCTTTTTTAAAAATCTACCAAAAATCAGATAATTATCCGATCAATACGAAATTTTCAGCGATTATTAGGAGAAGAATGAACTTTATAACAGTTTACTTATTTTTCATAAACGATATTTATATATATATATATATTTGCTTACAACCCCCCCCTTGTTTTGAAGTGGGAACAAATATGCTTAAAATAATCATTTCAAACTGAACAAAACATATTGTATTGTTGTAAGGGACAGAATTATAGATTCAAAAAAAAAAAAAATTGTTTGCATACCTTATTTTGACGTCTGAATATCAGAACTCCGATTGTGTTTAATTATCCCGCTTTTGAGTTTTGAAGTGTGAAATTCGGTGAATATGTTAAGTAAAATATTTAATTTAAGTTAAGCAAAACAAAAAAAAAATTTTAATATTTATACGAAAAAAGCCATTTTAAAATTTTTGAGAAATAAATTAACAATTGTTTTTTAGCGAGCCGAATAATGCATGACCATTATTAAACAGGGCATGCTTTGAATAATCGATACAAAAAAAAAATTCGATAAATATTGTGCCCTTTGTGTTAAAAATAGCATCATTTTTTTCGATCCCGTTTGAAAACGTTTGCCGCCTTTCGACTACGGTGGACCAAACGCGCTGAAATTTTTTTTTTTTTATTCTGCTTTAAATTGCCCCCCCCCCATTTTGGGGAGCTTGGCCCCCCCACACATACACATTAAAAACCAAACTCATACAAATGGTCACCCATCTGGTACTGGCCAGCCTCAGCGTTAATAATACATTGACATTTTCGTCACTGAAAAATAAGTTTTTTTGGCCTGTTTGGTCTTCCATA
Organism: Euprymna scolopes; assembly: GCF_053919585.1. Taxonomy (NCBI): domain Eukaryota; kingdom Metazoa; phylum Mollusca; class Cephalopoda; order Sepiida; family Sepiolidae; genus Euprymna; species Euprymna scolopes. The sequence continues at coordinate 31,252,327 of NC_136521.1, forward strand.
GTTTTCTTCCCATCAAAAGAAAACGTAAACAGAGTCGATCTGAACTCTACGACGACGCGAAATATCTGGTTACCTATATGAATAAGTGGAATTATTTGAAATTCAGGTACTTATATTATAATATTTTTGCATATTCTCTTAGAAAATCATCCTAAATCTTAGACAATAAATTAATTATTTCAAAAACCCTTTTTTTAAATATTTAAGTACGTTTTTTGTGTAAGACAAAAAATGTCAATTGTTAACTTTTTGGGAAAATTTAACATTTAAAATTGAATTAAAAATAGTAGAAAAAGTTTTACATTATTCTGTTTTCTATATGATAAAATTCAGGGTTTTATCTTTCTGGAAAAAAAAAGTTACTCAGAAATAAAGGATTTTAATAAATGTAATTTAGTTTTAAAAAACAACAACAACTTGATTTTGCGGCCATTTATGCCATAGAACTAAACTCGCACTGCATAATCAACAGGGACCGGCGGATCTAATCTGTTGGTTTTGGGGACCCGGGATAAAATCCCTCGTCGAAAGTTACGGAAAATAAGAGAGTAGCAATTTGAATTTTTTAAATTAAAAAATAAGTACTTATACAGTATACTGACTGTGATATGTTTAGATGGAAGTTTCAAGGTAAACAAAAGATTTTTAAAAATCGAATTTATTAAATTGTTAGGTGAAAGTACAGAACGAACGCCTTCTATTTCCCGTGTTAAGAATGGGTTTCTAAATAAAACTTTAGGTATCGTACTGAAATACGGCGATCCTGCACAAGTACCAAAAATAAAATTTACTTTATAGTCGACGAACTCCGAACAGCAAGATCGCGGTAAATTTTCAGATTAGGTCCACCTCCACAATTTTCTTTTAAATGACGACTTTTCTAGGTTTTCGACTATGCTGAATACGAAAATCGCATTGAAATTTTGCAGTATTAAGTAGTTATCGAGATATAAAAAGTTGTATTATGCATTGCATTCTTTGGCGACCATCTTTTTTACGTGCGTGCACACGCGCCATAAACAAATCTACTCATCTATGACTGACACTGCACGCGCGTGAAAAAAGATGGCCGCCAATGAATACAATGCATAATATATTTTATATCTCGATAACTAATTATTGATGCAATATTTCAATGCGCTTTTCGTATTCAGCATAGTCGAAAACCTTTTAAAGTTGTCATTTAAAAGAAAATTGTGGAGGTGGACTTAAATCTAAAAATACCAAGATGGCTTTTGGCATCTTCATAATAGAATAATCTACGACACGCTGGATCGGTGCGAGGTCGTTCTAAGACCGTGAATATTAGTGCTCTGTTTATTCGAATTGGCACTTATGATGGCAATTAAAAGTAAAGAAAATACAGAAAAATCTGTATGATCACTGACCAATCACAGAACGAAAATGAAATACTCCAAAAATCACGTAATTTGATCAAGTAGTTTTTTTTTATTATTATTCAAGAAAATCAAATTTTACGACAAAACGAGTCGTAGTGTTTTCGTCGATCATAATGAAACCGGGTGATATGAATAAGGGGAAGACAACTCAAAGGAAAGTGTCGATGTAAAAAATCAGCCTTCTAATGCAGATTAGTAGTAAAATCGCTAAAAATCGTAAGTTTTGATTTTCTTAGTTTAAAAAAAACTACTTGATAGAGTTACGTAATTTTTGGAATATGACATTTTTGTTCCGTGATGACTGATGAGTACATAGTCCATACAGACTTTTCAGTATTTTCTTTACTTTTAATTGCCGTTACAAGTGCCATTTTGAATCAGCACCTAGTATTTTTTTTGGTACTCATGCAGCATGCACTTATTGATCCGTGCTGAAATAATGTTATTATTTAAAAAGCCATTCTTAACATGGGGAGGGGATGGTGTTTTGTACCTATTCTGTAGTTTAACCTTACAATTGAATAAAAAAAAAAAAAACTCTAATTAAACTTGGAAATACGATTTAAAAAATAGCGCGGATCAGTAAGTGCATTAGCACCATTTTTTAAACCCATAATCCAACGTTAAAATTAAGTTTTAGTTCAGCAAATGTCAGGTTGATTCCGTTCCAATTTCATAAGAGTATCAATAGAACTTATAAAGTTTATAAATATGATTTATCTTTGTGACTACTTTGCTCAGATCCGATATTTACGGAACTTAAAATACTTATAACTTCTACTTTGTGACGCAAATAGGTCACAAATAAGTAAGTAAAGCAAAATAGTTTTTGGCTAATTTTCCCAATGGTATTTCCTTTAAAATAATTTTGTCGGTAACAGCAACGATTATCATATATATATATATATATATATATATATATATATATATATATATATATACGCGCACACACACTTAAAATATGAGACAGGGTAAAAGAAAAAGTTGTCTCTTTTTTGGAAATATAAAAATGAAAATAGTAAACATACCAGTTATTCCTGTCTGATGAGACATGATGTTTTTATCTTATATAATCCACAAGTGCTTTGTCTAAATCCCAGTATATTATTAATCTGTGTGTATGATACAGACTTCGATCTATTTATGTATAAATGTCGTGCTTGATAAATGAAGATGTCAGCAGTATAAAAAAAATGCAAGCTTCGGAGCAGAAAACACACGTAAGCTCAACTCCAAAGAAAGAGGAGCGACTGTGGAAGGAACTAGAGTTATCTTTCCTTACGTCGACCTCAGCCGCCAGCACAACAGAGGTCGCTTTTGTTGCAAGTTGCGATGAACTAAGGAAGGTAAAAGATGATGATGATGATAGCTGCGTATTCCGTCTAAAAAATCACCGTGTCTTTTTAAAGTACATACACGCGCGTGTGCGCACACACACACACATATGTGTATAATGTTTGTGAAACCGACGATTTCAGTTAATTCATAAATTGTATAAATTTACACACGCGTTCAACTAATGAATTGAACGAGATTATTAAGAGTGCTCAATAAAAGAAGAGCAAGACATTATTAACATAACATTGACATAAATAAATTTATGTTTTTTTACATAGGCAAGTCCACTTATCAAGGCCAAGAGGCCACTCGAGGATAAGGGTTAAAGAGTGTACAGTAGAAATTGAACAATATAGTAATCATTAGTAAATGGAAATTCGGTTGCGACACTGGACATACTAATGTTTCTGACAAATAGTCGGTTAAAACCAGGAGTCATCGTCAGCCGACTTAATAAATGATTGCTTTCCACAGAAGAAATCAGTCTCCAAATCAAATTATTTCATATATATATATATATATATATAGTTAGTTATCATTCCAAAACCAGAAGATTCATACTCATAAAATTTTAATTACTTTCTTGTATGTAGTATGTCTTACCCATGTTTCATTGAATAATGAAGCCCCACTAAACAACTCTTCATAAAAAATGTACTTTCCTCAAAAAACTGTTGGTAATTTTTTTTTTATGGAATGAAAAAGGAAAAAATGGAGAAGAAAATTTGTAGATGAAGATATTTAAAGTCTGCAAAAACGTAAATAAAAACACCTACTTATTGTAGTGCATGTAAGCACCCCCACTCCAAATAAAATGAATTCAAAGCATACGCGGAGAACCGTCTTACATAGACCAATTATAATCGTAAGTATATATATATATATATATATATACAGTCCTGGTCAAAATCATAAGACCACTTAAGAAAGTAAGCGTTTACGCATATTATCGAATTTTCAAAAGGGAAAATATGATGGAAAAAAATGAAATCTGCTTCATTCGAAACCTTAACCCTCATCTAATAATTATTTTTTAAAAAACAAACATTTTCACCTAGTCAAAATGATAAGACCACTGATAATTTATCTAACAAAAGGCAATTATAAATTACTAAAAAGGGTCTCAGTATTTAGTATAGCCTCCATTATTATGAATTACTTCAAAAATTCTCTTTCGCATGCTTGCGACTAAGTTTTTTATCAGTTGCAAAGGAATTTTATCCCATGTACTGAAAACTCAATCAGAAAGTTCCTTTATCGAATCATACTGGGTTCCATCCTAGAACACTTCTTTTGACATCCATCCCCAAAGATTTTCAATGGGATTGAGGTCCGGAGAACATGCTGGATGATCTAACAATTCTATATTTTTTGAAGAAAAGTATTCTCATGCTTGTCGAGAAGTATGTATCGCAGCGTTGTCTTGCTGGAAAATCCAATTTCTTCCACACAGACGTGGACCTTCAGTCTTGATAGAAGCATTTTCAAGCATTGAAATGTACTTTAATAATGTTTACCGGCCTTTCACTACTTGCAACTTTAGGGTCCCAGCTGACGAGAAAGCACCCCAGATCATTAAAGACCCTCCTCCACTATGCCGAGTTGATAAAGTCTCTTTGGGTAAATTTTTATCATGCCAATAGTGTTGAAATCCATCTGGACCATCTAGATTAAACTTTTTCTCATCGGAGAAAATTACATTTTCCCACTTCTCTTCATCCCAAGTCTAGTATTTGGCGGCATATTTAAGGCGGTTAGTTTTGTGCTGTTCAAGAAGACGTGATTTTTGCAGTCGCTTTAAATGATTGAAACCCTTCATTTTCAGATGCCTTCTTATGATTTTAAGACTACATTCTGATGATGTTTGGCTTTTCAATCGACTTGAGCTCATACTGGAGTTTTTTTTTTAATTTCTTCTGATATGGCGATCCAGTGATGGAGTTATTTTTTTTTGGTCGACCTGGACTCTTTTTGTACCCATATTGATCTGAATTTCTTAAAAAATTTTGATGACCGTTTTGCTATGATTTACTTCGTTTGCAATGGATCTATGGGAGAGTCCACCCCTATTAAGCTCAAAGATCCTTCCTTTCTCAAACTCTGATAATGGTTTCCCTTTTGCCATTTATAATTTAGTAAGATGTTTTTTTATCCACTAACAAGTTGCTTTTAATAACATAGAAAGCTTTTCATATTCATTTTTTCAAAACTAGCCGATTTTATTAAAGTGGTCTTATCATTTTGACTAGGTGAAAATGTTTGTTTTTTAAAAAATAATTATTAGATGAGGGTTAAGGTTTCGAATGAAGCAGATTTCATTTTTTTTCCATCATATTTTCCCTTTTGGCAATGGTTTCAACCATTTGTTTGATTAAAAATTCGATAATATGCACTGTTGCCACATCTGGGCAGGAGCTGCTAGAAAGGACTTGTCCTGCCTTGATAGAGTTCAAAATAGACTTCGTAGCCTCGTAGAAGATGTCCTTTTCTCCTCCTTGCAACCTCTATCTCACAGAAGAGATGTTGCGAGTTTGTCTCTGATGTACCGTTATTTTCATGGAAAGTGTTCGACTGAGCTTCAATCTATGGTCCCCCCTCGCCAAACTTTCACAAGAAACACTCGTCTAGCTGTAAACACTATCAATAATTCCCCCCACTCTTTATCTGTGCCTAAACCTAAACGTAGATTCCATGAACAAAGCTTCTTTCTTAGAACTGCACGCCTGTGGAATTGTCTTCCGTTTTCCTGCTTTCCGGCTGACTACAATATGGTTGTGTTCAAGTCTAAAGTAAATAAGTTCTTGATGAGCCGTTCCATATAAGTTATCAAATTTACCAAATTTTCATTACTAATGATTACTATATTGTCCAATTTCTACTGTACACTCTTTAACCCTTATCCTTGAGTGGCCTCTTGGCCTTGATAATGTGGTGATGCCTATGTAAAAAAAAAAAAAAAAAAAACGCTTACTTTCTTTAGTGGTCTTATGATTTTGACCAGGACTGTATATATAATATGTATATATATATATGTATAAGAGCAAATAGTTAATAAAACATGATAAAAAACACTTTAAAAAAGAGTTAAAAACATATTTAATCTGAAAAGGAAACACTTAATAAGTGGATAGTCCTTAATCCGCAGAGTTTCGAAGAAATACTTTCCTTCTCATCAGATATATATATTAAATTTATAGAGGGAATTAGACCTAGAGTGTAAAGAGCAAAGTTTATTTTAATGTGTCAATACTTTAAAATAATCTTGCTCATAATACTGTGGCTATATAATAAACTCAATAGGTATATTTCTCCTAGAGCTATATTAATATTGATTATATATATATATATACTAGCAAAAGTACCCATCGTTGACTGGATTCAAAAACAGCCTACAGAAAATAGACTCTGATTTATGAAAGTATGATAGGTTATGAAAAGGAAGGATTGTAAAAAGATAGCTTCGAATTTGGGGGTATCAAAACCAAAGCAAAATATGATGAAAGTAAACATAAAATAGATAAACCACATAATTTATTATACCAGACCTGTTTACACTGAAACACTTATCACAATATTCTGTGAATCTATATTAAAAAACCTTGTTAAACTTTGTGACATATTTCCATTCTATGGAGGTCAGGTGCGAACGAACACCCCATAATTTTATTATACCATATTTCTTCAAACTGAAACATAATTATCAAAGTATACTTACGCAGATAGATATGAAAAATCTTTATTAAAGTTTGTGCCTATTTCCATTCTATGGAGGCCAGGCGCGAATGCAGACCCCACAATTTTATTATACCATCCCTATTTAAGTTAAAACATACTTATCAAAGTATTATTATGTACATCTATATCAGAAACACTTGTAAACGTTTTTTTTTTTTAATTTTTAAATTTTTTATTTCCATACTTTGTGGACCAGGCGCGTACGCAGACCTCACAATTTTAATGAATCATCATTATGCCAGATCAAACATACCCATTCCTGTATCTCGATACATCTTCTATCATTATATGTGATCAGTTTTCTATAATAGTCAACCATATAGGAACCTATTCGTGACCAGACACACACACAGACGTTCAGCTTTATATTATAGAAGATATATATATATATATATATATATATATATATATATATATATATATATATATATATATATATATATATATATATGGACACTATACATTACTATGATCTTCCATCTATAGTTTCTGTTTCACAGAACACAAGAAACTCAGCCTTCAGGACAAAAGCTACCTAATGTAACCGATTTTCCAGTCAATATTTTGATAGCCACAATTTCACACTATGAAGGCATTAATTGAAGAATCGATTACATAAAGATATCAATAGTTTTTCCTTGCAAGCTAAATTTCCAGTATTTCTGTGAAACTGAATATATCGATGGAAGATCATATAAAACTATATTGAAATCTGAAATTTTTAATATATACACATAGGTCATTCAATATAGAAGGGAAACTTTTCGGTATAAGGACTTCTAATACAAACAGAACTTCCTTTTTTTTTTTTAAATTTTTTAACGTGGTCTCCCAACAATGTCATGCACGTTTTTCTTCTGTGTACAAACTTCCGTATTCCCTTAGCATAAAAATCTCTGGACTGATGTGTCATATACAATATTAAAAAATATTTTATTTAATATTTTATTAATTTATTATTTATGATTAATCTATATATATTTACTTAGATAATATTAATATTTGTAGTATCTGTAACATGTCTACATATTAAATTTATATGAAACAAATTCTAAAATATATTGTATTTTGCAGGTCTGACGAGGCTACAGGCGGTCGCGTTTCAATCCTGGCTTGAGGTAGTTGCCTGTCTAGCCGCACTGATGAGCAGGGAAACAGTACCATATGTGGATGACTGTATATATATATATATATATATATATATATATATATATATATATATATATATATATATATATATGTTGGATGCGATAACTAATGGCTACACATATGCAAACATGTTTCAGTGACCACCCTGCCAGGGAAAATCACCTCATCAGGCCAAGAATATCCACGAGAGACTCTCTCGTTTTTGTATAAATTAAAATATAATATTTATGCATAATTTCCCACCAGGCAATGCTAGTATGTATATATATATATATATATATATATATATATATATATATATATATATATATATATATATATATATATATATATATATATATATATATATATATATATATATAGGTGTATCTGTTTATTTATTTCTATAGGATTTATTCCTAAACTAATCAACCAGTCACTATAAATTTTAGAACATATTTGCTAAACGTAAGAGTGGGTAATGTGTGCTATACTTAGTTTTTATGCAAAAGAGATAAAAGGTTTATCTTCTTCATATCACACTAGGAAAAGTGCACTCTTATCTAAAAAAATATCCTGGAACAGTTCTGTTGGCATTCTCCGTTAGGGGTACCTCAGATGATTAGCAATAAACTAATCCTTTATCAAAGAGAGAAGGTAAAGCCTGGAAGGTGGATATCTTAGAATTAAACAGAACCATACTTGAGTTTGACAATAACAAAGTTACTGCTAAACTAATTGTCGAGAACATACCCTCAATCGGTCTGAACAACACCTAATCTATATATCTCCAATTTGTCTGAAATATTTAGAAACTTTTTGGGATAATTAAGATATTTTCTGAAATTTTAACAATAGTTATTAGATATCAAATGATTAATATAAACAGGGCATAATATGGGCACAACCTTTCATTTGAAAATTCAAATATTTCAAATTTGCATTGAATTTTACCCATAGTCATTAGACATCAGTTAAGCAAAATTTCCTGAGTTTCAATTTCTTCTTAAAACCCTTGGTACTGGTACAATTTGTGACCCATGCTAAAACCGACTTTTCGTTGGCATCTTTTGGCTGTTTATGTAATCATCCTGAAACTGACAAAGTGCTTCACCAATCAAATTACAAGAAAGCAGACGACAATTTTCAATGGTGACTTGAGGAACTCATGAAATATATCTGCATTAACACCAACATGAAATTAGCAAAATTTTGAAAAAAGAAAAAAATTATTATTGGAAACTCTAACCCTTACCCTGAAAAAAGGTCAAAACAATTTTTTCACCTTAACGTAACCTAGTCAGTCTGGTTGAAAAGCTGTACAATTACAAAAGAAACAATTTATTGAAACAAACAAAAAAACTAATTAAACAAACTTCAACTTCCTTGCATACAAAAAAAACATTCCCAAAATAAAATAAAAATAACAGTTGTTTCATCATGTTTTCTTTGTCAAAATTAAATATTTTTGCATAAAATTTTACGTACAATGATTGTTATTTAATTTGTTTCAATGTTTCTTTCTTTTTTTTCTTGTTTAATAGCATTTTGGCCCTGGTGTAACTTTACACATGTATTAACATGTAAACACTGTCGCAAGGTGACAAAGACAAGGAAAGAATTCGACTCACTCTTTTTTTTTTAGGGAATAACAGACATTTATTTACAGGTACTTTCCAGAATAACACCTTGTCTCTTGTTCAAAAGTCACTATAATGTGTTTAACAAGACTCTACCATGTTGAATATCTGATACTTCGTTCCTAACCAGTCATACTTAGCATATGTCTTTTCCTATCGCTCTCAGGCCACCTGTGTAATACAACTGTCTCTGTCTTTCTTCTAACATCCAGGGCCATGTTTTTCTTTTGTTTATATCTTTTTCTTTCCTTCTTTACTATGACGTCACCTTGCACATAGTTCGGTCATTTGCATATGTTGGCTGTAGCTACTGCTGCAATGCGTACGTCCATACTCTGTTATACTGGGTCATTTTCATTCAACATCTTCCAGCTGTTTGCATAAACAGAAGAAAGATGCCAACAAAAAGTCGGTTTTAGCACGGGTCAAAAACTGTACCAGTACCAAGCTTTAAGCTTAAGCTTTAAATTTTAGGCATTTTCTAAAATCAAAATCATATAATGGATTTTGACATAAATTTGAAGAAAAAAATCCTAATGAATAAATGATGATAAATCCAATAATAAGTTAAGGTAATACAATACCAAGTTGGTATTTATTAGTATTAATTTGAAGTGCTCAATAACATTTTTTCTGAAGCTATAAATTAAGTTTAAGAACTTGTTCTAGGTGCTAGTGCAATTGCAATAGTGTCATTTCCTGAGCACGTTAGTTAAATTATTATCGTTGATTTCTAGTGGAAATCTTTGCTTTCTGCTTAGTCTACCTCTATCAAAAATTCCCTTTTTAACACATCCATATCAAAATTTCACATAGGTTGTTGGCCTCTTAAAAGACAATGAATATGAAAGGCTGACTGTGCGATTATGTGTTTATAGTGAAGTTTTGGAGATCTTTTTAGGAATGCCACAAGATTTTGAGGATAGCCCGTTTCAAAGAGACATTTTTATGAAAACTGCTTTTTAGGTTTATAACTAAATGTGAGTGAAATGTTAGATCAAAAACACAAACAAAATAATGAGTTTAGAAGCATGAATTCATAACAGAGATTATATATATATATATATATATATATATATATATATATATATATATATATATATATACACACACATATATATATACACATATACACACATATATATATATATATATATAAACGACTATATGTCTGTCAGTTTGCTTGTCTCCATATTTTCAAACTCTGTCTCCTCTGAAACTAAAAGTCGCAGAGCGGCGTTAGGGGCCTCAAATGATTGGATTTTTTACGGGCCATTCTTTTATGGCTCTTTAGCCGGTTAAAATTGTTTTCAAGGGGTCCAAAATGAGTCAAAATTGAAAAAATCGTTAAACATTTTGTACATCTTATTCATCTTAGTTTATTTTTCATTTTTAATGGGTTTATATGCATGTCATGCTGGTACAGTGTTAACATAACTAGTTTTGAATGCTACAGTTTCAGTTTCGATTCTAGCTGATGGCACCCAAATACTTTTTATTTACTTTTGAAATCACAGCTATATTATAATATATACGAAATCTGGACAAATTAAAATATATTTAAGCATATTTAAGTGACCCCCCCCACCTAGTTTTATATATATTTAAAATGGAATTTTACCTCAATAGGAAAGCATATAATGTTTGTTAATAATTTTAGAAGAGGACTTCTTTAGCTGAGATATTGAAAAAGTCTGAATAGATAATTTAAGTGTCCACAAGTCTGCAAATCGTAATCAAAACTTCCTTACTCAATTATACAAATTATATTTCATTGAAAGTTATTAATAAAAGTCAATATTTATCTATTTTCATAATTGAAAGAAAGTTTAGTGAGAAAAGTTGGGAATATTTCAATGAATAAGTTTATACATTAGTTTTTAATGAGCATATTATAATGAGAGAAAGTTAATGAGTCATATATCTGTGACTTATGATTATGTATACACTAGCCTGGGTGCCCAGCGTTGCCCAGGTTTTGGGGTGTGTATTGAGCAAAAAAAAAAAAAAAAAAGTGGTAGTAGACAGGCAGGCAGACTCAAACCCATACTGTGAAGGAGGAAAAGAATGTGAAAAAAAAAAAAACGTGATGTCTTTGCTGTTGCACCCATCGCCAAACCAGAAGTGATAAATGTTTAAATTAAGGCTAGTCAATCAAAAAGAGGGGATGACTTTCGAAAATATTGGCGAAAAAAGCGACCCCTTCCTGTAAAAAAGTGCCCAGTTGAAGGTGAAAGAATTAATGTTTTTAGCCAATTTTTCGATATTTGTTGTTTGAAAATTCGTTCCATGTCAAAAGTTTTAGGCAGATATACATACATAGATACATTTAAACAGACAGGTGAAATTTATTTTATAGACTAGCCTTGGTGCCCAGCGTTGCCCGGGTGTTTGGAGGTGTGTGTTGAGCAACAAAAAAAAGTGGTAGTAGGCAGGCAGGCTCGAACCCGTATCATGAAGGTGGAAAAGAACGGGGGGGAAAGAACATGACGTCTTTGCCATTGTGTCCACGCCAAACTGGGAGTGACCTAGGTTTAAATTAAGGCTAGACAATCGAAAACAGGGAATGACTTTTGAAAATATCGATGAAAAAAGCGACCCCTCCTTGTAGAAAAGTGCTCAGTTGAGAGTGAAGGAATTAATGTTTTTTAACCAATTTTTCGATATTTGTCGTCCGAAGGGTCGAGCTTCAAAATGATATCAATCTCATGAAAATCTGTCTCCTCTGTCAAAAGTTTTAGGCAGACATACAAATATACATACATACATTTAAACAGACAGGTGAGATTTATATTATAGATGACTTGAGATAGCAACAGGCCACCCCCCAAGCCTGGCAAAGGGGAGGAAGGGGATGATTGAGGTGACATAGATTTTAGCTCTGTTGTAGATTTCAGCTCAACTGTTTATTGAAGAAAATCTGAGGTTGAGGTGGTTCCAAAAGAGCCATTTCGAATAAATTAAATTTCAAATAGAAATGATTTCAAGTACTTTCATTTGGGACACTGAATAATAAGCTTCCGACGCTGCAGAGTAAGTATTACAGAATCACCTTTTTCACTTCTCTTGAGCTGACGAGAGAGTTACAATTCTGTTCATTTAGTTATGGTAACAAAATTTGCATACAGAAGCCCAATTAGGCTGTCTGAAAGAACAGAAAATTTCATTGGGTTTTATGTTAACACAAACAAAACAGCACATTCTCCTTAATCAACTTCATTGAAATATTTCTTCCCTACATAGGATTTGTCTCAAAAAATGTTAAGGAGTTTACCTATCATGGTAGTAAATTTGCAAAGCAAAATTACAGAGAATGAACTAAAGGTGTGAGTCAGCAAAGTCTAGGCTGAACTGGACAAGATAGAAAGGATCTGGAAGTCAAATTTTTCTATCAAAATGAACCATAACTTCTGTAGCAGAATCGCAAAATGATTTGGCAAACCCTAAAATGCAAATAGCTCAAATTAGTAACCCTCTTTCTTTCTTTGGCTCATTTTGATACACTACTTTCTAAAACTAGCAAGTTTTCATATGAACGTGTAAATTCAAAGTATTTTTAACCAATGAAAATCGTTTCAAATCTCAAAAGTAACACAGCTATGTGAAAGTAATAAGTTAGTGTGAACATAAAAACTTCTATAAGACCTGGTCAATAAAATCAGTTTTCTCCAGATTTTACCAGCTGACCGCATGGAAAGATCTCAGATTGTACACTCAACAACCATTCCCATGCCTTTAACTTGAGGGGAGGGGGAATCACAAAGGACTCAATGACTCATGTACCAGACTTTTTCGTCTCACACACACATCCTTATATACTAACGACAATCAAGCAAACAACAACAAATTGCTACTGACAACTGTGTACGCACTAACATGAACAAAGTGAACCAAAACACACACATACACAATGCTACACTGCTAAATACTTGCACATGTATATTACTTACACACGCATACTCACACTATGAATATTTGCTGAGAATGACTTTTATGTGCATATAAAATTGTACCATATTCTTGGTCTGTCACCTATGACTGAGCATTGCATAATGGAAAAGTACTTGATAAAATTCAGTTTTTAAGTTACACTCATCTGGAGGTTGAAGGTTCAATCCTCTGTGCAGGCAACACTCAAAATACAATTGTAAATTATTTAAGACTTCTACCCAGTCATGGCTGATGGAACGATAGCACATTATCTCATCAATTAAATAAAGAGATTCATTTGAAATTCTGTGCAGATTCCGGAGTTGAACAGAAAGATTCTGAAGTTCGACAAGATATATCTGAAGAATGCCGGAGGTTATATCGACTGAAATATTGTGAAAATAACAATCAAGATGAGAACAGTAGTCTAAAGAGTGCAAATAATATTAACCTTTTTCTCTATCGGTTTTCTGCCTCAGCAAGGAGTTATGTATCAGTCAAAAATACTGACATTAATTTCCTCTGGTGAAGGGCAGCCTTGTGAGGTGGTTTGTTGACACAAGAACTAATTAGCCTCCAAGGCATATTAATTTCAACTGGAACTTAGAAGGACTACTTCCAGATTCTTAAAGAATTACAGAGTTAACAAAGCGTTTCCAGACACCTTTTTTTTTTTAACTTGAGAGTCACCACTTATCAAGGCTCAAAGGCCACTCGAGGATAAAGGTTAATGAATGTAAGGTGGTAGTGTAGTGATTGTTAATGGTGTAAATTAGGTAGAATTTGATTATTTATGGGGACGACTCAACAAGAACTTGTTTACATTGGATTTGAAAGCTACTATGTTGTATTCAACAGGGAAGCAGGCCAATGGAACAGTGTTCCATAGGCAGGCAGTTCTGGGAAAGAAGCTTTCTTCATGGAATCTGTATATAGATTTAGGCACAGATGGAGAGTAGGGGAAATCGTATATAGTGGTTGTAGCTAATCAAGTGTTTTTTATGAAAGTTTGGCAAAGAGAAATCATAGATTGAAATTCAGTCGAGTACTTGCTATGAAAATACCGAAAGAACAGAGACAGACTTGCAACATTTCTTCTGTGGGAAAGAGGTTGCAGGGTAGAGAAAAGGGCAACTAGGTTTCGAAGCCGGATAGGGTGCGCTGACCAGCTCCTGCTTAGATGTGGCAACAGTACTCCATTTTAGAGCATACCTGGTTCTTAAACAGATAGACGATTGCATCGGCAGTGAGATACCTACTGGAGCGATAGAATGATTCAACCATTTTTCCAGCAATCTTGGCAACAGATTTGATGTATGTGTTCCATTTCAGATCAGAAGTGAATGTCAGCCCCAGAAAATATATATGATATATATATATATAAGATATGGAGCTTCCCCAAGACGAGCGCCATTCATTTCAATTGAAAAAAGATGTCTCTCCTGTCTTTGTCCACTGGACAGCAAAACATGGCTATTTTCCACTGGAAGACATACAAGTTTGAATACAAGCATTAATCAAATTTTATTCCTTTCTTAATTAAACTTCTTTTCTACCCTATCTTAACCTTGGCAACCTACACCCACCGGAAGTGAGGAGTAAAGCAAATTTAAATAAAGCGAAAAAAGAAAGAGGTAAGCAATTAGAGCCATTTGCTTTTTAGTGTTTGTAAAAATCACTTTGTGATTTAGTCACTACAAGTCACCCCTGCTAATAAATCATTTATAAATCGTGAGATGAGACGAATACGTTTTCTAAGTGTATGAGAGAATGTAGTTTCCCATTCATTTGCACTTTCAAACTTTTGTTTCCAAAAGCTGTTAATTAGAACACTAACAGGGACGCTGTTAAAGTACATTTTTAGTTTTGTTTTGTCTTAGAAAAGTCTTTGTCTCATTTGAGTATTTCAAAGGCCATTCATAAAAGCGTCCATATTGTATTTGGCGCAGGTTTCGTCTGCATTCATTGCTTTAAAATTACGGTCTTGGCAGCTAGTCTGCAGATTTAGCTGAAGAGGCACAAATCTGTATGGTAAAAGGGGTACTCATAGAAGAATGAAGTTGAAATCAAGACGACAACTTGTTTGTTGAGGACGGAAGACGAACATTATTGATTTTGCTTGATGTCAGCAACAAAAAAAAATGTTACTCGAGTGAGACAAAGATGTGTAACAATCATGAATAGGACTAGGACAACAGAATATTCTTTTCATTGTTTTGACTCTCTAGTGTGTATCCGGTGGTATCTTATAGGTACGGGTAAAAATGGACAAGATAGGGGGACATAGTTTTGAAAGCTGATTTATCATAATTTTTTTGTAGGTTTCCGACTACTTTTTGATTGTATTTGAAAGATTAGAGACTAAAGTTAATTTCCTAAAGGAAAAAAAAAAATTGTACGCGTGAAAAAAAAAGTTATGAAAAATGTTTTCACAGCGAGCTAACCAATTCGGCTAAATTTTGACGTTAAATAAATTTATTGTAAGAATCCTTTAAAAGATAAATATTAGTTTTCTGTGTCTATTTCAAAGATAATTGATAAAGTAAAGTCCTAAGATATTGAATTAAATAAAAAAAAACACCTTGTTTGTCAAAAAAAATAGCTTAATTAGCCCCCAAAAAGCAAGTAAATAAATTTTTGTAAACACGATTATATGGAAGCCCAAAATTACAGCCAATCGAAACGCTGTTTCATAATGAAGTCATGATATTAAAAGGAGGGAGGGGTGCCAGTTTTTTTCTTTTTTTTTTTCTTTTTTTTTCACCAGACGTGCATCTGTACATTCCTATCCTGAACATTTGTAGCATTTTTATCATTTTTTTAATTTAATTATATTTTTATGCTCCTGTTTTCAAATCAAATTTTTTTAATTATTGTTCAAGATTATATAAAAATTATGTTACACCAAAAGTTTCACATTCATACGAGCAAGGAAATTAATAAAATCTTGCATATAAAAATTATGTAAAATCTGTAATTTTAAAAAAAATGTAGAAATATTTTTGCTATTATAATTTTTTTGTGTGAAAATATTAAATAAACAATGCTTAATTCAATAATATTGGTAGTTCGAGAAATTAATTTTTCTTCGAGTTATATTGAATTCATTGATACAGACTTTAGGGGATTTTTTCGTTAATGTTCCTGTAAAAATTAAATAATTTTTTTAAATTGTTATAATTTACGATGCTTTATTTTCATAAAAAAGCAAAAATAAATTCATTCATTTTTTTTTTACTACAGAAAACCAAAACTTTAGTAAAGGCATTTTTTGTTTAAACAAAATAATGCATTTCCACTAAGATTTAAATAAAAATAATGGATTCATTATATTCCGTGATCATTATACTATAAATATTGAAAATTTCATTACAATTGGTTAATTTCCTGATTTTTGGTGAATTTGTAAGTAAAGGGAGGGGTCAAAATGTTTATACATTTTGAGCAACGGCATTCATTTTGCACGTACCTATATCTTATATGCTTTTATATAGAGTGATGTGATTCTCAGTTGATTAACTGTGTCTAACTGTGTCGGATATATACGCGAGAATCAAAATAATGAAAAGAATATGCTGTTGTCACAGCCCTAATCATGAATAATAACTTATTTTCTCTCTCATATAATTGTCCCTGCTAGGCGATTTTGTTACGAAAGGTGATAACATACATACAAACATGAAATCGCTTGGCTCTCTTTCTCCCTCCTTCTCCCTCTCTCTCTCTCTCTCTCTCTCTCTCTATATATATATATATATATATATATATATATATATATATATATATATATATATATATATATATAAAAGATGGCATGAATATCATAAAACGCAATGCAACTACTCTTCGGATAATCATGACTGCATTCTTTTTTTTCATTTCTTCTTAAAGATAATGAGTTCTTATTCTTCTGATGAGTCAGGGTGGAAAATATTCAAAAATTGACATAGTAATTATATGATTGTTTCTGCACTATGAAACAGGTGCTGTCAAAAAAAAAAAATATATATATATAAATATTGTTTGTTTTGGTTTTAGCGATATGTTTTGAATGTACTCAATTATTTACGAAAGTGCATTTTTACCTAAATGCGAGCTGGGAATAATTTTCCCTTTAACCAACTTGGTACCCCCACATGGGGAGCGGTATATATATAATTTTTAAAATGTGATTATCCACTGACACGTGTTTCGTCGTCTACGACTCATCAGAGTGGCTGAATATAGCGAGATTCGAAATATTCAGCCACTCTGATGAGTTGTAGACGACGAAACACGTGTCAGTGGATAATCATATTTTAAAAATTACATATATATATATATATATATATATATATATATATATATATACTAGACTACCTATGACCCATTGGGTCAGTATGGAATTCATGTATGAGCGTGACACTTGTGACGTAAAGAAAATATTTTTTTTTGACATAACAGAAATATTTCTATGAAAGTATATTAAAATGAAAAAAGAATATAGATAGATTTCTATGAGTCGTTCTGTTTATTATAATTGATTATTTTTGAAAAAAAAATTTACAGTTACTGAATTATAAGTGGTTGGCCATACTTATAGGTAAATGTGCACTGAACAGATACCATAATACTTATTATAGTTAAAGTCAAATTTTGATATATCTGCTTTTTTTTTTTGTTACATCGTTCATTTCTGTATTACGTTTAAGTTATTTTAAACCCCACTCTTCCCATGTTAAATAATAATTTCGAAATAATGACGTTAATATTTTCAGTGCGCAGGTCATGCGCGCATGCGCAACTGGATGTCGTAAACCGGAAAGTGGGTTACATACATCGTTACAAGGTCATTTGAGTTTTATAATCATATAGATATATATACAAATAGAAAAGTGTGAAGGATTAATAATTGTGAAATTATCAATCAAGTTTTCATAGGAGGAAACATAACAAAATCATGTTTATATGTACGATTGTTTCCGAAACGATATCCCTTTTATTCATTCGATATTTACCAAAAAAAACATCGAGAAATAAGTAAAGTATTTCTGGATATCGTCTCCTCATCAGCATAAACGGAAAGGGGAGGGGGGGAGAAGACACAAAATATTAACCAGCTTATTGAAATAAATATAGTTTGTGAACCTTTGTTAGAGAATGTTTCCATATTGTTTTTGAAAAACCGTAAGTAGGCCTTTCAGTGCGCAAACCTTTTTTGATAAGGATATTTTTTTTAAATCTAAAAGAGATCGTTAGCAATTAAATTTTTCTGTTTGCTCTTGAGTAGGCCTCTGGTGAGATTGTCCACAGTAACCGTAGGGTGAGTTGCCTGGAGAAGGGTTCAAGTTATACTGACAGCCAGACTTCTGGTTGGAGGTAGCATGTGATCCATGATCCTGTAGGCAGTTCTGCTCCTGTCTCCTATATGAGTTGGTGACTGCAGAGGAGGTGGTGGGCTCATTGCTGTTTATGAGGAGGCGGCCACTTTCTTTGGCCTCAATGAGGGAGACAGTCTCCTCAAGTGATTGCTCTCCTAGCTGGGGTTGCCACAATATGTCCAGTCAGATATCATCGTTGTAGATACCTCGGATGGAGAATCATGGATTATGTTGTCGCTGTAACTAATTTCATTTCCACATGTTATACAGCCTATCAGGTACTGACACACACCAGCCTGTCCCTTGAGTCTCCCGGCGAATGCACAAACTGGTTCATCCCTGTCTTGCTTCATGTTTTATAGCTGAACTCTTGCTACCATGGCACTCCTCTGTCATACAGCAAGAATCCTTATCTTTTGCAAGACAGTTGTCTCATCAGAGCATGCAAGGGACCCAAACGTCCTTGTGATGTTTTTTCTCAAGGGGTCAGAGTTGAAAGACTACGTCTGTGCCCTGTGCCCTGTAAGTGACAAGCGGATTTATAATCATCTCATCTCTACTTAAAGTAGGCAAAGTCCTCACTTGAACCATTGGTCATAGATAAGTAAAGTTTACTTTTTAGCATGTCACAATGACCAAGGGTTTATTGGATACCTGAATAACAGAAGAAATATGTTGTGAAGGAACATAACTGGCTATACACCGGTTACAAACTGTATATATATATTGGACTGTTTGGCAGACAGCGGCAGACAGCGGCAGACAAGCAGTCGCAGTAAGACGGATAGTCTTACGTGTTGATTATCAGACTTTCTTCCCCATACTTGTTACTATGTACTTCTATTTACCTTAGGCGAGCAGCCTTACGTTTCTGTATTATAAATAAACCCCATTACACATACCACTCGGTGTAACTCACGTTTGTCTTTATTTCCTAAGTATTTAGGAATATAACAATGGCGACGAAAGGATGTTCTTTCTCTTAACAGAGATAAATTACCGTACCAAGGACTGTGTACAATGCAAGGATTTTTTGTTTTACGAAAAAAACAAACTACACAAGGATTTTTGACCACGTGCGTCAATGAATTTAAAAATTTTTCCTACCTAAAGTAGCGAAAAGTACGGATTTTTCTTCGTAAAGAACTCACAAGAAATTATAGAAACATGTTCAAGGTAAAGTGGAATTTATATTTATTTTGACAAGTAAAAAAAAAAAAAAAAAAAATGGTCGCAAGTTGAATTCGAAACTACACTAAAGGATTACGAGTTTCGAAAGAAAAAATATAAATACAACGACTATTGTACCATTTTATGCCACGTGGGAACGGCAGCCATATATATTTTTTTTTTTTTTGGAAAATTAATTGTTTGTTATTGCCTTTATATAAATAATTGGAACTATTTGTCGTGGGAAGTAAGAAATATTTTGTGTATGAACTTACGTTGTTGAAAAAAAAAAAAAAAAAAAAAAAAAAAAAAGAATTATTTTACAAAGCCTGTTGAATTACTATGGATGAACTTTGTTGAAACGTGTTGTGTCTGCATATTGCTACTAATTTACGATATACGTAAATTTACGATTTTTCTTTGGAATTATTGTGTAGAATTCGAAAAGACATTTTTGTACTAGAAGCTAACATGGAACAATTAGCAGAGTTAACTAAGGCTCTAGCCCTTAGCATCCAGGAACAGACAAAAATGACTCAACAATTTTTAGCGCAACAACAACAACAACAACAAATTCAACAACAACAGCTACAGCAACAGCTGCAACAACAACAAGAAAGAACACAAAAAACTTTAGAGGCACAACAAGAACAAACAAACATACTACAACGACAAATGTCGACACAGCAAAAGAATTTAGAAAAGCTAATTCTAACGTCGACCGGGAAGAAGACTAATTTTTCTGCCGAGGGTATTTCAAATTCACTAACGGAATTTCGTTACTCCCCGGATACTGGTGTTACTTTCCCTGCATACTACAGAAGATACGAAACAATTTTTACGAAAAGATGTTTAGACTGGACCGATGAGGAAAAAGTTACCCTGCTACTACAAAAACTGGGTACTGATGAAAACACCAAGTATGCAAATCTAATTCTACCAAAAAAACCGGAGGAGGTTTCGTTCGAGGAAACAATTAGTACCTTGTCGAAAATATTTGATAAAAGGGATAGCCTATTTCACTCTAGATACAAATGTTTGAACATTCAGAAGGCAGAAGCTGAAGACTATCTAGAATATGCTTGCACTGTGAACTGTTTATGCGAATCATTTAAATTGAATGAAATTTCCGCAGACCAATTTAAATGTTTAATCTTTGTACAAGGTCTCACAGCACCAAGGGACAAAGATATACGTTCACGGATCCTAACAATTATGGAGGCGGATCCTAACATAACATTGCAAAAAGTCACTGAAGAGTGTCAACGTCTGATTAACATAAAGAAAGACAACACTCGCATTGAAGAGAAAAATATTTTTAAGGTGCAGCAAGTAAAAAGGCAAGGGACCACAAGAAAGTCCAGGTTCCAAGAACACAGGATCCTTAAAGGATACAAAGACCCAAAGCTAAAGTGTAAATGTTGTGGTAGTTTAAGACACAACAATAAGACCTGCTGGTTTAGGAACAAAATATGTTATGAATGTGGTCTCAGAGGTCACAAGGGAACATACTGTGCCCAGAAGAAAAGACAAGGGACCGATAATGTAAATACGCTTCGCATGAATAAAGAAAAAAGCTGCGAAAGACGGAAATATGTTGATGTTCGGATAAATGGACATCTGGTTACATTGCTTCTGGATAGCGGTGCAGATATTAGTATTATAAATGAAGATATATGGAAAAGGATAGGTCGACCTGAATTAACGAAAACCAGAAAGACGGCGAGAAGTGTGTGCGGCAAAAGATTAGAGTTCAAGGGAGAATTAAAATGCAAAGTGACATTCGCTAACCAGACTCATAAATCCAAAGTGTACGTCGTACCAGGAAAGAATACATGCCTGTTTGGGGTAGATTGGATTGTCCTGTTTAATTTATGGGAGAAACCCATAAATTCGTTTTGTAACGTTTTAACTGCAGAAAAAGCAAACCAAAGGGAAGACTTCCTGAAGGATTTGAAAACTGAATTTCCCAATGTTTTTGCCGAAGGACTAGGACTCTGTATTAAGACAGAGGCAAAATTTGAATTAAAGAAAAATGCCACTCCAGTATTCAAACCTAAAAGGAATGTGCCTTTTTCAGCGATGGACGCAATCGAAAAAGAGTTGGATAGACTTCAACAACTGGAAGTCATTGAAAAAGTTAACCACACAGATTGGGCAAGTCCAACCGTGTATGTAAAGAAAAAAAATAACAGAATAAGGGTCTGTGGAGATTTTTCAACGGGTTTAAATGACTGTCTATTGGACCATAATTATCCCCTTCCGTCCGCAGAAGATCTGTTCTCTAAGCTTAACGGAGGAAAAATTTTTTCTAAGATAGACCTCTCAGATGCTTACTTGCAAATTAAGATCAGCGATGAATGCTCCAAATACTTAGGCATAAATACTCATAAGGGCATTTTTAAGCTAAAGAGGCTTCCTTTTGGATTAAAGGTTGCTCCTGCTATTTTCCAGCAAATTATGGACACGATGCTGGCAGGGTTGGAATTTTCAATGGCCTACCTTGACGATATCCTAATTAAAAGTGAAAATTTGCAAGATCATAAGAAGCATGTAAAAGAAGTATTCAAAAGAATACAGGAATTTGGTTTTAAATTGAGCCCAGAAAAATGCGATTTTTTTATGAAAAAAATTAAATATCTAGGTCAAATAATCGACAAAGAGGGTCGAAGACCGGATCCACAAAGGACTGAAGCAATTGAAAAGATGCCTGCTCCAGATTCAGTGACAAAATTAAAATCGTTTTTGGGATTAGTTCAATACTATGCAATTTACATCCCTAACATACATAATTTAAGAGCTCCTCTTAACGAGTTACTGAAAAAGGGTGTTAAATGGAACTGGAATAAGGAATGTGAATCTGCTTTCCAAAATATCAAAAGATGTCTACTGTCAGACTTAGCATTGGCACATTTCAATCCAGAAAAGGAACTAATACTAGCAACGGACGCCAGTGATTACGGTGTTGGCGCTGTATTACTTCACAAGTATGAGGATGGTAGGACAAAAGCTATCGCCCATGCTTCAAGAACGTTGGTTGCAGCGGAGAAAAATTACAGCCAAATTGAAAAAGAGGCGCTGTCGATAATATTTGGAATTACAAAGTACAATCGATTTCTCCATGGACGATCTTTTATTTTGCAAACCGACCATAAACCCCTACTTACCATATTTGGATCAAAGAAAGGCATTCCCACACATACTGCGAATCGATTACAGCGATGGGCTGTAACCCTCTTAAACTATCAGTTTAAGATGGAACATGTATCCTCAAAAAAAGTTAGGACACGCAGATGCATTATCACGGTTGATCCCTAAAAGAAGCGAAAGTTTCGAAGAAACGGTAATTGCTGCGCTTAAAGACGAAAGTGAATGTACAAGTTCAATGTGTAATATGATACGTGAACTTCCGGTAACT
The DNA here is from genome assembly GCF_053919585.1 of Euprymna scolopes. NCBI lineage: Eukaryota > Metazoa > Mollusca > Cephalopoda > Sepiida > Sepiolidae > Euprymna > Euprymna scolopes. The sequence goes on from NC_136521.1 coordinate 31,275,446, forward strand.
TTCGAAAAAATAAAAAAAGAGGCAGTAAATGACATTTTCATTAAGAAAATGAAAAATCAATTGGGATGGATAAAAAAAAATAAAAAGGTAGATCAAACAACGCCTTTTTCCATCTGTGAAGATGTGCTCATGTATGGTGAGAGGATCGTAATTCCACTAACGTTACAGAGGAAAATTCTGAAGGAATTTCATACAGGTCATCCGGGCATTTCGAGAATGAAATCCCTTATGAGAGGATATGTGTACTGGCCTGGTATGGACAAGGAAGTTGAAAAATGTGTCAAGACATGCAGAGGATGTCAATTAGCAGCTCGAGATCCTCCAGTAAAAACGACGCCATGGCCAAAGACGGACCTACCCTGGTCACGTCTGCATATTGATTATGCGGGACCTATAAATGGTTATTTTTACTTGATTATTGTAGATTCTTTTTCAAAATGGCCAGAAATATTTAAGTTTAGACATCCAACAGCAAAAAACACTGTGAGTGCGCTTAATGAAATTTTTAGCCGTTTTGGAGTGCCAAAAACCTTAGTGAGTGATAATGGAACAGCATTTACTGCTCATGAATTCAAAGAATTCTGTGACTCACTAAATATTCTACATATGACAACACCTGTGTACCATCCACGATCGAATGGGTTGGCCGAAAAATTTGTAGATACGTTTAAAAGGGCACTTAAGAAAAATCTTACTACGGACACAGACGAACAATGTATTCAAACATTTTTAGCAATTTACAGGGTGACACCAAATCCTAATAATAATGTCAATTCTTCCCCGGCTGAGCTAATGTTTGCAAGAAAGATAAGATCTGTCTTCGATAGGCTGCTACCAGAGAAAAAGAAAGTTTTCAAAAAAGAAAACCTTAATACCAAGTGCTTCTCCCCAGGTGAAAATGTATATTTCAAAAATTTTCAAAATGGACGAAATCAGTGGGTTGAAGGTATTATCAAAAAAAGGATTGGGAGCATGGTCTATACCATCCAAGGATTAAGTTTTGTCTGCAAAAGACACAGAAATCAAATACGTCCCAGACTGTCTCCAAATGTGGAAGAGACACCAATGGAAACATTGTGCGATATTTTTGATATACCAAAACCAGCGTGTGTACCGCAAACAATGAATATTTCGCCTGAACCGACCATACGGGCTGGACAGAAACCTTTACCCCGGGTAACGCTGACCAGAAGGAAAAGCGCAAGAAAGAGAAAAGTTACCAGGAGATTAAGCCCTGACCCTAAAAGGAAGAGGTATTTAAGCTAAAATCAGGAAGATTTCAGCTTCAGGGGGAGGTGTTGTGAAGGAACATAACTGGCTATACACCGGTTACAAACTGTATATATATATTGGACTGTTTGGCAGACAGCGGCAGACAGCGGCAGACAAGCAGTCGCAGTAAGACGGATAGTCTTACGTGTTGATTATCAGACTTTCTTCCCCATACTTGTTACTATGTACTTCTATTTACCTTAGGCGAGCAGCCTTACGTTTCTGTATTATAAATAAACCCCATTACACATACCACTCGGTGTAACTCACGTTTGTCTTTATTTCCTAAGTATTTAGGAATATAACAAAATACAAGAGTGCATTATTCACATGTAGTGAAGATACGCATAGCAAGCAACACCACATGTATTACAACAAAACGAATAATAGTCCTCTACTCCCCGCTTATCTTGGCACTGTTTCTAATTATCCTGGACTTCTCCTTGCCACTGGACTGAAGTAGTGCCAATTCAGGAGAGGTGTGGATGGGAAGTGTGCAACCTTTGCCTCATGTGCAGCTACCCTTACAGGAGGTGCCTATTATATCTTAAGACTGAATCGAGGCATCAATATATATATATATATATACTAGCAGGGAGACCTGACGTTGTCCGAGATTGAATGATGATCAAAAAATATTTCACACTCCTATATTTTTATTGTCATTGAAATCCATGAAATCACCTGGGAAGAAGCTTCACATGCCTCCATGCAGTAACTTAGTCCAAAATATATGTTATTCTACATTGCACTCTGGAGAACCTACTGTTTCTTTTATAAAATTATTTTATATAAACTTCTTTCCAGTTAACGAAAAAAAAAAAACATTAAGAAATTTAGGTGCGGGGTTTGAACCTATAGACCATGTCATGCAAAAAAAACAAAAAACAAAAAAAAACACGTAAATTTTCAACTCTTATAAAATTCTTTGCAGTTAATGAAAAAAAAATTAAGAAATTTATGTGCAGAGTTTGAACCTATAGACCACGTCATGGAAAAAAACAAATAGAATTTTCATGACCTGTTGTTCTATCATTGTTGCTAAGCGACGACATGGAACAAATGGCTTTACTGATGATAAATAAATTAAAATAGCAGTTTCAATTATTGGTAATTATCAGGGGTATTCTAAGACAAAACTCAACTAAGATCACTCCCAGACTTATACACTAAAGTTCTGTAAATTTTAAAGAAAATCTGCTCAGCTATTTTGGAGTCTATAAAGAACGAACTCACACACACACACACACACACACACACACACACACACACACACACAAATTTGCATTTATTTAATTGTAGATATATATACATATGTCTTATATATTTTACAACTTAATTGATGGAAATACAGTCAATGATAACAAAAGCAAGTTTTATTCAGAATCAAGTTTTTATTAATAGTTGAGAGATAAGACAGGTTTTTCCTGGGAATATTTCCGTGAATAAAGATAGTATTATAATTTGTCATTGTATTGCCATACAAAAATCAATGCACGTGGTTATCTCTCTCCCATGCATCAAATAATATGCTTTAAAGTGCATTCATGTGCCGATAGGTGCTTTTCTCAACGTTTCCTTGCATGGAGTATTGTTGCCACATCTGGGCTGCTGCATCTACCACTAGTCTCTCCCTCTTAGACAGGGTCCAAAAAAGAGTTTCCAATCAAATAGGTCCTGCACTATTAGCCAAGCTCCAACCCCTATCCCATCACTACAATGTTGCATCCCTGTGTCTCTTTTACAAGTATTTTAATGGAATGTGCTCCGATAAACTCATAGCACTTGTTCCACCTCGACGTACATACTCCCGACTAACCTAATAAGAAGCAAAATCCCACTCCTTCTACTCGAATAGTTTCTTCCCTCAGACTGCGAGATTTTGGAATTACCTCCCTATTTCCTGTTTCCCTGACTGTACCAACCTGCTGAAGTTTAAATGTAATGTGAACAGACATCTCACTGCTCAATTCACTACAGTTCCCTGTTAGACACGATCTCAAATAGTAACCCCTTACATTCCAAATGGTAAAATGCCTTGTTTGGGGGTGAAAAAGAGTAATAAAAAAAGTTACAAGGACAATTGTAAACTCGTGTTTGTGTGCACCTACTGCACAGGTCATGATTGTCTGCTCGTTGTCCTGCCTGAATTCAATGCTTGATTTCAACGCTAGGCACGGTGTCAATTATGGGGTCTCAATCTGCGCTGTAACAAATAGATTTTGCTTCCAAATAAAATTGCAATTCTGACTTTTAAAACAATACGTTTCTGAATTTTTGAGATGAGGATTGATTATTCATATTATTTGGATTCCTTGGACTACTGTTCTCATCTTGAGTGTTATTTTCACAACAGTTTTGGTTGATGTAACCTCCGATCTTCTTCAGGTATAAGGAGCCATAGTGTAATGAATAAAATACTTGGTGAAATCCAGTTGTAAATTACACTCTTCAAGAGGATGAAGGTTCCATTCTCAGTGTGGGTGACAAAAATACAATTACAAATTACTTTGGACTTCTACTCAGTTATAACTGATGGAACAAGAGCATACTACCCCCATGGATTGAATAAAGGGTTCCATTTGAAATTCCATGTAGATTCCCGAGTTTAAAAGATTCAAGACTTCAACAAAATACACTTGAAAACGATTGAAGATCAACTTCAATGTTGTGAAAATAACACTCAAGATGAGAATAGTAGTCCGAAGAATTTAAAAAATATGAAGTAACAATATTTTATATTTAAAAGTTTAAAATGACACTTGGTTTCTCCATGGAATCAGAATATTTGATTTGAATAAAATATTTATTTCATGTTTCATCTGTGTTTATGTATTCAATAGTGATGGGACGATTTGAAGATTTTTCCTGATGCTGATACAATTACCGATTCTGTATTAAATTTCTGATTCCAATACAATTACTGATTTCGATTCCAATTCTTTATAAATCTCCAAGTGTTATATAATGGTACTAACCAGACTTATATTACATGATGAAGGGGTTCATATAAATGATGTGAGTGTGTATCACTAAATGTCTATGATGGTTCTTCACTTTCTGAACCATATGTTCTTATCTCTCTCTCTCTCTCTCTCTCTCTCTCTCTCTCTCTCTCTCTCTCTCTCTCTCTCTCTCTCTATACTAGCAAAAGTACCTGTCGTTGACTGGGTTCAAAAACAGCCTACAGAAAATGGACTCTGATTTATGAAAAGGAAGGGTTGTAAATTTGGGTTGAATTTGGGGCTATCAAAACCAAAGCAAAATATGATGAAAGTAAAAATAAAATAGATAAACCCCATAATTTATTATACTATACCTGTTCACACTGACAATATTCTGTGGATCTATATTAAAAAACCTTGTTAAACTTTGTGACATATATTCATTCTATGGAGGTCAGGTGCGAACGAACACCCCATAATTTTATTATACCATATTTCTTCAAACTGAAACATAATTATCAAAGTATACTTACGCAGATAGATATGAAAAGTTTTTATTAAAGTTTGTGCCTATTTCCATTCTATGGAGGCCAGGTGCGAACGCAGACCCCACAATTTTATTATACCATCCCTATTTAAGTTAAAACATACTTATCAAAGTATTATTATGTACATCTATATCAAAAACACTAGTAAACGCTTTTTTTTTTAATTTTTTACTTTTTTATTTCCATACTTTGTGGACCAGGCGTGTACGAAGACCCCACAATTTTAATGAATCATCATTATGCCAGACCAAACATACCCATTCCTGTGTCTCAATACATCTTCTAACATTATATGTGATCAGTTTTCTATAATAGTCAACCATATAGGAGCCTATTCGTGACCAGACACACACACAGACGTTCAGCTTTATATATATATACATACATATAAGGACTTTGTAAATTGTTTTTTGGCGTATTCAGTAGAACAATAAATTTTGATTGTAAAGTTCAACTTAGTTTTAATTTTCTTTCTCTTATAAAAAGCTCTACTCTCTATTGCGTATTGAGCTTTTTTATAAGGTTGGGATTAAATTATCTATATATAAAGACTGTTATTTTTATTAGTTTGAAGTTTACCATTGCGTATATCAGGTAAACACTACATCCTTTTGATTTCATTAATATATATATATGTGTGTGTGTGTGCATGCGTAACAGTCTATTTACGTTTCCTGATCAGTCTAAATGTTCTTATACGTGCGTGTGTCAGATATGTTATACCTTTCTTCTGCCTACCCTCTTAAGGATGTTGTAGATCTTCTATAAGATTTTATTCAACTTCCAAGGTGTCGTAATGCAGAAGGGTGGAGGTTGATATCTGCTTGTGGGTTTTTCTTATACTTATTCTGAGACACAGTCATCTCCCTCAGGGGAGAGGCGTCTCACACATCCGCTCTTCTCCACATCTTCTTTCCAACTCAACTCTATATCCAGCTAACTAGAACACGTGACAGACAGACACATCCTTCAGCTATTAGACTTTCCACTGCAACTTGTCCAGTTTACAGTTTTGACAATTTGATGAAAACATAGTTCACACCTCTTCGTTTACTTCGCCAGTTAGATAGATAGATATATTGATTGCTCAATAGATAGCTAGATCGATAGAATGATAGAAAAACAGATAGATAGATAGCTAGATCGATAGAATGATAGAAAAACAGATAGATAGATAGATAGATAGATAGATAGATCGATATAATGATAGAAAAACAGATAGATAGATAGCTAGATCGATAGAATGATAGAAAACAGATGGATAGATAGCTAGATCGATAGAATGATAGAAAAACAGATAGATAGATAGATAGATAGATAGATAGAATAATAGAAAAACAGATAGATAGATAGCTAGATCGATAGAATGATAGAAAAACAGATAGCTAGATAGCTAGATCGATAGAATGATAGAAAAACAGATAGATAGATAGCTAGATCGATAGAATGATAGAAAAACAGATAGATAAATAGCTAGATCGATAGAAAAACAGATAGATAGAATGATAGAAAAACAGATAGATAGATAGATAGCTAGATCGATAGAAAAACAGATAGATAGATAGCTAGATCGATAGAATGATAGAAAAACAGATAGATAAATAGCTAGATCGATAGAAAAACAGATAGATAGAATGATAGAAAAACATAGATAGATAGATAGATAGATAGATCGATAGAATGATAGAAAAACAGATAGATAGATAGCTAGATCGATAGAAAAATAGATCAATAGATCGATAGATAGATAACAGATAATTCCTATTCTGCTCAGTCTCACTCGAGGTAGATATCTAACATAAATATTTAACTATAAAGTTGGCGCTTTTTTTTCGATTACCATAAAAACGCATGTTTAATGTACAGATACTTTCTCAAATGCTAAAATACACTTCTGGGGGATGATCTATCGATTTTACTTTTAGTGATAGTAAATATTTATTGATTTTAAACTATTTCAGCATTACTACCAACAATGGAAGTTTTTGTTTAAAAAAAATCGAATAAAAAAAGACAAAAGAATCGTTTTTGGCATCAGAACATAAGCACAAATTTTTTCAATTCTGATATCAATTCTAATACCCCCAAAAGTTCTGAATTATCTTTTTTTTCTTTTTTTTTTTTTTACACAGTGGTCACCACTTATCAAGGCCCGGAGCCACTCAGGCATAAGGGTTATTGCAAGTACATTACGTTAGTGTGGAGATTTGATGAAGTGTTTACTTAAGGGGGCGGTTCATTAGGAATTTGTTCACGTTGAACTTGAAGACATCCAAGTTGTAGTCAGGTGGGAAGCAGGCAGACGGAACAGAGTTCCACAGGCGTGCAGTTCTAAGAAAGAAGCTTTGTTCATGGAATCCACGTTTTGATTTAGGCACAGATAAAGAGTGGGGGAAATTTTTCACAGTGGATTCTGCTAGACGGGTGTTTTTCGTGAAAGATTGACGAGGGTGGACCAGAGATTGGAGTTCAGACGAGCACCTGCCATGGAAATAACGATAAAACAAGGAAAGGCTCACAACGTCTCTTCTGTGGGAGAGAGGTTGCAAGATTTCAGATTCCGATTTTGATTAATCATCCCAACACTAATAATTAAACTATCTCCCATTCTCATAATATTTCTTACTACTAGGACTTATACTTGCGGTTCCGGGGAATACAATCAAGGAATTGGCCTTGAGCATCGTCATCCCTCTGCATGCCACTGTTTCTACACCATACTAATCTGTTTAAAGTACATAACATTCATCTTGCCATATTTGTATTTTTTAGATTACTGTTCTCATTTTTTATGTTATTATCACAACGTTTCAGCCGATGTAACCTTCTTCAGGTGCATCTTATTAAACTCTGGAATATTTCAAACAGAACGTAACCCTTTATTTAATCCACAGAAGTAGATTGTTATCGTTTTGTCATCTATGATCATGTATTAAATAAAGAGTATTGTTTGAAATGTCATACAGATTCTTGAGCTCAACACAATGTACCTGAATAAGATCAAAGATTACATCAGACGAAACATTGTGAGAATAAAAGATGAGAACAATAGTCTAAATTATCAAAATAATCCAAATTACCAAACCTCATCTCAAAAATTCAGAAACTTACTACTTACCTTCATTTTTAGTTCACTATAATTACAAAAACCTAAAAATCGATACTCAAGAATTCAAATCAGTGGAGAAAAAACATTAACCGTTAATTTCAAAGTGATGACATTTGGCATGAACCCAGAATCGCTCAGCTGAAAATAGCAGAAAATTCTTCAGTAAAAAAAGTATTTGGTTTCTCTTTTGTTCAGTCACTAATCACACAGAATTTTTCTTCGTTTTGTGGCTCAAGTTACAATAGTAAATTTGAAACTCTTTCTACATTATTTAATAAAACAAAAATGAAAAAACAACGAACAGTATTCATGTTATCAAACCAACTGATCAACTTTCATTAATTATAGGTTTTAGCATTGGAATCTTTATCTCTTCTTTAAACATGGTTGTTGTTTTTTTACGGCACATCAACCCTTTTTAGTTTATTTAATGCCCTATTTTGGTGAAAGCTTTTATATCTTTGAATATTTATTCATGGTGTTTGGTTTGGTTGGTTTGTTTTACAGCACATCAATCTTTTTTCAGATTATTTAATGATGAATCCAGTAATTTTTGGTAAAAGTATTTATGCTTCAAATTCTTTATATCTTCAAATATTTATCCATAGTGCCTGGTTTGGTTGTTTTGTAGGGGAAATTTCTTGTTTTTGTTTTTGACTTTGTAGAACATGCTTGAGTTTTACAAAATAAAAAAAAAATAAAAACAATGACATCAACGTTTGGCCCATTTTAGGTCAGGAAGATAGTATCTTTAGACAACCGGATCTGGTAGCACCAGATCTAAATATAAAGTTAAGTACATACATATATATATATATATATATATATATATATATATATATATATATATATATATATATATATATATATATACAGTCCTGGTCAAAATCATAAGACCACTTAAGAAAGTAAGTGTTTATGCATATTATCGAATTTTTAATCAAACAAATGGTTGAAACCATTGCCAAAAGGGAAAATATGATGGAAAAAATGAAATCTGCTTCATTCGAAACCTTAACCTTCATCTAATAATTATTTTTTTAAAAACATTTTCTCCAGGTCAAAATGATAAGACCACTTTAATAAAATTGGCTAGTTTTGAAAAATTGAATACGAAAAGCTTTCTATGTTACTAAAAGTGAATAAAAAACATCTTACTAAATTATAAATGGCAAAAGGGAAACCATTATCAGAGTTTGAGAGAGGAAAGATCTTTGAGCTTAATAGGGGTGGACTCTCCCATTGATCCATTGCAAACGAAGTGAATCGTAGCATAACGGTCATCACAAATTTTTTAAGAAATCCAGATCAATATGGGCACAAAGAGTCCAGGTCGACCCAAAAAAATAACCCCATCACTGGATCGCCGTATCAGAAGAAATTAAAAAAAAAACTCCAGTATGAGCTCAAGTCGATTGAAAAGCCAAACAGCAGCAGAATGTAGTCCTAAAACCATCAGAAGTCATCTGAAAATGAACGATTTCAATCATTTAAAGTGACTGCAGAAATCTTGAACAACACAAAACTAACCGATTCAAATATGCCGCCAAATACCAGACTTGGGATGGAGAGAAGTGGGAAAATGTAATTTTCTCCGATGAGAAAAAGTTTAATCTAGATGGTCCAGATGGATTTTAACACTATTGGCATGATAAAAATTTGCCCAAAGAGACTTTTTCAACTCAGCATAGTGGAGGAGGGTCTTTAATGATCTGGGGTGCTTTCTCGTCAGCTGGATCCTAAAGTTGCAAGTAGTGAAAGGCCGGCAAACATCATTGAAGTACATTTCAATGCTTAAAAATGCTGCTATCAGGACTGAAGGTCCACGTCTGTGTGGAAGAAATTGGATTTTCCAGCAAGACAACGTTGCGATATACACTTCTCGACAAGCACGAGAATACTCTTCTTCAAATAATATAGAATTGTTAGATCATCCAGCATGTTCTCCGGACTTCAATCCTGTTGAAAATCTTTGGGGATGGATGTCAAAAGAAGTGTTCAAGGATGGAACCCAGTATGATTCGATAAAGGAACTTTCTGATTGAGTTTTCAGTACATGGGATAAAATTCCTTCTCAACTGATAAAAAACTTTGCAAGCAAGCATGCCGAAGAGAATTTTTAAAGTAATTTGTAATAATGGAGGCTATACTAAATACTGAGACCCGTTTTAGTAATTTATAATTGCCTTTTGTTAGATAAATTATCAGTGGTCTTATCATTTTGACCAGGTGAAAAAGTTTGTTTTTTAAAAAATAATTATTAGATCAGGGTTAAGGTTTCGAATGAAGCAGATTTCATTTTTTTCCATCATATTTTCCCTTTTGGCAATGGTTTCAACCATTTGTTTGATTAAAAATTCGATAATATGTGTAAACGCTTACTTTCTTAAGTGGTCTTATGATTTTGACTAGGACTGTATATTCACAATATATATCATCCACAAGTAACTTACTATTGCTTATTCCCATCCTGGCATGAATATTCTAACAGTTATTTTCATAATCTTTACTATTTTATTAAAGAAAATGTGTGTGTGTGTGTGTGTGTGTGTGTGTGTGTGTGTGTGTGTGTGTGTGTGCGTGAGAGAGTGAGAGAGAGAGAGAGAGAGAGTTCCCTATGGACTCGAAAACGGCTGGACCGATTTTTATGAAATTTCAGACAAAGATACGTCATGTGTCTGGCAGTGTTCTAAGATAGGTTCTGTATCAAAATATCTTTGATAAGTATTAATAATCGATAATCAAAACAATCCGATGAAAAAAGGAATAGGCGATTTTGACGAAAGTTAACACCTTACGTTGCCTAACATCAGAAGTGCAGTTGAGAAGTTTTAGTATCACACAAGTCGAAAGGTCCAACATATAAAATCAACAGATGTATCTTGTTGAACTCAAGAATCTTTCTGCTAAACTTGGTAATCTGCACAGTATTTCAAATGGAATCTTTTATTTAATCCACAGAGGTAGGATGCTCTTGTTCCATTAGCCATGACTGAATAGAAGTCGTAAGTAATTCGCCATTGTATTTTTGAATGTCACTCGCGCTGAGGACTGAACCTTTAACCTCACAATTTACCAAGTACTTTATCTACTATACCGGAATTCAACAAGATACACCTGAAGAACATCATAACACTTAAGATGAGAACAGCAGTCTAAATAAAAGAAATAATACGAACTAGCGGGACCTGTAGAAATTCCACAGTGAACTCATTCATATGTAATATATTGATTTTGGCATTCTGTAGATGTTCAGCGTAAATGGAGATGCTCTGATATTATTGTAGCTCTTTTGTTAAAACTGCAAAAGCTAGCAGGGACGCCCGGGTTGTAAAGTATGTTTAAATATGATATTTTAATTCTTGCAGATTTCGTATATTATAGAGTTCTTATATATTATAAAGTTGCGATTTCCAAAAACTATATATTCATATGACTTTGGTGCATCAGCTTTAATTGAAAAAAAAAAACTTATGAAAAATAAAAGTATATATATATATATATATATATATATATATATATATATATATATATATATAACTTGAGTGCCATCAGCTATAATCGAAACCGAAACCAAAACTTATGAAGAATTCTTAGTAAAATTATTTATTACAAGAGATGGAAGTCATAACAATTAAACGACTCGAATGTAAGCGAAACACAAAAAATAACACACTCTCTATCATATTAATATATAGATTATCAATCCTCATCTCAAAAATTCAATAAAATAAAATAGAATCCCTTAAATATTTAAAAATAATAAGAACTTGAAGAATAAAACTTTTCCCAAATAATTGGATGTGACATATGAGCAAAGTGTAATATCTGTTCTGATACAGTACATAATCTTTAATATCCTTAGTAATGCAAGGAGAAATCCTTCTAGACTGGTCAATTTTTTACCAATGTAAAGTGCTAATTTTGGAGACGGATTTTCATCACATTCTACATCTAAGTTATGTTATTGTGAGAAGGCAAACAAATACAGATATTAAATAACTAAAAAAGATTGACATATCGAAACAATTTCTCTTATTATTTATCTTTGCCTAAAACTAATCACAAATTCTATGAGCAAAATTTCTTTTGTACAACTCTCCGTCTAACTATGCAGCTGACTATAACGTGGCCGCTTTTAAGTCTAATGTGAAGTGTTCCTGCTGAGTCATCCTCTTAAATAATTAAAACCTACTCAAGTTCTGCAATTACTGATCATCACAGTGTTGTCCCACCATTTACCTGACACTCATTAACCGTTATCCTTGAGTGACCTCTAGGCCTTTATAAGCAGTGACCACCGACCCCTCTAGTACAAAAAAACACTTCATGTGTATGTGTATATGGTGTACGTTTCACACCAGTATGTGGCGTACACATTTCTTAAAAGGTTTTCTGTAGCCACTACAATGTCATTGATTTTCTTTTGCATGGTTTCTAAGATACTCTTGATTATTTTTCTGACTTATCTTTTCAAAGAAAACATTATTATCTATGTGCTTATGGGCTTCGTTCTTGTCACAGCTGGTCATAGATAACTTTAAATAACTAATTTATCTCCTATTCCCATATCTACATTTTCATGGTAGATGCTCGACTGGTCTCTAATCCCTGATTTCCCCCTCTGTAAAATATTAACAGAAGAACTCGTGTAATTGCAACCACGGTAAAAAAAACTTTCCTCCTCCTACTCCTCTTCCTACTCCTCCTCCTCTCTGTCTCTCTCTCTCTCTCTCTGTCTGTCTGTCTGTCTGTCTCTCTCTCTCTCTCTCTCTCTCTCTCTCTCTCTCTCTCTCTCTCTCTCTCTCTCTCTGTACTAAAAATGACACACAACTTCAATGAAAAAAGTTTCTTTCCTAGAACAATCTCATGCGGAACAAAATATCATCTAGCCAGCTGATTTATTAAAAATACAGTGGAATAAAACGAACCATCATTTAATATTTATGTGTGACCATAGTATGAGAATAAATTTCCTCTTAAACAATGGTATACAAATATCTATAATCCCTGCCATGAAGGTAGGCAAGATTAATGGCCCTCAGAGGCTGACGTTGCAGGTCACAAAGAAATCTTTTATCAGAATTTATGATGAGAGGGGCTTAACATTAAATCTAAGATGTAAGCAGGTTGTCAACCACTTTTTTTTAAGGTAGGGTGAAGTTAGGTGTTGATATCTTGAACAAATATGGCCTTCTTGCATATGCACAGACATTGTCTGATCGATCATGAGACTAATGTGAAATCATTAGTGTGAGTAAATATCATCATGCAATTGTCTGAACCACCATCTTTGTTTACCTAATCAATAACCAATAACAAGCAAGAGCGATCACTATCACAAACTTATCACAAAAGAAGGGAACTCTCACATCTCAATTCAAAGGGAGATAACTTAACAAAACTCGGTTTCTTTTTAGATAAATCTGGGTAATTGTGCATAAAACGAGACCTTAAGTTTCAAAGATGGCGGCAGATCTGTCAATTCAGGCATGGAAACACAATGCTTCTGCTATTCTTCAAAACTGCTTATTTATATATTTGGGCAAAATATTAAGATTTTTTGTTAATATATTTTTTTTCTCACATATTTACATTTTTTTTCAAATATGATTGTGCTTTCTTTTTTAACTGTACTATATTTAAATATACTTTATTTACATATACTTTGGTTAAATCTGTGCAGTCAGTCCATTACGATCGTTGCCGATTTAAAAAATGTCATTTTTTATATTTAACTATAATTTAGGTTTATTTTTTCACCCCCTTTATAATAAAAATATATAAAAATATGTAAACTTTCTTTATCAATAGATTTTGTGTTTTTTAATTGCATATCTTTTTCAAATAACTATGTTTATCTTTTGTCAAATTGTTTAGATATTTTTATGCGATTAAAAAACACAAAATTCATTGATAAAGAAAGCTTACACATTTGAATATATTTTTATTATAAGAGGGGGTGAAAAAATAAACGTAAAATATAGTTATCTATAAAAATTATATTTTTTAAATTGGCGATGATCGTACTAGACTGCACAGATTTAAATAAAGTATATGTAAATAAAGTATATTTAAATGTAATACATTTTAAAAAACATGTAAATATGTTAGAAAAAATATATTAACAAAAAAAAATCTTAATATTTTGTCCAAATATATAAGTAAGCATTTTGAAGAATAGCAGAAGTATTGTGTCAATTTTGTGCTTCCATACCTCAATTGACAGACCTGCCGCCATCTTTGAAACTTAGGATCTCGTTTTATGCACAATTACCCAAATCTGTAATATAGACCATATGCTTCCATTCCGCATATAAGTTCCTTTAGCAAAATAGGTGGGTATTTTGTAAAAGAAGCGATCTTTCTTTTAAACAAGCCTGGGTGCCTGGCGTTGCCCGTGTGTACGACCGTGTGTGTTGAGCAAAAAAAAAAAAAAAAAGAGTTGTAGTAAGTAGGCAGGTTTGAATCCATGACATGAAGGTGGAAAAGAAAGTAGAAATGTGTGTAAGGGTGTTACTTGAGCAAAAAAAAAACAAAGGATAATTGCGAGCACAAAAAAAATAAAAAATAAAATAATAGAAGTAGTAAGCAGGCTCATACCCGTAACGTGCCAAAGGAAAAAGAGGTGAAAATAAAACAAACGATCTTATCGAGAGGTTTGCAAAAATGTTAGTGAAAAAAAACGACCCTCCTTGTAGAAAACTGTCCAGCTGAGGGTGAAGGAATTAATGTTTTTGATCAATTTTTCAATATTTGTCGTCAGAAGGGTCGAGCTTCAAAACAATACTGATCTTGTAAAAATCCGTCGCCTCTGTTGAAAGTTTTAGGCAGACATACATACATAGATGCAGACAGGTGAGATTTATATAATAGACTAGCGGGGGGGGGTACCCGGCATTGCCCGGACATTTGGAGGTTAAAAAAAAAATGTTGGCCGGAGGTGTAAAAGAAAAAAAAAGTTTTGGTCGGAAGGTAGGATTAAACCCCGAAGTCTTGACGTGAAGGTGGAAATGAAAGGGAAAAAAAGCCCGCCCCCTAACCAGAAAAAAAAGTTTTAGTAGGAAGGTAGGATTGAATCCCAAAGCCTTGACGCGAAGATGAAAAAAAAAGAAAAAAGCCAGCAACCTAATCATCATGACCACGAGGGGAGAGGAACTGATAAGCGTGTTCAGTTAAGGATTATAAACTGAAATATACAGGTGCGAGGAAGTGGCGTGATGTTTGACCTAGTTTTGTGCTGCAAGCCAGTTACTGTTTCCCCGCGCCACATCATTCGCTTTTCGAAGACGCGGCGAACTGGTAAAAGTCGGGCAAATTAAATACACATGCGACCCCCATTGTTAAATCATAGATATTATCATTTAGATGTGATATAAAAAGTTTTAAGAATGAGCGACCCCCTTGAGAAGACCGACGAAAAAAGCCTTTTGCGGACATACACAAAAAGCGAACATACATACATACACACACACATTTTCGCTTTTATATATATACCAAATTTTAACATTTGCTGAAAGAGATAATGTCTCATCACACAAAAAAGTCATCTTTTGCTACGAATGTTAGTTTACCCATTATATAAATCCAGTCATGAACAGTTAGGAATGATAAATTTGTTGCTATGAAGAAAACAACAATATAGCTTTATTTTAAAATTTTTATTGAAAAAATCAATTCGGATAACTTGATTATGTAGTAGAGCTGACATCTATTCAATGTAGTTACTTTCAGCCTCAATGATGCAGGTCCGGAACTGAGAGCATGCCTTTTCCATAAATGCCGACGGGAGCTTGGCCAATACTTGGCGGATGTCGGCTATTAGGCTGGCTTTGGTGTTGTGGAAGGTCATGTTGGTATGTTCTCGATGTATGACCTAATGAAGTAGTCCAACAGATTTAGGTCGGGAGAAAAGGGAAGCCAGTGAGTTGTAGCACTCCTTCTGAAGCTAAGCCTGAGTCTCTTTAGATTTGTGGGTCGGTGCCGAGTCTTACTGCCACCCCCAGGGTTTGCCAGCGGCCACCTGATTATACCAGGGGATCACCAGCACATCCAGGTACACTTTGGTGTTGACTTTCAAGCCAACTTCAAAGATGTGAGATGGCATGATGTGGCCTGCACTTTAAGCATCATCAAAGATAATAACCATGGCTGGAAACTTTGTTGAGCTGTGCCCTCAACTGTCTGGATTTGCATTTTGAGGGTGCTGGCAATGGTTCTGTTGTCATAACTTGGATTGATGGAGAGCACAAGTTGTACTGCGGCACATCTCCAATCTCACTGGTTGAATATTGTGTCATTTTCAGACATGATAGAAGGCTCCTATCGTTTTTGGGATTTATACACAACTGACCAACTAATAGGTGGTCTGCAACAAAAAAAAAAAACGGTTTTCATTAAACAGAAATAGAATCATGTCGTCTTTTCTAGGGCGACAATTTTATCGTTTCACCCTGTATGTTCGTACCAAATCGTCAATTGTGTTTTCCTAACTAATAACCAACAACAACAAGTAAGGGATATCACTCTAAAAACTTATCGTAAAGGAGTAGAACTCTTATATCTTAATACAAGGGAGATAACTTAACATTTCTAGTGATTTATTTTGACGACTACAGTTCCAGAAACAAACAAAAAAACAAAAATAAAGTAACAAAAAGAAATAAAACAACAAAAGCAAAACAAGTTATCATTGCATTAAGTTTTTCATAGTTTCAGATGATGCCCCCATTTTTGTCAAACAATTTGCGATCTGTTCTCATTGACTGATTCATTTAGTTTGCATCTCCTTTTTCACCATCACTTCCTTCAGTTCGATCACATTAAATCTCAGATGTCAATCACTCACAACATTTGATAACTTTGAAATATCTGCCAGAAACACATTGCCGGTTTTACAAAGAACTTCAAGCAATCTAGGTAGATTGAATATTTCTTGGTCTGTGAAAACAGTAACACGTATATGTGAATGTAGTAAGTTGCCGCAAAGTAAGAAACTCCTATAAAACAAACAGCCAAATTTAAAGACACACAATTCTCAAGTTGAACTTTGAACAGGACTCCAGGACATCTTCTTAACAACCTTATCTGACCTCTGACAAAAGGATGCAGAAAGGACTCAATGACTCACATACCAGCCTTCATCAATTCGCACACATCTATACACACACTAACAAGAACAAGGTAAACCAACACACACACACACACACACAATGCTATGCTTTGAAATACTCATATATGTATATTACTGTTGTGGTACGATCCACCTAATTAGCATACAGAGAGTATCAACCAACCATAAAGATGAGCGAGACCCAACGAGAGACTCAGAGAAACAATGAGATCAAGAGTCGACTATCCAGCCGTCACCTTTTCCAGGGACGGTCTCACCATGACTATACCAATGGACTTTATGTAAATATTGTATATACTTTCTTGCTCTCCATATATCTGTTCTATTTTAGTTATTTATTTCCATGTGTTCAGTCGAGTTTCAACTCTTACATACGCATATTATTCACACTATGAGCATTTTCGCTTGTGACGATTTACATGTCTTCACCAAACACGTGTTTGCATAAACTGAACATTTACTGAAAATAACTTTTATATTCTTGCAAAATGTTTTGTTATAAAATTTCGTTTTTCTAAATTTTTGCATTTACAAAACTCTTTCTCTACTCTCTAGGTATCATTATGGTAAGTGTTTAACTGAATCACAAATTTTATTTACATTGATGAAAATTAAATGTCTATCATCGAATCATAATAAAATGTCTATCATCGAATCATAATAAAATTCACAATAATAAAAAAGCTACCAATTTTTCATTCATAAAGTTTTGTTTATGTTTGCTACCTGGTGACCCTTCTATTCTCTTAATGTTTCATTTATTTCCATTTTCATATGCATGCCTATGTATATATATATATATATATATATATATATATATATATATATATATATATATATATATATATATATATTATATACACACATATATTTTCATGCATATATATATATATATATATATATATATATATATATTATATACACACATATATTTTCATGCCTATATATATATATATATATACATTATATACACACATATATTTTCATGCCTATATATATATATATATATATATATATATTATATACACACATATATTTTCATGCCTATATATATATATATATATATATATATATATATATTATATACACACATATATTTTCATGCCTATATATATATATATATATATATATATATATTATATACACACATATATTTTCATGCCTATATATATATATATATACATTATATACACACATATATTTTCATGCCTATATATATATATATATATATATATATATATATATATATATATATATATATATATAAAATGGGTTAATAAATTCCAACGAAAGAAAGATGTATATTTAAATAAGGGAGTAGTCACCAACAATGTGCATTTTTTAACATTATTTTATTATTCCGTGTCTTGGTTTTTCATTGAGAATTATGTTTGGATCATTGTAATAATGTTTTTAAGTCATTGAAATCGTTTACGTAAGTTTCAGACGGTCTGATGCGTCCTTGTCAGAAATTATTTTCAAATGTGTAAAAATGGCGATTTTCGTTAGTTTGAAGTTTTTTCCAAGGGGTGGAGGCTTGTAAGTGTTTATTATACATTGATATGCTGAATTTTTATTGCTTTTTTTATTGCTTTTTTATTTGGTTTGTCCAGGGAGATTTTGACCTCGCTGTAGTCAGTCGCTATCTCTTTCTGCTAATGTGTTTTTCTTTTCCTTTAGGGTGGGTTAGGGTGTGTGTATGTGTGTGTGAATGTGTGTGTGTGTGTGTTTATGTGTGTGTTTGTGTGCGTGTGTGTGCGTGTGTGTGCGTGTGTGTGCGTGTGTGTGTTTGCTTTTATTGGTTTGGGAATGTGTATATTGTTTTATAGTATTTTGGGGTTATTTGCTTTCTTAGGAAGGCGGCTGTGGTCCGAGGTCATTACTAATGCGTATGTGTGGGGAGGGGGGACTGGCTCTTCTGAAGTAAGGGTAGAGGTGCTTTCATTCTATTTTGATATTTATTTTTTGGATTCTTGGATTTTAGTATTATGATTTTTCGTTTTAGTCTTATATTATGTTTGTTTAGAAAGAGGGGTGTATTTAAAATAGGGGATTTTTTAATGTTTCTATTTATTTGTCTCCCCATGTGGGTATGGCCAGACCCAGGATCGGTTCCTAGTGTGGGGAAGATTTTGTTCCCCAGAGGGGGGGGGGGCATTGGGGGGGTGTAGGTATGGGAGGGGGATAATAGAAGGGAAGATAGTCGTTTCAATCATGAAGGGGTTCTCCTTCCCTGACTGAGGAAGGAGCGAGGTGTTGGAACAGATATTATACTATGGTTCTAGGTGTCTCCTAGTGTTGTTGGTTTCGAGGTTAAGTAGGGTTGGTATTGTTCAGTTTGTTGTATTAGAGATAGGGGTGTTATGTCTGTGTGTGGTTGTATGCGTGCACGTGTGTGTGTTTTAATGTGTCGGTTCTGATTTATGTGTGGGTGTGTGTATGTGTATGTGTATGAGTGTGCATGCGAGTGTACCTTGCATTTCATGTTTTTGTGTGATGGTATTAGGTTCTGTTCAGTTCAGGAGTGAATTTGGTGATGAAGTTTTTTTCTTGTGTAAGTAAATAAAAATAATTGTCTGTTTGGAAGATTGGCATTATTTTGAAGCTGTTTCCACTGCATGTGTGTACGTGTTTTGAAACATAGAGGTGTCTGTTATCTGCAATTTTGATGTTGCTCTTATGTAAGGCCACTCTATTGCTGAAATTTTTGGTGGCGCCTATGTAGGATTTGTTGCATGTTGTGCATCTTAGTGCATATACTACATTTCTGGGGGTGCAATTTAGATCCTTTTTTATTTTGAATGTTTGTGCTGGGTTTTTGAATGTGTATGTGTTACCTTCTATTATTATGTCACATACTCCACATCGCGGTTTGTTGCATTTTGTAACTCCTTTTGTAGTATGTGGGACGAGTTTTGAGGAAGTTAGGATGTGTTTTAAGTTTTTGGGTTGGCGTTTGCTTTTTATTATTTTTGTTGTTTTAAGTATGTTGTTTAGTTTGTCGTTCTGATTGAGGAGGATAAGGTTTTTTGTTATCTGTGTGAATAGTTCTGGGTTGTTTGTGTTGTGTGTAGAGACGTATGCTAGAATTTGTTCTTTGTTGTGTTCTTTTGGGGTTCTTAGTTGGTCTATTGGAATTTTTTCAGCCAGTTCAATACCTTTCTGTATTAGTGGTAGTGGGTATCCTCTTTTCCGCAGTGTTATTTGTAGTTCATTCAGTCTAGTTGAACGGAGGTATCTGTCTGTTACTATGGTGCAGACTCTACGTGCTAGGGAGTAGGGTATTGATTTTAGACAGTTTTTAGGATGGTGGCTTTTGAAGTGGAGGTATTGTTGAGTGTCTGTGGGTTTGTGGTAGATGTCTGTGATTATGTTGTTGCTTTTTATTGTTACTAGGATGTCTAGGAAAGGTAGTTCTGTGGGGCTTTGTTCTAGTGTGAAGTTTATTTTTGGGTGTAGATTTTGTAGTAAAGTGTGGAGTTCTTTGATATCCCCCATGAGGTTCTCCAGAGGATAAAGCAGTCGTCTAGGTATCTTTTCCAAGATTTTATGAAGAGTGTTTTTATATTGTGCCCGTACTTTTGCTCTATCCTTTCATAAAGGATCTCTTCTAGGAAAGCGAGTGTAAGGGTGGCATATGTCGGTGCCATTTTGGTACCCATTGCTGTGCCTAGTATTTGGATATAGTTGTCTTTATTGAATTGGAAGGAGTTGTTATCGAGGATTATGTCGATGCTATCAATCACAAATTGTTTATTGAATCTGGGGTGTAAAGTCTGTGTATGTTTGTCAATCCAATATGCGATAGCTTCTTTTCCTAGATTGTGTGGGATATTGCTATATAGGCTGCTAACGTCGAATGTGGCTAGTATAGTCCCATCGTCTACTGTTTGTGGTAGGGAGCTAAGGAAGTGTGTGTTATCTCTTACAAAACTTCTGACTAGATTGGTGAAGGGCTGTAATAGTATATCTATTAGGTTGCTAAGTCTGCTTGTTGGGCATGATGGTCCTGTTACTATGGGTCTGAATGTGAGGTTGTTGGGGTTTGGGGTGCTTATGTATTCTGACTTTTGTATGTTGATGGCATGTCTTACCTGGTTAGATTTGTGTATATTGGGTAGCCCATAGAAGATGTTTGTTTTTGTTGTGAAGTTTGTAAGGAAGTCTTTTTCTTTTTTAGTTAATGTACTATTGTATGTTGTGCAGAGTTTTGTTATTTTAGATATGGTTGTGTCGTCTATGTTAGAGCTAATTGGTTTGTAATAATTTTCGTTCCCTAGTGATTCTGAAATGTTTGTTTTATAGAAGTTCTTATTCATTATACCTTTGTCTGCTTCCTTTATAACTAAGTTGTTATTGTGTTGGATTTTTTTAAGTGCTTGATTTTGTTTTCGTGTTAGATTACTGGTGGGGTTTTCTTTTTGTTGGGGGTTGAGGTTCCAGAGTGTTTCAAAGAAGGTATTTAGTTCTTTTGTGTTGTTATGTTTGTTGGGGAAGTATGTTGATTTGTTCTTCACTAGAGAGTCGTCTGTTGTGTTATCACTGTCGTTAAGTATATCTATGAGTCTAAATTTGCGTTCAAATTCTTTGAGGTCTTTCTTTAACTCTGCTATGTTACTTCTGGGAGTTGGGCAGAATTTGAGGCCTAGTTTTAGTACTTCAATTTCGTCCTTTGTAAGCGTCTCTGTAGATAGGTTGATGACTTTGGGTTTTTTGTTGTCTAGTCTGGTGTTGTCATTTTGTGAGGGATTCCTAAAAAATGATTGTGAGGGTCGTTAGTTTCGTTGATTCGGTTGGGAGGTTGGTTGTGTCGTTTTGTGGGGGTGTATGGGTTATGATGGTACCTGGGGTATTCGGATTGGTTGTGTTTGTGTGGGGGGTATTTTTGGGGTCGGTTTTTTACTGTGGGGTACTGGGGGTGGGTGTTGTAAAGATTGTTTTGTATTGGGTGGTATCTATAGGGATGGTTTAGTTCCATTGGGTTGTTACGGTGGGGGTTGATAAGTAGAGGGATTTTTTGGTGGTTTGTGTGGGTGGGGTGGTGTAAGAGATAGTGGGTTCTTGGCTGAGTTGGGTGACGTGGTTGGTAGTAACTATTTTCGTATTGTTGTGGGAGGTTGTATCTTTTAGTGTTGTCATGTGGTAGTGGGTTGTCGGTTGTTGATATGTTGTTTTTTGGAGCATTTTGGTAGTGGTATTTGTGTTTGTATGATGTCTGTGTTCTTGTGCGGATGTGTGGTGTTCTATATGGGAGTTTTGGTTGAGTTTGTTGGTGGGGATGGGTGTATGGTATGAATGTGTTCCGGTCGTTTCGTTGTGTGTGTTTGGATCTGTTGTGTGGGTATGTTTGAGAGTTATGTATGTCTCGTTTCTTACCTTTGTTTTGGAATCTCTCTAGCTGTTGGAATCGGGTATGTTTCGGTTTTTGGTAGGTTTGACTGGTCATGTTCAGTACTTGTTCGTTTTTTTCTTCTTTTTCTGGAAGATTCTTTAGCCAGGTTATCTTCCTTTCGATAATTCTTTTGGATTTTTCCTCCTCCTCTCTGCATTCAGACTCCCAAAGTCCAATAAGGAATTGGTGGGTCTCCTTGGGGCATAGTTTTCTGATGTCGGTGAGTATTTTATCGTTGATTTTGGTGTATTTAAAAGCAAACACACACACGCACACGCGCACACACACACATAAACACACACACACACACACACACACTCACACACACACATACACACACCCTACTCTACCCTAAAGGAAAAGAAAAACACATTAGCAGAAAGAGATAGCGACTGACTACAGTGAGGTCAAAATCTCCCTGGACAAACCAAATAAAAAAGCAATAAAAAAAGCAATAAAAATTCAGCATACCAATGTATAATAAACACTTACAAGCCTCCACCCCTTGGAAAAACTTCAAACTAACTAAGAAAATCGCCATTTTTACACATTTTAAAATAATTTCTGACGAGGACGCATCAGACCATCTGAAACTTACGTAAACGATTTCAATGACTTAAAAACATTATTACAATGATCCAAACATAATTCTCAATGAAAAACCAAGACACGGAATAATAAAATAATGTTAAAAAATACACATTGTTGGTGACTACTCCCTTATTTAAATATATATATACATATATATATATATATATATGTGTGTGTGTATATATATATATATATATATATATATATATATATATATATAATGAAATAAAAAAAGATGCAGTATTTACCTGATATAAGCAATGGTAAACTTCAATCTAATATAAATAGCAGTATTTATATATAAATATTTTAATCCCAACCAAATAAAAAAGCTCAGTACCAGTAGAGCTTATTATAAGAGAAAGAAAATGAAAACTATAAGTTGAAATTTACAATCAAATTTATTGTTCGACTGAATACTCCAAAAAACAATTTACAAAGTCCTTATGCTACTCTTGTTATTCTTCTCATCAGAGGACAGAAAGAAATCAGCAAATTATATTTGTAGCAATGCTAGAATTTGCTGGTTATGGCATTAAATGAAACCACAATTTATTATAGTCATAAATTTCAAAGATGTACATGTCCTTTAAAAACAATGAGTTAAAAAAATGTTGGAAATGTAAAAAATAATAGAAACCAAACCGGACATAAAATTGCAGATAAATTGCGAACGGTGAAAATAATTCTTTAGAAAGAATCAAATCCAAATTTAAATCCAGTTGAATGTAATTAGTCCGATTGGAAAATTTTCAATGCAGCTGAAATTATGGAAATTGTTTTTTTCGAATAGTGCAGTAGTCCAAAGATAGGATATAACATTCATACTAAATTCTATATAAAATATTGGTGTGATTCATGGCTATACCCAAAGATGCTATCATCATCCAAAATGGCGCTACCAAGACCAGGAATCATGCCACAGATTTTATTTATCTCAGTTAAACAGATGAGATGATCAGTGGCTACTAGATGAAATGGCAATGATGAAAAGAAGCACTACATATGAATACTCCGTGCATGTGTGTAAAGACTTTTTTTGCTATTGAAAATGTTACAACCATTCGAGTATGAGGCAAGGGTGACTATGCCAATTTAGAGCATGAAAAATGGTTGAATAAAAAGAGACGGATTTTTTGCTCAAGAGTCAGTTTTGATTTGGATGCCATGTTGTTTGTGTTTTTGATATATGTCATTCATCTCTCTTGTTGACGAAAGGAATTACCATTTCTACTGCTACTGCTGATATTACTAGTATAATTAGCAAAACGTAACATGACCACTTGAGCAGGCTGCTGGAACTTGTCAGAAAACTACTACAGATAAATGTCTCATCAGTATGGCTAGCTTAGTGAGATTCAACCCCTGAGCCAAGTGAGCTGATTATCATATTTAACTGGGAATATTAAAGTATTTATTTAGTGCTTGGCCCCAGCTCTGGTATTATCTACTACCAAAGCCTCATTTGGGGTCCCAGACACTTAGGCACCTGGGGCAGTAGGGGGAAGTGGGGGGTCGGAAGTCATCTAACTACTTTGCTAGTCTTTTTATTGAAACTTTATTTCAGCCCTAAACTAGACACTATCACCATAATACCACATTCTCTCTATGGAGTTTATCTACTTATGATTTGAACTTTATTTACAAAAAATCTTTACAATTTCTGAAAAAAATTAAAAAAACATGTACAGGAAACAAAGCAAAATATTATGTACAAACTTAGTCATTTTTTCTTTTTTATAAAATAACAATTATAAAAAGGATGAGATAATGGGAAGGGGGTAAGCTAAAATACACACAAAAGAAAGAAAAAGAAAACAATTTAATAGAATGTGTTTGGGAAGGCCTTAATTAACAATTTAATAAAATGCGGTTGGGAGGGCCTTACTGACGTAATAGACGAGAAAGACTTGTTGAAAATATGAATTAGAAATCAATTAGATTCAGGAAACACTTAAAAAGTTTTGTCAATATTACAAGGTATGATTTTTTAATTAATTTTTCTAATTAAAAATAAATGTGATGCAATCAATTTCCACAGGAATTGTGAATCCCAAAGAAAATGGGTTGAGAAACGCCTAGTAATGTTACCAGAAGCTTTCTGTCTTTAACCACCCCTAAAGAATCTCAGGGGCTCCCTATACGATACTGGTGGGCAGTATGGGCCCTGTTGGGAACCATGCTATAGACTCTGTAACTGTACATAGTTTAAGTAAAAAAAAAATGCTTGTGCAAAATAGTAATGTTTTAAACCAACGCAATTCAGGTGAAAACATTATTGTGTCAGTGTTAAAATTAGTATAAATTCCAAAAAATAGGGGAAAAATTACCTAGTAGAAAAATAATTACAAGTAAAAATAAAATTTACTGAGTTTATAGATTCATAGAATTTAAATCTTAAAGAGGTCACAAGATCCAGGAGAGGTAACTGCAATCGATCATTTTGACTTTTTTTTTTTTACATGGAAGTCACCACTTATCAAGGCCCAGGAGCCACTCGGGGATAAGGGTTAAATGAATCAACAGAATCAATATTTATACATTGCTACTTATTTTATCTCCATTTTTGTTACGTCAGATTGTTATCCCCCTAACTTTTAACCATTATTACAAAATATACATCCATTGAAACAAAAAAGTTAAACTTTAGAAACTTCCAAAATTTACCTAAAATTTTAAATAAAACGTTAATTTTCATATCTTCATGCGTACACAGACATATTTTTGTTATAAAATAGACAAATATGCACGAAAGGTAGAAACGAAAATTCCTCATAAATAATAAAAAAAATTCCAACATAGTGAAGTGAAGTGAAGAGCAGAAGAGTTGGTAGAAGTAGTTGTTGGACTGAATAATTACAATCCAACAGTTTTTACACACAAACTGTCAATTGTAATTGTAACTGATTTTTAGTTAAAAATACATCTAGCATACTTTTTACTGATTCATTTTTCGTAATTTTTTAAATCTATAATAATTTTGACATGATGCGTAAGAACATAGTCATGTTGTAGGGGATTTGGTCGACATTCGCTAATGCCTGGTACCACAGCCATGGCGTGAGCATAGGTAAATGTCTCTCAACCCCTAATAAAAAAAATATAAAGTAAAAGGTGTCAGTAATTAGCAATATGGAGATCGGTTTCAACATTTAATATAGCAATTTATTGAAGAAAACATCACTTTTTTAGTGTATTTTTTATAAGTGTGTATGGTGTTGATACGCGAGAGAAAATTCAGTCATTAAATGATTTGCAAGGTGTTCATAATTCTTGGAAATAAATGTTAGATTTTTAGAATCATGCATGGTCGTGAGGACTTAATATGTATTTCCTAAAATAAAATCTGATAGGACCGCAGTAAAAACTGTGCCGAAAAGAAAGGCAAAAAGAACAACTTTCTCCGCCTGAGGAAATCATGTTTTTTTAGATAAAATATTCTTTTTTAAACCAAAGGAAATAAATTTGTTATATTAGGTAATTTCAGTTATGTGACAATTTTGCTCTACAAATGCATTTGATGTGACAAAAGTTATTTTTGAGGGGAATAAATCCAGTGAGATTTGAGCCTTGATAATAGCTGTAAAAACATTTTTTTCCTTTTGTGTTTACGCCATGTTCATAGCCTGGGGTTTTAGGAGAAGAAATCTACGTGCATTACTCTCCTAATAATTATTTAATTAATAATCACAAAAACAACAAAACACCTCCTTGAAACAAATAGCAACAAAAGGGATTTATTGCAGAAGAAAGACAAGATTGTTTCTCAAACTGAAAAGAAAGAAAAGGCAAATGAATCTGCCTGGCTGGGTGTCGTCTGCTGATGGTCGGGTAGGTGAGCAATGGATGGCAGTAGCCAGTGAGTAGCAGTGTTAGGAGTGCTGTGAGAGAGAGAGAGAGAGAGAGATCTGTTCTGGTTGCTGGCTGGTATCTCTCTGCCCAACTCAGCTGAGTTTCCAAAGTCCTTTAGGGGACAGCTAAAATCAATGCGCTCTGCCAACTGATTGGTCAGTCTTGCTAAATCACATTGGCAAAGGGCATTGATCCGCATATATAAAATAGTTCGTTAACCGCTACAGGGTCACAGCCCCCAGACAGTTTGCTGTCAGCCTGCGGGGAGAAAAAAAGGCAAAAAGAAAAAGACACGCGAAGTCATGCTGGTGGTTTAATGTCACACGCAAGGACAGAGTCTGGCGGCGAGTTGCTTACTCGTAAAACTGCATCTCAACAGTTTTGGATTTTGTACGCAGTGCCTTTTATATGATTTTGGTAAACTCCAGTGAAGGCTGTTAGGAAAAAATTTTAGAAAAGTTGTTTTCTTTAAGCATTGATTGGATATAAAATGGACACCCTGTCACGTGGAATAGTCCAGAACTACGCCCGCGTGCAGAGGCACAGATTTACTTTTTACTTCTACAGAATTAGCGTGAGTGGATACGACAAATGTACGCGTAACTGAAATGTTCCTTATCCATCTATTTTCATGTCTCTGGCATATCGCTACAATGTTTTCACATGAAATCACATGAAATGTATTGATTTAAAAACATCGCTATTCTACACAAGCATTGTAAAAAGTAGGTACGGGCAAAATGAATGCCGATGCTCAAAATGTATAAACATTTTGACCCCTCCTTTACTTAAAAATTCACCAAAAATTAGGAAATTAACCAATTTTAATCAAATTTTCAGTATTTATCAAATAATGATCGCAAAATATAATGAACTAATTATTTTTATTTAAATCTGAGTGGAAAGGTATTATTTTATTTAAACAAAAAATACCTTTACTAAAGTTATAGTTTTCAGTAATAAATAAAAAAAACGCAAGAATTTATTTTTGCATTTTTTATATAAATAAAGCATCATAATTTGTGACAATAAAAATAAAATAATTTTTATAGGAACATACGAAAAAAGCCCCTAAAGTCCGTATTAATGAATTCCATATAACTCAAAGAAAAATTAATTTCTCGTACTACCGATATTACCATTGAATTGCGCATTGTTTATTTAACATTTTCGCACAAAAAAATTATAATTGCAAAAAATATTCTACTTTTTTTTTTAAATTACAGGTTTCGCATAATTTTTATATGCAAGATTTTAATAATTTCCTTGCTTGCAAGAATGTGAAACTGTCAGCATAACATATTTGTTATATAATATTGAACAATAATTTAAAAAGAATTAATTTAAAAACAGGAACATACAAAAATAATTAAATTAAAAAATGGAAAAATTTATACAAATGTTCAGAATAGGAATGTACGGATGCACATCTAGGGAAATAAAATTATCACACCCCTTCCTTCTTTTTAATTACATGACATCATTTTCACAGTTTTTCAACTGGCTGACCGCTGAAATTTTGGGCCTCCCGCCTCCGTATATTCCGTGTTTAGAAAAACTTGAGATTGTTGCGTTTTGCGAACGGCAGAAATCACTCGGTTTTGGGCTAATTAATTTTATATTTTGTACAAACAAGGTGTTGTTGTTGTTGTTGTTGTTGTTGTTGTTGTTGATATTATTATTATTATTATTATTATTATTATTATTATTATTATTATTATTATTATTATTATTTTTTTTTATTTATTTATTTTTTTTTAATTCAATATCTTAGGACTTTACTTTACTAATTATCTTTGAAATAGACCCAGAAAA
Organism: Euprymna scolopes; assembly: GCF_053919585.1. Taxonomy (NCBI): domain Eukaryota; kingdom Metazoa; phylum Mollusca; class Cephalopoda; order Sepiida; family Sepiolidae; genus Euprymna; species Euprymna scolopes. Next base: position 31,304,103 of record NC_136521.1, read on the forward strand.
CTAATATTTATCTTTTAAAGGATTTTTACACTGAATTTATTTAACTTCAAAATTTAACTGAATTGAGTAGCTCGCCGTGAAAACATTTTTCATAACTTGTTTTTTTCACGTGTACAAATATATATATATTTTTTTTTTCCTTTTGGAAATTAACTTTAGTCCTTAATCTTTCAAATACAATCAAAAAGTAGTCGGAAACCTACAAAAAAATTATGATAAAGCAGCTTTCAAAACTATGTCCCCCTATCGTTGTCCGCCCATTTTAGCCCATACCTAGTAAAAAGTAATAATTTATTGCATTTTATTTTATTTTGTTTTATTTATTTATTTTTAGAATAATGCAGAAACAAATTTTAGACTAAATAATTTGGGTGTTTCAAATACGAAACTAATGATGTAAATCTTATTTGGTATTAAATTTTCCTATTTAAATACGAAACTAACAGAATTAGCTTTGCCTCAAAGGAACACATGGCTGCCTAAAACTTTAACCGTTAACATTTTATTTAATTAATTTTGTGTATATCGTTACTTGGACCTTTGTGTGAGACATTTATTTTTTCAATATGGCTGTTTCAGCCAAAGTTGCCCATGACATCTCGAACGAAAAGATAGTTCGTACCCAAGATATCGTAATTTCTGAAAATATCGACTTTGAAAGCATGCTTCTCTCGAAAGACGTTTTGAAAGGTTTGAAAAATTCCGGTTTTAAAAGACCGTCACCGATTCAACTCAAATCCATTCCACTGGGACGATGTGGCTTAGGTGAGATTCAAACACTTTCTTAATTCCTTGCTTGGTTTTGGAACATTTATAGGTATTCGTAAAACTGGGTGGACGGACCAATTGAATTGATATCGCGTCTATTTTTCTTGGTTTTAGTGGTACTTGTACAGTTTAATCAAGGCATTAAAAAAATATATCGAAAAAAAGTTATATTGTACGTACTCGTTATGGAGTAAAGTTTTCATACAAAAAAAATGACTTAGTTTGATCAAGTTTTTTTTTTTTTTTTTTTTTCTTACAGAGAAAAATCAAACTTTAAAGAGATCGATCGTATCGCGGTAATCTTGTTTTTCGCGGATTATGGGGGGGGGGCAGGGGAGATAACCAATGACCGCTTAAAGTTTGTCAAAATTTGACAATTATTTTGGAACATGGACAGAAAAAGGCGCTGTTTTACACTGGTAGTGTTCTAAGGGAGACAACTCTTTAAGTAAGAGATCCGGTCATTTTTTTTTTTTTAACTCATAATTTAGGACGCTAATATGCTGTCAGTAAGTTTACGCGAGGAGTTTACAAAAAAAAATAAAAATAAAAAAAAAACACTTGCGTGGAACCATGGTCCATGCAAGAGCGTAAAAAAGGTCAAAATTGGCTTCAAAATGTGAAGAAAAGGATTAATGATTGCTCGAGAAGAGAAGGATCAGCGTGCACTTACCTTGAATACTAACCAAGAATTGTTGTTGTTATTCACCCTTTTAAAGTTTTGTTTTAGTGCTCCGGATAATGTGATAGTTAATCATCTGATCCTTCCATTATATAAGAGGGGTGATTCCCTTGTCTTTTTCTCTTTCTTTCACCACAAGTTGATTCGGTTGCCAGCAATCGAACGTAAATCTCTTTCACTTTCGTCTGGCAAAGATACTACAAGACAGTTACGTCACGGAAGGGGGCAATTCTTTCGCAACCTAAGGTAAGTGCATTGCTCCCTTCTCGATCTGAGCGGTTATTGATTCTTTTCTGGAAATTAATTTTTTTCACATATTTGCGAAAGAAACCCCATACTAACATGGATGTTAGTCAACCAGATTTAAGAGAATTTCTTTTCTTTGGACTAAAATCCGAACGATTCTGGAGATGGCCAATCTGGAAGATGAATTCTCTGCTAAATCATTCTCTGCGCTGCAGAAATCGGTGGAGGAATATTGGACTGAAGTAGACATATGTGTCGGTAAAATCCAACTTCAATCTTTTGAGGAAGAAGATTGGATTCAAATTGAGAAGGAGTCTCTTGCACACACCCTGAGATTCCGAAGAGAATTAGAGCATTTTGTTAAAGCTCCTCCCAGTGGCCATGGACTCTCTGAGTCTTCCCTGTTCCCCAGAAGTTGGAAGAGTTGGGGCCTCATTTACTGTAAAACCACCTCAAATTCAGATCACGGGACCCACCTTCGATGGATTGGACATGCAATCTAACCCTATGAGCTTCAAGGATTTCTTGTCACGTTTTGAGAATTGTGTAGCTAGCATGGCCAATGATGCCAAAAGGCTGAATTTTTTGAAGTGTTCACTGTCTGGCCAACCCCTGTTGTTGATTAATCATCTTTCCATCAGCAACGGAAATTATAAGGTGGCTCTTTCGATCCTGAAGAGTGAGTACTTCGATGAAGATGAAATCATAGATGACATCTTCCAAGACATATTAGACTTTTCCTGTAAACAGGACAGATCCGTTACTGCCTTGGCTAACTACATATCCAAAGTAGCTTCCCTTTTGGCTGAGTTGGAGGGCTCCTTCGACTGTTCGTTTTTAAATGACCTTTCTTCTGGGGCTCGGCTTATGGCCAAGATTTTCTTTGCAAAATTCCCCAAGGAGGTCAAGGGAGAGTTGATCCTAATTTCTGGTAGGAGAATCTCCACCTTGTCATCAATTCTGAGAGATACTAAAGAAGCTGTTAAATGTCTCCTTATTAAGAGGGATAAGATCCCTGGCTCGGCTTGTAACACTATGCAGGGGGGCCTTAGGGAATGTACCTTCAGGGCCAAGATCCGTTACCTCACGGAGAGACTCCTCTCTTCAGTCCAACTCCGCCTATAGCATTCATGGTGGAAAATTCTCTAGCCTTCCCCCTGTTTTGTGTGTTACCTTTAGTAGGGGTGACAAAAGTGTTTCCGTCAACTGTTTATTGGACACAGGCAGTGGACGGACTTATTTTTTCAGTAAGGTCTTGGACCCCCTTGGTCACTTGGAATCCATTAGACATGATCGTGAAATCAGGCTGACTACCATCCTTGGAGATTGCGACAGGCATTTTAAAGAGGTAGCATTGAATTCTGTTGTCCATTTTTCCTGACGGTGTTGGTACACAAAAACATCGAGAATCTGGATTTTATTTTCGATGAATTTGAACGCCTCAAATGTCCCTTAGCCGCCAGATTTGACAGAGGTACAAATTTTATTCCAATTCATGGAATAATTGTGCTGGATGTTATTCAGCATTTAGGGAGCCCCCAACTGGTTCCTTGTTTGCTTGGACAGGCATTTTTGACCCCCAATAGGACTCGTTCCCTTCGGTGAGGTGAAGCAGTTTTTACATACTGACCATTCTGTGGACAAGAACTCAGAATGCCTTACCTTCGATGCTGTACTTGCGTCGACTGTTGAAGTCAACCCGTCTTACCTATGTTTTGTGCTGGAGTCTCAGGGCACCTATGAAGACCCTCTAAGTGATTTCTTTCCTGAAAGTGATGTACAAAGGGGTTTGGAGAAGATGTTCAGTGTGGAGTCACTGGGTATTGAAGAACAGGAACGATAGAAGATTGCTCCCTTTCGACAGTCTATTTCATTCAAGGATAACAAATATGTTCAGTTGCCATGGGAGGATGATAAGATCTCTTTTGTTCTTTCCAACCATGCAGTGGCTCTGCGAATATTGGAACATGTCATGCAGAGATTGGAGCAGAGGCAACTTTATCATGAATATTTAAAGGTTTTCCATCAGCAGGAACGGGATGGAATTATAGAGATTTTTGTGCCTCCTCAACAGTTCGAAAAGTTTGTCTGGATTCCGCACAGGCCAGTCCTGAAATCAGACCCTACCTTCTCCACTAAGATTTGGCCAGTGTTCAACTGCAGCCTCAAAGTTGGTGACTCTCCTTCCCTTAACGAGGCTACCTATCAGGGAATAAATCTTACTAGTGACCTACTAGATTTGTTACTTACCTTTCGTGCTAATAAGCATGTCGTGTTAGCAAATATCAAGAAAGTCTGAAGCTTGAATCGGACAGGAATAAGTTCTGCTTTTTCCTAAAAGGAGGTCGCCTACGCTGCTTCAGATATAACACAATTATTTTTGGGTATGCCTTTCGTCCATTTATATTAAATTATGTCCTTAAATACCATGCAGCTCAGTTTCCTATGGATAATTGTAGATCCATGATGGAAAATCGGTTTTACGTGGATAATTTGGTTATGTCGCACGATGATCCTGATGAACTGTGCTGGTTATATACTCTCACCCGGGAACGATTGCGTCAGGGAGGATTCGAACTGCAGTCCTGTAATTCTAACCATGTGGCAATTCAAAACAAAATGCAGGAGCATGGTTCCCTGAGTGACCATGGCAGCAAATGGGAGAAGGTGCTCGGATATAGATACTGTCCTCTCTCAGACACTCTTCATGTAGTAGCTGTTGAGTGCGACTCTAGTGCCTTTACAAAGAGACAGATCCTCAGCGAGACAGCTAGAGTCTATGACCCGTTATCATTGTGCCTAGCGGTTTTGTGATGTGGCCGTATTTTGTTGAGTGAACTTTGGAAGAAGGGATTGGGATGGGATGCAACAGTTCCACCGGAATACTTGTCCTCATGGAGGAAGCTTTCCCTTGATCTCTCTGAGCTGGAGACTGTCTCCTTCCCCAGAAGAGCACTCAGCGAGAATGAAACTGGCAAACTTTTTCTTTTCTGAGATGCATCTCCAGAGGCATATGGCTTCGCAGCATATGTAGTGCAAAATTGCCAATCTGGTCTGGTGTTTGCAAAAGCTAGGGTGGCTCCCTTGAAAAAAAAAATTCTACCCACCTTAGAACTTATGGCCGTGTTTTTGGCTCTCCGGTGCCTGCCTACTTTGTTGAGGAATTTTGGGGGGGGGTTCTCTCCTTCTGAGATTCGTGTAGCCACAGATTCGCAGGTGGTCCTCTCTTGGCTGATTTCCGGACCAATTGTAAGCAGAAACCTCTCGGAATAGACTGAAGAACATCCAACAGATGAGTGCTGAGTTGGAAGCCACACTAGGTTTCTCACCCTCATTTTGTTATGTCCCAACGACTGAGAATCCTGCCGATTTGATCACTAGGGGTTTAACTTTGAAACGGTTCAAGGCTTGCCTTCAATTCTGGTGTTCTGGTCCGGATTGGTTAAGTAGCGGGATCAGTCCATAGGCTGCACAGCAGTTGCCATGCCTCAGCCAGCACAGCCAAGTGGTGGCCTGTTCTTCTTGGAATGCTGCTATCCTACAGGGAGAAGAACCACCTACAGTTCTTCCCCTCGAAAGATTTTTTTCTTTCACCAAGCTATTGAGAGTGACTTCCTTGGTCCTCAGATTCATCCATCGGCTGCGTCTGTTAGAAGTTGATACGGAAAGGTTTGCAGTCATTCTGCTAATGAAAATGATGCAGTGCCAGACATATGCTGAGGAACTTTTAAAAGAGAAATTACAAATTTTTTATATTTTATTTGCAGTTTCGTGTTAGGGGTGTCAAAAATTCCTACAAAAATTCTGATACACCTAGCTCTCCACCTCCACAATTTTCTTTAAAATGACAACTTTTATTGGTCTGCAAAAAATCTCAGTGCGATAAATAAATCTACTTCTCTGCAACCAACACTGACCCCCACCCCTTTTTTAATAGTATTTGTGGGTGGGTGTGCTTACAACGAATATCAGTTAAATTTCGCAAATATTTTTTCACCCCACTCCAATGGTGTTTATTCCAAAAGCCGTTCTTAACATTTGTGGAGGTGGACCTAATGTAAAAAAACAAAAAAACAAAAAAAAAACAGCTTAGATAAGTAGGTCCTGCAGACGAGCCTCGTTCTGACATTCAGAAAATTTAGGTTAAGAACCGGTGAAGCTACCGAAAAGTAATCTTTTTGAATAAAGATAGATATAAACAATATTTTTATAATTAATTTCTTAATTTTACTTAAAAATAAAATGTAAACATATATAAACAAAATTTATTATTAATTAAGGAATTTTTTTTTTTTTTGTAAATATTGCAAAGTGTTTACATGACTGGTTCTTTGGGATAATAGAGGCGCCTCCCCCCCCAAAAAAAAATAAAAGGCAAACGAAAACGTTTTAGTGTTTTTACTATTTTAAAGCGCTTTCTTTTTTCTTTTTTTTTTCTTTTTCTTTTTTTTTTTTTTTTTTTTTTTTGTTAGTTTGAAACACAAGTAGGTGGCTAGTTGGGTATTATTTTACTTTAAAGCCCATCTCACGTTCGTATATAACAAGATATTTTTTTAATTTTTTATAGATTTCGGTGTGCTAAAAACAAATCTGCAAACCGTTTCCGTCGCAAAAAAATAGTTTTCATAGGAAGAAATTTTTCGATAAGTGGGTAATCACTTTTCCATGTAAATTTAACTTAAAATGAGCACCCACTTTCTGGACACCTGAGAGAGGGGACCTTTTTTTTTAATTTCTTTTGCATGGTATTAACCCCTGAACTCTGGAACTATTTTCCCTTTCACAGCCTAACCTTCGTATATGCTACACGCGAGCATAAACGAAGGCTGTTAAATGTGCACTCGCGTACCAAACTGCCTTGTCAGTGTATGTAGTATTGGCAAAAAATTAAAATTAGACGAAAAACAAGTAGTTTTCTAAATATTAAACGATGTAATTATATGTTGTCACGGATAGCCATTTTGTATGCGCGTGCTCTGAGTTCGTACAAAATGGATACCCGTGATAACATAGATAACTGCACATAAAAAAACTAAACCATTTACGGTACTCTTGCATAATTTGACCCGAATTCCGTCAAGCATAGATCAGGCGAGACCGGCAATCATCGGTGTCAGCCGAGCGTTGTTCAAATGTTGAAATACTCGCTCAACTTTTTATTTTATTTATTTAATTTTTTTTTCTATTGTTTTTAATAATTTTTAAGGGGGCAGGGGTGACTTATTTTCTAATTAGTTACTTATTTATTATTTATTTTTTTAATTGAATTTTTGGGAGTTTGATTAGCCAATGAAAAGGTGCTATCTAAATGGAAGCAAACGACACTCGAATTTGAAAAAAGCAACTAAACCAACAAAAGAAAACAAAAAAAAACTGACAAATATATTTTCAAACTTGCCAACCAGAAAAATGACCGGCAAGAAAATAAATCTATACATGTTAGAAATGAAAACATCGATGCAGAAAATCTCATTGTCAGAAGAAATTGCTGTCCCAAAAGATGAGGTGCAACAATTCTAAACATAAATGTTTCCTTAAAAAAAAAGATTGTGTGTAAAGGGTGGTTTCTCCTGGAGATGTACAAATGGACAGTGCCACCAAAAGAACTTGACTGAACAACAAATCTTAAAAAAAAAAATTTTTAATACGTTTACAAAAAAAGAAAACAAAAAAAAAAAAAACTTGTACTTACACCTAAACGGTTAAAAAATCTTTTCTAAAACAAACTTTCTGTTAAATATTTTGCAAAAAAAAAAAAAAAAAAAAACTTAATACTATAATGAAATACACATTTTCATTTTTCAAGGTAGGTTTTTTTGTTTTTGATTATTTGCTTTTGTATTTTTTCTGTTTTTTTCTGTTTTTTTTTGTTTTTTTTTTGTTTTTTCATTAGTCTGCGTCTGTTACAACGCTTGGCTGACCTGATCCATTCTTGATTCACGAGAATTCGGGTCAAATTATGCGAGAGTACCTCATTTACTGATAATTTCTTGCTTTTACAAATATTTTTACATTTAAACTTATGTAGATTAGTACAGTCAAGAAAGCAGGAAAATGGAATTGAATTCCAAAATCTATCAATCCGAGAAAGAAACTATTAAAGTAGAAAGTTTTCCAACATCTAGAGATCTCAACATTAGAGGTGGGATTTTGCTGCTTCTACAGTGTACATTGAGGGAGCACAAGAGAACATTCTATTAAAGTAGTTGTAAAATAGGCACAAGAATGTGACATTGTAGTGATGGGACAGAGGTTGGAGCTTGGCTGATAATATACTTGACTTTTTTTCTTTTGACCTTGTCTAAGAGTGAGACTAGTGGCAGGTGCACCAGTCAAGATGTGGCAATAATACTCGATGTATGAGCGAATTGTAGCTTTGTAAAGATATAGGATACTCTCAGGTGTGAGTAATTTTTTTTTTTTAGCGCTGTAGAGAGAACTTACCTTCTCTGCAACAGACTTGGTAATGTTATCAATGTATTTGTTCCAATAAAATTGTTTCTTTGCAAGATCTTTTTTTTTTTTTTCAAACCATTTTTGCAGATTTGATTGTGCAAGCTAAATCGGGAACCGGAAAGACGTGTGTGTTTACTGTGGTTGCATTGGAAGGACTTCAAATTGAAAGTTCTGCCACTCAGGTGAGTGCACCCCCCCCCTTTTTTTACATTTCATTTCAACTTTGTATTCAAAAGATGAGATTATTTTGTATTTTGCATAAACTAGCCAAAAATGTGAGACCAAATTTCTTAGGAAAAATCATGAAATGCTATATTATTTAAAATATTTATTATAATTTAGTTTCATATCTTTTAGGTCTGGGCAAAAGTCTTGTCAGTTTAAAATTTCATCTTGATAATGTAAAGTTGTGTTTTTGAAAGTCTTCACTCATAACAATAACGAGCTTTACTCTATAATTTGATTCGATGCGAACAAACTTATAAAACTTATAAATGCCTCGCTTGTAAGATTCTTTGGATTTTGATATGAAATGAATCTAACTCCTGTTCATCTCCTTGTGATGTTAACTTAAGGCCATCTAAGTTGTTTTGTAATCTTTGAAATAAGTGATAATTCAAGAAAATTAGGTCACGTGATCAGTGGTGCTCTTGACTGAAGATCGTTTTGGGGGGTCAACATGAGTGAGAATGTTGCAGAAAATATGAATCCTACTTTAATAATCTGAAAAAAATTATAAATCAATTATGGTGACAGATGATTAAATAACATGTATCAATAAAAAAATTACAATTGTTTAAAATGCGCCAACCTGATACATGCTGACATGTTTTAGACGGCTTTTAAAATTTGACTTCCAAACGAATCTATCTCTGGCCAGAGCTTTACTTATCCATCTTTATCGCTTTCTCCAATAAATTCATTAGGCTTTCTCTGCCAATTTAACTGTTCCATACCTACTAACCCAAGCATTCTCCTCCATTTTTTTTTTTTTTCAATGGGACCAAACCAAGTAAGTCTCCTGTTCTGCACATATCTCCCTATACTGTCTAGAATTAATCTTCCTGAGATCATATTTATCTTTAAGACTCACATGATCTATTAATATTATTTCTCCCCATGCAACACATATCCTCAACCCTCACTGGCTAGGCTTCACTTCTGTACTTCATCACACTGCATACACATGAATGATATACTCTTCCTTTTGTTGGCAGCAGTACTAATCAATAATAGAAGTTCCCTGAAGATATTTCAATCACACGAGCACCTGCTCCTACTTATGCAACAATTTCATCACCAAGATAACAAAACATCTTGATAATCTAATATGTTAGCCATCCAAATATACTTTCTTTGCATCTGTCTTTATTTTCATACACTGTTTTGCACACAAACTGGTTATTAACTCTCAGCCTATCAGTAAATACACTGAACCCAACGGACTGTTTTCAATTGCTTTTCTCTAAACTGGGCATGGAAATTGCTTATTGTGAGCATTTTCAATATTACAATTATTACGATTATTTCGATCTTGGTAATATTTAATCTTGGACCCTTACTTTCCATAGTTTTCCTATTTAAGTCTTCTACAAGTAGATCTATTGTTTCAAGCAATCACTTTAATCATCACAAAGCATCTCTTTTAGACAACTTGTACAGAATTTTATAACCCTAATCTGGACAATCTGAGACTTAAAGATTTAGTTTTTCATAACCTAGAAATATTTTTTTGTAACCGAGCAATTTTTTTCCCCATAATTAATCCCTAGTTTAGTCACGTAAATTCTTGCGAGTTGAAGACAAACAATATCAAAGTTGTGTTCACGTTTCTCCCGTGACGAAACATTGGTTTATTCTTTCACCAATCAGCAATCGTATTTTTCTTTCCATCCTTTTCTCTACTGAAAGCAACCTCACGTGCACAAAATTTCACTGCCATGGGACAAAATGAACGTCTTTTTACACTGCCGCCCTGAACCACGATAGCGCCTAAATTTTCATTTATCTTATTTTTAGTAATGAACAGATTTTGGATTGTAGAGTCAGTCCTCCTCTACAGGAGACACACGCCAACTGTGGACACTTATTGCTGTGGCTCTCCACATGGTTATTATATGAAAAAAAATTAACTCTGTACACTATACACTCTATTATATAAAATTAACTCGACATATTACATACTCTAACTTTAAATCTGTTGCTAAATGTGTTGTCTATTCTAACATGACTTTGAGTATTTCTTTCTGTAGATTTCTTGAACAATGTTCATGAACCACTTGTTTGAGTTTATGCAAAGCTCAACAGATCTGCAAAAGCAAAACAGATTCATCTTACCAAGGTAGTTAATTTCTCTAAAGATAAATATAACACTAGTGCTACTTTGGCCAAGCATGAAATCAAAACACATTTCATGCTTATCTGACTTGCTTGCTGCCAGTTATTTTTCTTGATCACTTTCAGGATTTGATCCACCAAATTTAATCATCTCGATTTTAGAGCTCCTCATTTTCCCTTATAATGATTCATGATTGTACTAAAATCTAATTCTTTCAGAATAACTTTGTTTTTGTGTGTGTGTGTGTGTGTGTGTGTGTGTGTGTGTGTGTGTATATATATATATATATATATATATATACATACATACTGGGGGGGGTGTAAATCAAAACAAAATGGAAAATAAAGAATAAGCGAACGTTGTTAAATATTATAAAAAAAACAGAGCGTGATGCAAAATAAAAAATTAAAAAAAAAAATAAGCAAACGATGTTGAAACTTCTCAAAAGAAAAATCGGAAAAAAAAAAAAATACAGCGAATGTGATGGAAAAATAAAAAAACGAACGTAAAAATGGCATAAATAACCCCGTTTCAATATTAAAACTTTAAAAATCAAAAAATATATCTGATATCTCGCCTTGAACATGCAATCTTATGATAATGACGCTGTTACCATACTGACTGGTCTATGACCACGTCAGCAAAATTGTTTTTTTTTTAATTTTGGTTTTTTTATTTGAACTAAATCAAAAACATTTTTTGTACATGCGTGTATGGCTAAATTGCCGTTAAGGAACAATTTTTGCTACCCCTCTCTGTAGAAAAGTGCCCAGTTGAGGGTGAAGGAATTAATATTTTTAGCCAATTTTTCGATATTTGTCACCCGAAGGGTCTAGCTTCAAAATGATACTGATCTCATGAAAATCCGTTGCCTCTGTCGAAAGTTTTTTGCGAGACATACATATACAAACAAATTAGAAAATCATGTGTTACACTTAGAATTCAATGCTTTTAGAAATGGTTATTCCTAATCCAGAACTAAACGAATCTGAGACACCTTGTGACACAAGTATGGGTGTTAAGATGAGGTTAGGGGCGGAAACTTAATTCATGTATAAAAGGTGAAGCAAAATGATCAGACACATTTGTAGAGTTCAATAGCAAAAAACATCTTATCATCCATACTTGCGTCACAAGGTGTCTCAGATTCGTTTAGTTCTGGATTAGGAATAACCATTTCTAAAAGCATTGAATTCTAAGTGTAACACATGATTTTCTAATTTGTTTATTGACGAGCAGGGCTAACTATTTTGGCCTAGGATCCTGGCTAAGAAAATAGTTGGATGTAAACGTGTGTAACCTATTTCTATTGCATTATTTTGTAAACACACCTATCCCTCCGATTGCCTACTCCTACCCCCCCCACTTCCAAACTTGAGAGAAAGAATAACCAGTTTGCATTGTGATAGTGACAAATAAAAAAAAAAAAAAAATCTTTGAAAGTTGACCGTTTGATCTAGTTTCAGTGTTTTTTGTTTTTTGTCAATAATAATAATATATATATGTATATATGAGAGAGAGAGAAATGTCCAGGCTTTGCTAAACTGGTAGTAGTATATTATTAACCAAGATCTCTAGCAAAAAAGTCTTTATTTAAGTGTTCATATTGGAAAATCAATATGAACACCTAAAAAAAAAGACTTTTTTGCCAGATAAGATCTTGGTTATTAACTACAGATTGAAACATTGTCATGCCAGTGTAACAAAGCCTGTACATGTCTGTATAAATAAATAAAATAAGTAACTCTATTAAACACTAGTATATAAACCCAATACCCTACAAATACATTATTAACCTGGACTAAAATATATATATTATATATTATTTTAAAATTTTTTATATATATATATATATATATATATATATATATATATATATATACTAGCGGGGGTACCCGGCGTTGCCTGGGTGTTTGGAGATGTGTGTTACAGAAAAACGAACGTTACGTGAAAAATGGCTTAAATAACACTGGTTCAATATTTAAACATAAAAAAATTGAAAAAAAAAAAAAGACATCTCGCACCACGATTCAAACCCAAAACGTTCAGATAATGAACCAATGCTCTAACCAACAGAGCTAACACGACGTACATGAAATTCAGTCAGTTCTTCAACTATTTAAACTAAATCAGGTCATGACGTCATCTGACGCATGCGTAGAACCGGTTGTCGTCATGTTGTTGACCCCCCCCCCCCCCCCCCGTAGAAAATTGTCGATTTCAGGGTGAAAAAAAGGACCGTTTTTGGCCAATTTTTCGATATTTTTCGGGCGAAGGATGGAGCTTCAATATGATAGTTTGTCAATTTTTGTTCTGTCTGTCGAAAGTTTTTAGCGGACACACATACATACATACACACATTTTCGCTTTTATATTTATAGAAGATAGATAGAAAATGTGTGTGTGATTTAAAAGTATTATTATACTTATATTATTTACATACTTATTGTTTTAGTTTATATTTATGAAATACTAACTGGAATGTATCTACATTGGTTATTAGAGAAGTTGGTAAAAAAAAAAAAAATTTCTACTGGAGAGCAATTTAACAGCTGTCCTGTTTTTAAATATTTTAATCAACTAAAAGATGAACAGCTAATGATCCATTATTTCATGATTTAAGGTAAGGTTTTTTGTTTGTTTCATTAGTTAAATCGTTTTTGTATTTGCCAATTTTCAAGACTTATTCAAGTGTTAAGTCTGCAATATGTTAATCTTAGTATCTTAGAAATTTAAACTGCAGAAAATTATGCATAAGTATTATGTACATCTATATCCAAAAACACTTGTAAACGTTTTTTTTATAATTTTAAAATTTTTATTTCCATACTTAGTGGACCAGGCGCGTATGCTGGCCCCACAATTTTAATGAATCCTCATTATGCCAGATCAAACATACACATTCCTGTGTTTCGATACATCTTTTATCATTATATGTGATCAGTTTTCTATAATAGTCAACCATATAGGAGCCTATTCGTGACCAGACACACACACGGACGTTCAGCTTTATATTATATTTATTATTTATTATATTTATTATGTATATTATATTTATTATATATATTTATTTATTGTATATATTATATTTATTATATATACATATATATTATATTACATATACTTGTTATATATATATATATAAAAATGTAAATGTTGGTTTGTTCTAAACGAATAAAACCATATTTCTACGTTACCAATTTATTTGAAATTTTCAGACAACCCATCTTTAGATTCAAGGTATGTTTTTATGTTCTTAAATTAAATTTACCTCGCGAATTATTAAAATTAAAATATTAAATAAAATAAATATTTTTTTAACCGTTACTGCGAATCTGTTCTGTTGATAAAACTGAACTTCCAGTTCGATTAATTTCACAGCCACGAATTGACGAAAGATTTCATTTTCTGTTTAGTAAGTAAAAAAAAAACAATTCATTTTGCTATCTTCCATATTTTTTAATTTACACATTTTTTCTTTATTATGAGGCCAAAAAATAGTTTGTCGCTTGCTTTTTGAGTTTTTTGGAATAAAAAAAAAACACGATTTAAAAAAAATAGCGCGGATCGGATCACTCTTGCATTAGCGCCAAAAAATGTTACTAAACATTTATTAATAATTTCTCACTTTTACAAACATTTGATTTTAAATTTCTTTTTAAATGACGACTTTTATCGACTTTTTTTTTTTTTTTTAATATCACCCCAAATGGTGTTTATTAGCCCCCCCCCCCTCCAAAAGTGATGTTTATTCCGGGAGCTGTTAAGATTTGGAGGTTTGGGGAGGGGGGGGGTGATTCCAAGGTGGACCTAAGCTAAAAAAAAAAGGTTTTTTATGCGCACATAAGCAACAATTTTTTTTATTAACTTTTTTTTTTTTTACTTTTTTATTTAAAAATTAGTAAATTTCTATTGTAGCGTCTACCTCGGAACTAATTTTGACAGTGACATTGAACATTCACCATTTCCGGAGAGCTCCAAGAAAAAGACAAAAAAAAATTTGAGGAGTCTATTCACGCCGCTCCTTACCCAAACGAATTTTCTAAAGAAAATTAATTTATCGTTTCATCCCAACTTATCGCCAAAAACATTTGACCAGTCGGGAAGGATTTCTTCTTCTTTATTTTCGGACTAAAAATAACACGAGTGTGATACACCAGGGCAAATAAATTCACACCTATTATAACAAGCTAAGTCTGATTATTTGTTTTTAATTAAATTTTCGGGTTTGTATTACTGTACACATAGATTCGAAAAAGTTGTCAAAAAACAAATATATAACAAATAAATGTTATCAAAGGCAAGATAAGTTACTTTTCTGCCAAACTGGATATATTTTTTGTGTTTTTATTCAATGTTAGATATTTATTCAGCTCGAAAAACATACAGTGTTTACTGATGTATTAAAAAATTCAAGATGGCGTCTCACACCCTCTTTAACACCGTAAGTTTGGGAAAAGGTGTTATAAATAAAAAAACTATACAAAATACTATTAAAAACCCGCCGAATATATGTCAACATATGTCACAGTAACATATATTGAGCGAGTTTTTAACAGTATTTTATCTGGTTTTTTATTTATGACACCTTTTCCCAAACTTACCGTGTTAAAGAGAGAATCAGACGCCATCTTGAATGTTCCAATACATCGGTAAACACTGTATGGTTTTCGAGCTGAATAAATATGTTACATTGAATAAAAACACAAAACATATATCCAGTTTGGCAGAAAAGTAACTTATCTTGCCTTTGATAACATTTATTTGTTATATATTTGTTTTTTGACAACTTTTTCGAATCTATGTGTACAGTAATACAAACCCGTTTTTCTTTTATTAATTTGTTAAATGAAAGTACAGATAACCCGGTCAGTTTCTAATGTGATGAAAATCTAGCCCCCCTCCCCCCCAAAAAGGGGGGGTACTCTGGATAATAATAAATCATTAAAATTGCCTCAGTCTCGAAAGATTTCTTCTCTACTGAACGAGGAAACAAACGGTGAAGTGTAGTTCACCTTCTGTTTCTCTCCCCCTCTCTCTTCCTCTCTTAATATCTCTCTCTATCCATCTCAACCTTTCCCTCTCTCAATCTATATTTCTCTCTATATCACCCTCTCCATCTCTCTTTGAGCCCCTTTCTCTAACTCCCTCTATCTCTCCCCTCTCTGTTTCTAACTCTCCCCCTCTCTCTGTTTATCTATCAATCCCTTTATCTCTCTATCTCCTTCTCTTTCTCTATTTTCCTCTCACTTTCTCTTTTCTATCTATATATCTTCCTCTCTATCTGTCCATCTCTAATCCCTCATCCTATTTTAGTCTCCTAAATTAATTACATTGAATAAGGCATTGTCAAAACATGGATAAATCCTATTTTAGTCATCTAATTTACTGACTGTGAGAATAGAAGTTATTTGGAAATTACTGCTACCTTGAACAGCACCAGAAGTAACTGGTAAAACCTTTCTAATTAAATTGATTTTGGCAGCCATTTGGTAACAAAATAACATAGCCTTAGCCCTTGCTGCATCACTTGTGGAAAATTGGGTACGAAAAAGTGCCAGCTGATCAGAGTTAAGGGCAAAATTCTTTGACTTTTAACTTCTGTAATTTCTGTAATTTTATTTCATCAAAAGAATAGTTAGTTTAAAATGTTTTTGCAGATATTCAAATTATAAGAATTCCATTTGACTGAGTGAATGAGCTATTCTTGCAGGTCAATACAAAGATGCCCATGAAATTAACGCTATTATTCAATGTAAAATTCCAAGTGAGGTAGTCAAATACAAATCCATCGACACTGTTGTGAAAGCAGATAAAGTGGTTAATTATCAAACAGTTATATTTGCCAGGGATGCCACCGCATGTATTGCAACTGAAATTTGGTGTACTAATTATCATGTTGTGAAATATAAACCAATCCAAGCTTTGCAATGGCACATAGCTTGCAGTAAAAAAAAATTAACAAACAATATCATAGAAACAACAATCTTAACAGGACCTTTCACAGATGAATATATCTTCATTCCATACATTCCTATGATTCCACCGGATACATCATTACACTTTAGGAAATTGAACTTTCCAATTTTATTGTCATTTGCAATAACCATCAACAAAGCACAGGGAACAATCTTTACAATTGTGGGCCTTACAGTTACACACTGACTGTTTTTTCACATGGACAATATATATTACGTATTCAAGAGTCACCACACTGGAAAATCTCTATATCAGCTAAGAAAATGGAACAACAAAAACGGTGTACCCATGCAAAATGGAAAATTAAACCTATAAGAAACATGCTTTTTCTCATGTTGGAACTTTTTCCATTGCGCAATTTGAGCCACAGCAACGCGTGGCAGGGTACAGCTAGTATATATATATAATTAGACGGCTGCTGGGCATTGCCTGGTCATAAAATACATTTCAATGATATTTATGTTGATTTTTGCATTTGTTATAGAGCCAATTGTCTATTGATTATAAAATGCTATATAATAGTTGCTGCCAGGCATTGATCAGTCATAAAATATGTTTAAATGATATTTTAATTCATGCAGATTTCATATTTATTATTATAGAGCCAATACTCTATTGATTATTATATTGTACCCAATATATAGTAGTTTCAAAAGTTAAAATAAACAACACTTGGGGTCCATCAGCTTGAATTGAAACCAAAACATGTAACTTTCCAATGGTATTCGTTACCCTCTGAGCTAAGTCCATATGCATCATATGCATATTCAAACTTTAAAAATTGAACATAGTTTAACGTATAAATGTATATTTGCACATGCATTAGAAGATACATATTTAATCGACTTGCACCTGCCAAGTTTCAATTCCGTCTGTATTTTTCTACAGATGCATCTTAGTGGGATTCCCTGTCATTTTTCTTGCGAAAAATGTTATGGACAAAAAGGAAAAATTCTCACATTTGGCTTATCACATTTGAAAACTTCTCAAAATACCCATTTACATAATTTTCTCTTGCCCTCTCTCTAAAATTCTAACTTATTTCTAGGTCAATTAATCATCATTTCACTTATTTTTTAACCTGTGTTTTTTTATTTTAATTTATATGTACTTCATTATGGCTTAAATTTCTGACGGCAAATACAATTCATTATACATATATTTAAAACAATTTTCTACAATATTGGTTCAAACATCAAAAGATCATATAACATCAAAATAAATCATTACATTTTCTCATGCATAAAACAATTTATAACATATTTAACTATGATCTAGACAAAAAACGTTAGTCATAACTTCTTTTCCCCCCAAAAATGCAAAAGTGCATTCATTCTCGTTCTAACATAAACACACCCTGTTTTAAAAGTACATCTGACATTTACAAGTTTTGAATGACAGCTTAAATTCAAACAATTTCGACATTGACACTAATTTAAAAATAATCAATGACACCAATTTCTATTTACACTGTGTAGATAAAATGAATTTTTTTTCCACATTATCTGTGTGTGTGTGTATAATATACACATATATATATATATATATATATATATATATATATATATATAGTCATCCACATACAGTACTGTTTCGCTGTTTCACAGCTCATCAGTGCGGCTAGACATATATATATATAAATTTCAAAACAATGCAATTTACAACCAATTGTCGGTCTATTTCAATGATTTCTACGCTAAAGTACTCTTGTGAACTTTTTATGTTTTCATGTGTTTTTATTCTATTATTTACTAGCAAGGGGTATCCGGTGTTGCCTGGGTGTTTGGAGGTGTGTGTAGTTTTGGGTAAATCAGAACTCCGGGGGGGGGGGTTAAATAAAAAAAAAAATGTTTTGGTAGGTAAGTATGAGGATCGAACCCGAACCGTTGAGGCAAAGTTGGAAATTAAAGTGTGAAAAAAAAAGAGTGCAACGGTTTTAACTATTGGGCCACCGTGAGATGCTAACGGAAACACGTTTGAATTTATTTAATTACTTGGATTTGGCAGGTGCACGTTTTCATGACTTAATGAGGTCAAGTTTGACTGCGGGATATTATTTCATTTACTGCGGCAATGCTTTTTTTTATTTTTATTTTCCCAAGATCTTGGGGGGGGGGGACCAGCTCCCCTTGTCCAAATTGAATAGCAATTGTTTGATATATGGAAAATATTTTCACATTTATCAAAGCTGATTGCTTTCGGACATTTCTGTCGATAGACGGAAAATACCGCCAGAATTAGTGTTGCTTTCATTATAGGAAAAAGAATAATCCACATGCGGCGAGCGACAAATGTTGAATATTTATCTCCCCGAAGTCGAGCAAATTAAATAGACAGGCGAGCTCCGTTGTTAACTCTGAGATGTTACCATTTATATGTGATATAAAAAGTTTTAAGTTGTAAACTGACCGACCACTTCTCTGAAAAAAGCCTTTTGTAGACATACAGAAAAAAGCGAACACAGACATACATACATTTTTGCTTTTATATTTATAGATTGTATTTTTTTTCTCTGTGGCATATCGTCTTTTTTTTTTTTTTTTTTTTTTTTTTTTTTTTCAGTGTTTGTATGTAATTTTGCTTTTCTTTATATTTTTTTTTATACTGTTAACTCGCCGACCATTTTTAAAGACTTTTTTTCCATTACGTATTTCAGTCAATTACGGCCTGTTTCGTAATCATGCTTTAAATATATGTTCGTGTGTTTTTTGTTTTATGTATATTTTTTTTCATGTGACACTATGGTAACTCGTTTAGCCTTTTTTCTTTGTTTCTTTTTCATGTTTTTTTTTTTTCTTTTCTTCAAAAGACTTTGTTGTTTCGTGGTATGGTTTGTTTTTTATTCTTGCAGAATAAAATGGTCACGGCACTCAAATTCAACAGATGTGTTGTGGGGGTCATATTGGAGACATAACAAGGACTCAAAACAAGAATGATAATAGCGATAATGATCAAAACTAAGGGAGACATTTCTATTCTTGGTACATCATGACGACTGTGATAATTCTTTTATCATATTATAATACGCAGCTGAGACATTTACAGTTCTTGTTAATACAGGAGGGGGGATACATTGATGATGGTGGGAAGGACACGATACTTGGAAGGGGATTATACAAAGTTCGTTAAAGATGAAAGACAAAAACACATTTGCCTTTCGGTTGTAATAACAACACAGACAGTTACAAAATATTAGATGATTTCTTTATTCCTCAGCTGGCCGATTGATGTTCGGGATTCAAGTCTTTTGACTACATGGTCTTCCCTCCCCCCCTTCGCCTCTAAGATGATTAGCTCCACCGAGTCACTATCCGACTCGCGTCTGTGACTGGGATTGTCGGATTCCTATCTCTAACTTCGAACCCTCATCTCAATATATTGAGAATCTCCTTTGTTTATGACGTCAGAGGCCTACTGTCAACCAACGTGACTTTATTACGTTTCAATTCCCCGTGCCCTTGCACATGTATTTACACGCCTGATAAACAAAAGAAATCCATAAATTAAATTTTATCATTAACCTATTTTTAATTTATAAACTTGCATTGTCCATTCTTTGAACTGACATATTTAATATCCAGTTATTTCTAAAAGAATGGACAATCGCTTTATCTCTGACATAAATAATATTTAGTTATTTCTAAAAGAATTAACAATCAACTGCATTCCTAGGACTTCAGCTTGCCTACAGGGTTCAGTTCTAGTCTTTCTAATATCATTTTCACTTATCTAGTCTGCCTTTTTACCTACATAAGAGGACAACCTTTCTCATGTAATATCAATTTTTACCCTTAGCAGCTATTTTGTCTGGCTAAAAACTAAATCAAATTTCTTCCACAGGTTCAAATTTTGTCAAGTTGTAGATAAAAAATTTACAAGAGTAGTTTGCTAGAACATATATATATATATATATATAGATAATGTAACTTTGTGTGCAGAACGGTCTCTACCAAACTACTCTTGTAAAAGGTATACCCATGATACCTTTTATGCATGTAATATTTAATACAGGGTTCATAGAGACTTGAAAAGTTCTTGAATTTTTACTTTTATATTGAAAAGGCCTTACTTCTATTATTTCCTTGAAAATATGGAAAATTTCTTGAAAAGGCCTTAAATTGTATTTATGTCTAGTAAAAATGTGTGGCAAAATATTAAAAATAAAATAAAAAAATAATTTAATAGTATTTATAAGTATTAATAAAAATACTATTGAAATATTTTTCAAATATTGAAAATAAAATAGAAATACAATTGCATAGTATTATTGTGGATACAATACAAGAGTTACGTCCCTTTTTCACAAACTACCTTAGGTAGTTTGTGATTAAGATTGAAATCTTTATCTATTTTTGTTCTCATTTATAATTAAATTTTGTAAATTTTTTTTTAAGTGGGAAGGAGTAGTAGCGGCTGCCATAAATAAAATTCTTCCCACCCTCCCTCTCTAAAAACTAAAAAATACTTTCCTTGCACAGATGGGACTCTTCAATGGTGACCCCCTCCCCCCCCAATTGTGATAATTTAAAATTAAGCCGCCCGGGCCAAAAAAAACAAATAGACAAAATGGCAGCCATCTTGGTTGGAAATTAAGCCATGAAGGGAGTTAATATTTGGGATGAAATAAAAAGTATTTAAAACTACTTAAAAACACTAAAAATGATGCAGATGGGTTGTAATGTAATTGTTATTGGCTATGATAACTTATATTTGTTTTTTTTTTGTTTGTTTTTTTGCTCTGTTTTTTTTTTGTTTGTTTTTTTTTTTTATCTCTATGGATTGTAAAACAAACCTCAAAATTTGTTTTGAAAACTTGAATTTTGTCTGGAGAAGGCCTTGAAAAAGTTTGAAAAAACCTTGAAAATGGACATTGAAAATCTGTACAAACCCTATAATATATATATATATATATATATATATATATCGTTTTTATTTTTTCAGGTTTTGGTACTGGCACCAACCAGAGAAATTGCCTTTCAAATTTGGCAGGTCATCACGAGTATCGGAAGTGGAATCGAGGATCTCACCTGTGCCACTTTCATTGGTGGCATATCTTTGACAGATGACAAAGAAAACTTGAAAAAATGCCATATCGCTGTTGGCACCCCAGGTATGAGGGAGTAAATATTAAATAAAAATTTCAGACAAAATGAATTTATGGAATTGTAGATAAAAATGTTAACAGATAAGTTCAAATAAGGGCACAAACATCTTCAAGCTGAATCAAAATATTTCAGGCGATTCATTTCACCATATTCACTTGGTATCTTTTACTGTCATTTGTTATCTTTGGTTAGACTCTTTTCAATTTTCTTTGTTCTGACTGGAGATGGGGCACCCTACCAGATACATACATTTGTCCACTATCTCATACATTCCAACAAAGATCTATTTAATTTTCTAACCCTTCCTTCAAGTGCAATTATTTGAATCTCTCTTGGTATATTCAATAGGCAGCTTTTGAAATTCTTTTTCATGAGTCTGGTTACTCTTATAATAACTGGAATGATCTTTCTAAGATTCCAGTTTCTTTTCATGTCGTACATAAGACTTTGGTATTTTATCTTTCCCTCTCATCTCTGTTTAACTCAACATCATTGAAGGCACTAATTTTTATTGAAGTTCTTTCTCCTTCTTGTTCCATATCACTACGTCGGGCTTAATAGCTCCATTTTCTAGGTCTGTAGCTGTAGGAATTGCAAAGTCATAGTGATGGTGTATGACTTATTTTCAACTGTTGTTTCTGGTGTATGCTTCCCAAACTTACTGCTGGCATTTGATATTTTACTTGTGAACATTTTCATGACAGTTTTGTAAGCCTTACTACTTTTGTGTTAAATTGGAAACAGTTTGACACCATCACTAGAAGATTGCCTTACAGGGCTAACATGCTGTTTTTATCCGTTTTTATTTTTTATTTTTAGTTTCTTTCTCCTAAATGGATTTCCTTCACCATGGCTGAAGATTTTCATCTACTCCCTTTATCTTGAGTATCAGAGGGAGGCTAACAGAAGTGACCTGGCATTCGGCTCTCTTAGGTATTATATCTATGTACGTAACTTCGTACAACACTTACTATTTTCCTCTTGTCACTTATCTGGTACTGAACAGGTTCAGCATTGCTTAACTTTGGTGATCTAGTGAGAATTGGAGTATCAACATGTATATTTTCGTATAAATAAGCTTTAAGAACTCAACATTTTATATAATGAAGTGTGGGAAGACTCCAGAAGGAAGGTAATATACAAAAAGAGAGGAAATAAAAGTTGTGTGTAGTTGGTTGAATACGTGAGGAGAGATGGAGATGTAAGGCAGACAACTAATGGGGGTGGGTGTAGGAAACTTACTGGTTTTTTGTTAAAATTTTGGAAATAATATACTGGACACATAGCCTAGTAGATAAAGGTGTCATTTAAAAATATTCAAAAGCGAATTCTATCTAGATGCGAGTAGTTTTTTATTTTTTACTTTTTCTTTATTTTATTCTTTCTTCCTCTCTCGCCTTACCTTCTTTTTTCCTCTTATGACAATTTTATCTAAAAATAGGAAATATTAATTTTTCTGTGAAGGCTAAGAATTTGAACGAATCATAAAAGGGGTAGGGGAGTTAGATGATTTTTATTTCATCAAAGAATGACTTCCTGTCTCCTTCCCCAATACGTGCACTCAGTGTCTTATTTTTGACTTTTACCAAGATTAATATTTCACTAAATTTTCAAATTATGAGAGGTCTTAAATAAGTTTCCAGACTTTCTATGAGCACTTTTATTGATAGTACACATATGATACTCTAGTTCCCTTTGAAGTAATCTCCTCCAGCTGCAATGCACTTGTTGTACCTTTCTAACAACTTCTGGAAGACCCCATGGAAGTCCTCTTGTTTAAGCGTGTCAATGACCCTAGTCACTGCCTCTTTCATCTCCTCAATTTTCTCATAACAACACCCTCTGAGGTTTTCCTTGAGCTTAGGGATTAAGCAAAAGTCACAGGGAGCAAGGTCTGGACTATAGGGAGGGTGAGGAACTGTCTTGATGTCCATCTTGATCATGAGAACATCTTTCTTTCTGATCTTTTCTAAGCACCTTTGGGACAAACTTCATACAAATCTTCTGCATCTTCAGCTCCTCATGAATAATTGTATGTACAGTTCCCACACCGACATCAAACTGTGCACTTATCTCTATAGACACATGATGGTCCTTAGCCACAAGTTCACTGAATGAATCTTACAAGGCTTGAAGAATGGAATGCAAACAGTGTTCCACCTCGGGCTTCAATAATGAGTTGTTCTAAGTATACTAGGGTCCTCTCACAAAATTCTTTGCTCTCAACAGGAGATAAAACTCCTCAAAATAAAATATATACCATATATACTGCCGTATTGCTACGAGATCTAGCCCCTGCAAAAAGATTTTCATTCAGTCTTTGACATCTATTGACTCATCTTATGTGTTTCCACTTCTCCGACCAAATCTCAAACAACACAATCAATGCAAGTTGCAACACCATCGGCATCACAGAGACTATTTTGAAAATGACTTTACTGGTTCGGACATATTCTTCAATGCTCTGAGGAGAAATTCAGGGTCTTGTCCAGAATTTTCTCTTGAAAAACAAAACTAAAGAAAAATCTGTATAATGTCCATATTCATGACAAAACGAAAATATGTTCCAAAAATCACATAAATTGATCAGGTAGTTTTATTTTTATAAAGGAAATAATTTTTAAGCAATTCATGAGAATTCATAGGCATTACAACATAAATCTAGTATAAATTATTGCTGAGTTATCTCCCTTTGTTTCTTGAAAAATAAAACTACTTGATCAATTTTATTTTAATATTTTCATTTTGTAACAAGTATGCACATCTTATAAATTGTTTTGTTTTTAATATGGGGAAATTCTGGACAAAAATCAAAATTATCCACACGTTCATGGACTCTAATTGTAATAGCTAGTTGGAGTAAGTGTGAAGATAGCCAACTGAAGGCATGAATTAAAGCAATGGAGATTCACATGGAGTTGATAATTGTCTTCCCCTCTCCCCATGTTTTTTTTTTTTCCCCCAAAAAAAATTCCTCCATAATACTGAGTAAAGAAACATCAAGTACCTTTTTTTTTCTTTTTTTTTTTCTTTTTTTTCTGGTGTTTGATATGACTCCAAGTATTGAACCCTGTGTCTCTCAACACATTAGTGAACCCTCTAACCACTATATCAAATAGTATTTTTCACTTTATTTTCGTTCTTTAATTCACAGGTAGAGTGAAATTTCTGATTGAACAAAATTACTTGAAGACGAAAAGTATTCGCCTTTTTGTTCTTGATGAAGCTGACCAGTTGCTCGACGAATGCTTCCAGGCAGATATCAAGTAAGAAAATGTTTTTTTTCTAAAATTAAATATTCCAAACCAGTTTTAGAATGTGGAAATGGGGTAAATCTGGTGAAATTCCTTCCAATTTCAACTTCTGATATCTCATTTATTTTTTATAAAATTTTAATCTAAACAAAATTTATATTCTGAGTATGACTTTAAGACATCTAGCAATGAAGACCCTTTTGATGGAGGCTGTGGGGAATTTGTATTTTTTAGTGTCACCCGCACTGAGGGTTGAACCTTCAATCTCCAGAAGAGTGTAACTTACAAATTAATTTTACCAAGTACTTTATTCACTATGCCTTGATCCTTGCAGACAATTCTGATAATTTTGGGAGCTTTAACCTATTCCTGTATTCAACAAGATATATCTGAAGAGTGTCAGAGGTTACATTTGATTGAAACGTTGTAAAAATAACACAAGATGCAAACAGTAGTCTGAATAATCTAAATTATCAATCCTCATTAAAAAAAAAAAAAAAAAAAAAAAAACAGAAACATAACCTCAGAATATTCCTGAACTGAAAAGACTCATTACAGCCCAAATCAGGACAATATGAAGAGAAGTGTTTCCTAGTTATTGAAAATATTGCAATAATTAAAAGCAAATCCTTTAATACATTTTCACCCCAAACAAGGCACATTGCCACTTTGGTGTAGGAGGCTACTATCAGGGGCAGCAACTACTGGGGCAAGATGTCAGTTCACGTTACACTTGAACTTCTGCATGTCAGTACAGTTAGGGAAGCAGGGACCTGGAATGGAATTCCAGAGTCTAGCGGTTCTGGGGAAGAAACTACTGGAGTAGAAAGATCTTTTACATCTAAGGATCTCTACTGTGTGGGGGTGGGATTTAGCTGCCTGTCAGGTTTGTCGAGGGTGTCTACGTCAAGGGGGCACAAGTGTCTGCAGTTCGTCAGAGCACTCACCATTAAAATACTTGTAGAACAGGCAGAGGGATGCAATGTTTCGTCGATGGGACAGAGGCTGAAGCTTAGATGCCAGTTCAGGGCCTATCAGATTGGCGACTCTCTTTTGAACCTTGTCAAGGAGCGAGAGACTAGTAGCAGATGCACCAGCCCAAATATGACAACAATACTCCATACATGGGCGAATGGTGGCCTTATAGAGGTACAGGATACTTTCAGGTGTCAGTAGTTTTCTAGCATGGTAGAAAGAGCCTACCTTTTTCGCAGCATGTTTGTAAGCTAAAACATACTGTTTTGAATGAAGTTCTTGAGTGTGTTTTGTTACATATGCAATAAAAGGGGTGGTAAGGCAATTTATAGCGTAGGGGTATGAACAGAAACTTAATGATAAAACAAATATCGTTTACCTTTTGTGACATGTTGTATAAGGGAATGTACGGGAAAGCAAACACCCAAGTATTTTTCTCTTTATCGCATATGTGACACAGCAAAAAAAATAAAACAAGTGGATAGAGATACTAGGACAAACAATAAAAATGCGATGAAATAACGAGGCAACAGACACTTTTCCAAATGACACAAAAATAGATTTATTTAAGATAAAAAAAAAAGGAAGAGTTTAACGAAAGAAAAAGAAATGTATTCAAAGTTATGGAATCTGACGTATATCTACGCGTATTGAAATGAGCGAAAGTCTTTGGGGTAATCAAAGTCTTTGCACTTACAGGTCCTTTATTTTTTATTTTTTTTTTTTTGCTGGTGTATTTCACAACTCTACAACGACGCAGTTAATACAAGATATTTCCTTTGGTGGGAAAAAGTTTGAATAGCAAATTCATGTGTTCTCTTTTCTTGCTCACACTTTATATATCTGTCTCTTTCATGAGGGATAAGCGATCACATCGTCCGCATTGGTACATCCACATCTCCTTCGCATGATGAAAAAAAAAGTCATCGTCTCTTTTGTGAGAAAGTAAATTAATCGCATTCTCTCGCATGACTGGAGAAGAGGGTCACGTCGTCCACATGCCATGTATTCGTATCTCCGTTTCGCATGAAGGGAAGAAGTCGACCCCGTCCTCCTCCCACGAGGAGAGAGACCTCTTAACAGGTCGTCGACCCAAACCAAAAAGAGCGATTTTTCGCTAGTGTCCAGTTGGAAAGGGGAAGCGATACCATTTCCGGTCCCCGCCCCCCCCCTCTTCCTATCTGCTTCACAATCCAGTCTAAAAATAGACTTGATGAAATCTCTAGCCGGTAAAGTCTCTACAAGTTTTAAAGGGGGGGGATTACATTAGTAGACTTTCGCTCAATTCAAGACAACTACTGTATTAGCCTATCTTGTGCGAATCATGTTTTATTTTACCTCGGCAACAAAATAAAAAAATAAAAACGATATATCTTGTCAGCCTAAAATTAAATATTTAAATTTTGATTTAAATACATAATCCAATTTAAAAATTAGGTCACAGTTTATACAAATACATCCTAAGATGGAGTATTGGCTCAAGTGTATTTCCTTTAAAATATTTTATGTTGCCAGTAGTAATGTTTGCTAGATTCTTTTACTTGAAAATGGCTCACCCACCTCTCTCTCCCTAATGAAACCTGGCCCACTTGACACCGAAAGAATGGATAATTTTATTTTTAGCTATTATACACCTGGGGAAACATTGCTTAAGAAATGTAAATTTTTTAGATCTTTGCATAGTAGTTTTGGACTTCTAGCTGGATATATAACATGCACACAGGCAACTGTCCTTTATATAATAGCCCAGTGAGGGTACTCAGCGTTGCCCGGGTGAGGTGTGGGGGGGGATAAATCGAAACAAAATGGAAAATAAAAAAGAGAATATAATAATTCTGTTTAAATATAACTTTCTTTTAAAATCGGATAAACAAAAAAAACGCGAACGTAATGTAAAATAAAGAATAAGTGAACAAAAAAAAATGGCATAAATAATCTTGTTGTAAATGTTGTTGTTTAAAAAATCGGAAAAACAAACGGCAAACGTGATGGAAAAAAAAAAACGAATGTAAAAATGGCATAAATAACCTTGTTTTAAATGTTAAAACTTTAAAAATCGAAAAAACTATATCTGATGTCTAGGCTCGAAATGCAATCTTAGGATAACTGCTGCCACTATAATGATTGGTTTATGATCGCGTGAGCGAAGTTAGGTCGTTTTTTTTTTTTTAATATTTAAACTAATTCAAGAAATAACGTATTTTCTTTTTTCTTTTTTTTTTTTTTTCTTTTTTTCTTTTCTTTTTTTCTTTTTTTTTTTTTTTTTTTTTTTACACATGTGTGTTTGGCTAAATTGTCAGGAACGATTTTTTTGCTACCCCTCCCTGTAGAAAAGTGCTTGGTTGAGGGTGAAGGAATTAATATTTTTAGCCAATTTTTCAATATTTGTCATCCATCGCTTCTGTCGAAAGTTTTAGGCAGACATTCAAACATGCATACATACATTTAAACAGATTTTTGCCGTTTATATAATAGCTAATAGCTTCACATGTTTATATATTTTATTAAATGGTTTTAAACGTAAATACTTTTCACATATGTAGGTAAACTAAAATTGTTTTGGACTAATCTCTAAACTATATTTCCTTCAAAATCTTTTCTAACATTTGCCTTTTTCTTTCCAGTTGGATTTATTCTGTGTTGCCTGAGAACAAACAAATTCTCGCTTTGTCTGCCACTTACCCTGAATATTTGATGAGGCACATGCTGTATTATATGCGCAATCCAACTTACATACGCCTTGATGTCACACAACTTGCTCTTTTAGGTAAAGATGACTCTTTAACCTTTTTTTTCTTTTATTTAAAAAAAAAAAAAAAAATTTCAAATTACCTGATTTTAAAATTTAGCACAGTAATAGTTTAGCAGATTCCAAATTTAAAAAGGCATGGAAAGATAATTCTGTAATGTAGTGAAAATATGCTCACCTATTCTAGTGGTACATGTGCAACTGATAGATGCTTGGCCAAGAGAAATGAAAATATTTCTGGCTGGAATCCGGCCACCTAAGAGTTAGTTACCTTTTGAATGGAGACTGTTTAGCCATTATCTCCAGTGGATATTTCAAGTAGTCAACTTCTGGGTCGTTGAATGGTAACCACTGACAAAAGCCAGCATCTAAGATTTCTAGTCAAGAGATTCAAGTAGTTGGGAAGGGGAAGCAGTCAAAGCTGTGACCCGATGGGGGATCAAGCGATGCCGAGAGACCTTGCTAGTTGATTAAGGAACAGCTTGTCGCTTGGATGGCCTCATTGACACGAATTCAGAAGAATTCGCACGGCAGAATTCTAATGATGATGATGATGGGTTGATGTTATTTTAAACAGAATACGTTTGTTTCTTGGTGGATAATTAAATTGATCTTCCCTCCCCCTTCGCCGGGAATACCACAGTGTGTGTCAACGCCAGAATAAGTCATAAAAATAATTCCGAAAATTAACAGACGGACTGTGTTGATAGATCGCCGATAGAGATGTCGTCCAGTGACGGAGGGAGAGACCACCCGAAGACCCGCATGGTAGGTCTGTTGAGGCTAATTAGGCGTGACATTTCGTATTCCTGGCATGAGAACATTTATTTCCTCGCTGATGGGGCGGAGGAGGTGAGGGAGAGAAGATGAGAAAGGAAAATCTTTTCTTTTGCTTCGATAAATGTAAGGGTCGCTTTTATTATTTTCTTTCTCTTTGGCAACCAAGCAAGTCCTTACTGCCCCCCCCCCTCCGAACAAAGGCGCAGCCATTGATTGATTGACCGCCACTTGTGGGCATACTTGGAGAGGTGAGGGGGGGAGTTACAGCTAGCGATATTGATAAAATGAGGTGAGGAAAGGGAGAGAGAGATTCTTCTTTTTGCAAAATGTTCCGATACGCATGTCTCTGTGGCTGATCCTTCCCCGTAGACTGGCGGTAGAAAAAGAACGAAGTGCTTGGAAAAGGAACGAAAACTACCAGCCCTCTAAGTTGCATGATGAGGCCAGTGTGTAACTATTTGTAAAGTCGAAGACAATAATCAATTCTATGTTAAGAAAAACCAATTAAG
This sequence comes from Euprymna scolopes, assembly GCF_053919585.1. Lineage (NCBI taxonomy): Eukaryota > Metazoa > Mollusca > Cephalopoda > Sepiida > Sepiolidae > Euprymna > Euprymna scolopes. Next base: position 31,333,944 of record NC_136521.1, read on the forward strand.
TTTTGACTTTCTTTTTTTTAATTGGAAACGCCGTTGTGAATGCAATATATTTCTCCGATAGCCCAGGTGACGTTTGGAAGTTGATTTGAAAGCGGAACCGGAGAGCAACTGACGGCGACGGAGACAAATTCGACTACTAGACGGAAACATGGGTGACTCCACAGGTATCAGCTACAGCTGCATCTCACATCTCAACCCACAAGCCTGTGCACCTGAGCTGTCCTGTAGGGGTTACAAAGCTGCCTTTGTGGTTAGTGAAACAGACAGTTGTAGTTGGACATTCAAGGAAGTAGTTAGTTTTTATTGGTTATTGGGAACAGAGGTTTTGTTGTCTGGTTGGACTGGTGGTTTTTTTGTTTTTTTTTTTTTGTTTTTTTTAGTTGGCTGGGATAAAGAATCTTATTCTGCATGTCTGCTATTCAACTTATGAAAACGAGTGACACTTATAATCGCTGCAAAAAGTACATGTTTATTAATTATTTATAAATTTGGCTTTGCTTGAAATGAGTCTAACAGTCTTTGACCATCACGATGAGCAGGACGATCATAGCCTGTGTAGAGTTAGTACAAGTGGATGTTCATAGTAAGACGATAAAAATGAGGATAACTGTGTCAAATACAATAATGATTGTGGAAAATAGAAATTTATAAACTGTGCATTCAAAAATAAAATTCAGGCATAAAAATTTTTAGAATTATGAAATTTAATCTAAAATCAAGATTGAGAATTTGAATGTTGATAAAGAATTTTATTAGGAAGAAATTAAAATTAATGTTTTATTTACCATCAGATTCATCTGTAACTTCTATGCCTAAAATCAGAATCTGATCTTTAACACTAGTTTTTGATCTAAAAAGAAAAAACACTATTTTTCTTTACTTTCATGCAGGCATCAAGCAGTATTATCTCAAAATCCCGTTTCATCCTCATGTGCAAAAAGCGGCCGAGTACAGCCACGATGCAGCCATCAAAGTTCTTTCTTCTGTTTCGTTTAACCAGTGTTTGATATTTTCTAACCTTCTATCAGGGTAAGTTATACGTATGTAAATATTTTGCTTTTCTTTATCATTCGTGTACACTAAAACTGCAAAGCAGCAGAAAATAATTTTTTTTTTGTTCATCCATGGCTGTGGCCTTTAATAAATTGCTTCATTATGTTTAATTTTTTTTTTTTTTTTTTTTTTTACAGAGCTCAAAGTTTGGCTTTTAAGTTAGAAGAACAAGGTTGGCCAACCTGTTGCATTGCTGGTTCTTTAGAACAGAAGGAGCGAAACGAAGCGATAGCTAGTCTGAAAGCGTTTCAATGTCGTGTTTTGATATCAACTGATTTGGTGGGTTTTCTTTATTTTGGTTCTATTGCTGAATTGAAATGATTTTGTGAATTTTGTTGTTTTTGGATTTTTCAGATTATTGTTCTCATCTTTAAACGTCGTTTTCACGTTTCGGTTGATGTAACCTCCTGCCTTCATGTGTATCTTGTAAATTCAGAGAATCTGTCAAACTGGGGAATCTGTATGGAATTTCGAATGGAACCCTTAATTTAATCTCTGGAGCTAACATGCTCTTGTTCTGTTAGCCCTCAATGGATTTAAGTCCCAAGTAATTCCCAATTGTATTTTTGAGTATTGCTCGCACTGAGGATTTAACCTCCAGAAGATTGTAACTTATAACTGAAGTACTTTATCCACTATGCCATTGGTCCAGTTCATGCGACACTCAGAATACAATTGCAAATTACTTAGGACCTGCACACAATCATGACTGACGGAATGAGAAGGTGGATTAAATAAAAGGTTCAGTTCAATTGTAAGACTCCTGAGTTCGACAGCAAGGTTCCTGAGTTTGACAAGATACATCTGAAGAAGGTTGGAGGTTATATCGACCGAAACATTGTGAAAATAACACTGAAGATGAGAACCGTAGTTCAAATAATACAAATGATTTGATAAAACTATAAATTTGGTTGAATGTGATTTCAAAGTGAACGTAGTTTAGAGATTTGATGAGTAATTGCAATAAGTAAAAATAGCGTTAGAATGGTAAATTTCCATGTTAGGTTAAAATTAAGTGGGATAGAACTTTCCAGTTGTATTAAGTTGTGTGTCCTGACAGTGACTTCATAGGCAGATCAAGTGTTTTTTTGTTTTTTTTACTAGGGGGTCACTGTTTATTAAGGCCCGATGCCACTCAAGGATAAGGGTTAATGAGTGTTGGATAAACTGAGACAACACTGATGTTTGGTAATGGTAGAACTTGGGTAGGGTTTGATTATTTATGAGGGCAACTCAATAATTTACTTATTTTATATTTGAAAACAATGTCATAGTCAGCTGGGAAGCATCTCCAAAATATTGTTCTACAGACGCAGTTCTAGAAAAGAAACTTTGCTCATGGAATTTTTATTTAGTTTTAGGTATTGATTGCTAGAGTAATTATTGACAGTTGTAATAGCTAGACGAGTATTTGTTGCAAATGTTTTTTTGTTTTTTTTTAGGGGGGGGGGCATACATTAAATTTCAGTTGAGCACCTACAATGAAAATGAGGATAGAGCAGAGATATACTCGCAGTGTCTCTTCTGTAAGAAAGAAAGCAGGAAAATGAAAAGGTTTATTAGATTTCAAAGATGATTTTAGACTTTACCAAGGCAGAAAAGGCTACTCTGAGCATCTCCTCTTCAAATGTGGCAACAAATACTCCATCTTAGGTTGTATTTGGCTTTTGTATAGGTAAAAATTTGCATCGAGGGTGAGATTCTTTCCGGAGAAGTATAATGATCCAACCATGTTTCAGCAGCTTTGGCAGCAGATCTGATGTAGATCTTCCATTTCAAATCAGGAACGTTCTTCACTCCATTGTGGTCTTTAGAGTCTGGAATATCTATGCATGCTATGGATTTGATGCAAGAGATAGTAAAACCACCTGACGTACTGAATGTGTAAAATATCCACAATCCCGCCAATACTAAGTTTCTGTAGAAAAACTGTTGAATGAATCCTTTCCTCCAGTCTGCAGCCATAAATCCACCTGATTATGACGTGATCATTACGAAATCAATTTCATTAGAATTATCATGTATTTAGACGATGTCAATTTAAAATGTAACTTTTTTTATGAATTTTATTTCTGATTTCATTCACCATGATCATATTCGGTTTAACATCTATTTTAGATGCTGGCATATGTCTAGTTGAAAGATTGTCTATAGTTTTTCTCCAGGAATTAATCGCTATTTTAGTCACGTGAATTTTTTCGACGTACAAGTTGTGTTCATGCTCAACGAAATGTTTTCTTCTCAAAGCAATGAAAGCAGAAAAAGTTGAATTCAGAATTCTTAACAATCAGCGTTCTATTTTTTTCTCCCTTGCTGCTTCCATCGTAATTTTTTTTTTGTCCTCTTTCCAACTGACAGCACAATCTCTCTTTCTCTTTATTCTTATCACTCCCCATGTTTTTCTTGACTTATTCATGCCAACTGATCCAACTACTTGTTTTATATCTACTAACCCAATAACTCTTTTTTATTCTTTCAATGTGACCAAACTAATGAAGTTTCCCGTTTTCCATATATCTCGCTATACTGTCTGATCCTGGATATGACCTTAAACTATATCTGATAGTAAGGCCCCAGCTTGCGGGCTTTGGGGAGTGTCGAGCCACCCTTTAATTGCCATTGCTCCCAGGTCCACTCTGACCCAGAGTGATAGTACCTGTTAGGGTCCCAACTATGGGTTAAATAGAAACCGACTTGAAAAAAACAAGGCCGATAGCCATTAGTCGCGTGCTCTCGTGTAATGAATGAATGCGTGAATGTAGGATTGGCATGAAATTCTTAAAGGTAAACTAAACTGACCAAAAAACGGGCTGAAATGACTTAAATAAATAAAAAGTAAATGACTTAGAATGACTTTAATGAACTTAAGGATGAATTGAATGCTTAAAAAATAACTGGAATCCTTCAAAAACAACTTGAATGATCTGGAGAATGACTTCAATGGCTTTGAGACTGTCTGGTTGTAAAGTGGGTGGTCATTTTACATTAAATTAATACAGAAAAGTGATCCCCCACTTTATATCACAATAAGTACAGCATGTTGTAAGAACAGATACTACACTTTGATCTTGGCCAAAAGGCCAAGAAAAGGGTATTTATTTGCTCTCCCACCGAGGAAATTAGGCACAAGGCCGATTTTTAATGTGAGGAGTGAAGGGGAAATGGGACCAACTCCCTGGGGAGTAGGGGAGCTGGATAGTGACAATTGGTATGAAGGGTTGCCCCTACATTGACCAAGGTCTTATGTGGAGTTGCCCCCACATATGGTCTTTGCTTGCAGTATCTGCTGGAACAGATACTACACTTTGAGATATTAAATTTTTATTCACAGGAAAAAACAATAGGGAAAATGAACAAAAAACTTAGGCACAAGGCTAAAGGCCAAGAAAAGCTTAAAAAGCTAAGAACAGCATCTATTAACAACAGACCTTTGATCTTAACCAAAAAGGCCAATCACAAAAGTGTTACGGACAGACCAACTTATAGAGTCGCTTGCACGCGACTAAAAATATTCTATTAAAAAATCATTCTTCAAAATAACTGGATTTGGCATTAAATAACCTGAAAAGGGTTGATAAGCTGTAAAACAAAAACAAACTCGGTTTAGATTTAATTTTTCTCCAAGATTATCAAATCTAAGTTTGTCTTTAAGACTCCTATTACACATCCGTCATATCATTCTGATATCATTTCTCACCATGCAACACATATCCTCAATCCTCATTGACCAGGTTTTATTTCCATACATTATTGATAAAGTTAGTAATGCTCTGTTAGTTCCTAATCGAAGTTCCCTGAATTTAATCTATTTGTTGCTAACTCTTGCGGCCACAATAACCCGGTTTTTATGTACTTATTGTCTCTTTGATTCTACTTTCGCTTTTTCTCATACACATTCCCTTACTCTGCGTTCATAGCAGTGAGTCGACATCAGTGGACATTTTTTTTATATATATATATATATATATATATATATACCAAAGCGGTTATTAACAATTTTTTTTTTTTTTGCCCTCCAACAAAAGGACGGTGGATCTGTAAATTCACTCTTGTCCGTTCATCTGTCTGCACTTTTCTCAGTAACTACCCCTTGATATTTTTTGGAATTTTGCACAAACATTAAACATGATATGAGTAAAAAGAAGTAACAGAACGGATTTTTCGGGACCCTCCCCCCACCCCCTCCTTCCCCAGGGGCGCCTTTCGGGTTAAAATGGCTAAAATTGACACTTTTGTGCTTATTAAAAACAATTGATGCCTTGGATTTTTATAAAATTTTCTGAAAAGTTGTAACTAACTTATTTCTATATAATTTTGTTTATCTATACTTTGCAATAACTCTTATGTGTGCCCCAGGGGCTCTTTTAGGGCTAATAAAAACACTCCATTTTTGGGACTATTTATGTCTATTTAGCAGTTTTGCATGGTGCTGAGCTCAAATTTACACATATTAAGGTCTTGGGAGGGAAGGGGGCATATGTTGGACTTAGTCACTTCTTTTTTTTGCATGATACAGAACTCAAATTTACATATGTTAAGGCCTAAAACTGCGCCGTTTGTTCATTTTCACCAGGATTTGACGTCCCTTGGAGACTTTTGGAGCTAAATGGAGGGGAGGGGGTACTGAACTTAGTAATTTTTTTATGCCTCATTCAGTGTGCACTCACAAGGAACCATGCGTACTTCACTTGTTTTTAAGTTTAATCTATTTCAAACTGATATAAATTATTGTAAAATTGATTAAATTATAAAAATCAGTTTTCTTATTTCAAATTGTTTAATTAAGTAAAAATTCTATCTTTTTACTTTGATTACTAAATTTAAAGTTATTCCAGCAAATTATCTAACAATCTTTAAAGAAAAATATAAAAACTGAATTTAATTTGAAAATATGAAAAAATATAGCTTTTTAAAAAAAATTTTTTACTTGATTACTAAATGTAGTTGACCTGCTGAAAAATTGGAAAGTAAATTTGCATAATATCAGTAAATAGCTGACCCCCTGAATAAGGTAAAAGATGAGGTTAAATGAATAGAAATAACTCTGGTGTCCTCCATTAGCTGGCCCTTCTTTTCAATTGATCTGACTTAACTCCCTCGTGTTCGATTCACTGTTATGAGGATTCTTTTGTCAATAACTAATTAACTTTTTGAATCCTGCTCTCCATTTTGGCTCGGGTTTAAAAAAAAAAAAAAAAAAAAAAAAAATCCCTCCTGGATGAAAGAGCGTAGGGTGACAGACAATTACCCCCCCCCCCTTCTCAAAAGGAGGGAACAGAAATTAGGTCATAGAGCTTTATCAGGGAAGGGGAGACAACCTAGATAATCTCAAAATGTGATCAGCACTCCATTGCAAAACTATTGGCTTTTTGACTAGGATAGCTTTTTACCTAGTCGAGTAAATGAATTACCTCTACTCCTGCTGGTAAAAATCTAAAAGATGCCAACTCCAACTTTCGTCATTGGTCTCTCACAAGTTGCATTTATCTTGAAAAGACACCACCAATTCTCTAAAAATTTCATACCATTTTTTTCACTTATAGCCCATTCCCATTCAAATAAACATGTAATCATACCTAACTTTATATGAATAGATTTGTTTCCATGTAGTCTTCATACGCTTAATTTATCCTTTGTTTGTGCAGACATCTCGAGGAATTGATGCTGAAAATGTTAACTTGGTGATAAATCTTGATTTGCCGCGAAAACCAAGAGTGTATCTTCATCGCATCGGACGAGCCGGAAGATTTGGTAAATATCCCCTTCCTTTTGTTTCTTTACACATTTTGACAATGCGACAAACATTAATATTGATTTTCTTCCTTTCTCTTTGCAAAACTCAATCATGTTCTGCAAGTCAAAAACGAAAACAATTTTCCAGTACTTGTACTGTTTAATCAAGACATAAAAAAAATGAAAATATCAAAAGTTTTTATTGCATGTATCAGTTATAAAATGAAGTCCTCCGAAAAAAAATTTTCACTTAATTTCATCAAGTAGTTTTTTTTTTTTTTTTTTTTTTTTTTACAGCAAAAAAAACAAACAATTTGTTAGTGAGCAAAAGGTTCGATTTTTAGGAAGAAAAGCTAATATTAAAGATGGGGAGGGAGTGTCGGCGCTTTAAATTATCTCCCCATGGCGTGTTCAAAAAATTCAAAGATGTCTACCTTCAACGCGCTGTTATAAAAACGTGTTTTTCCGTTGTAAAAAAAAAAAAATACTCTATCAATTAAGTGATTTTTTTTTTTTTTTTTTTTTTTTTTATAGAGATCTTCAGTCCAAAATGCATACATACAATATAACTTTTTTATTTTTTTTTTTTCTCTCTCGATATTTTCATTTTTTAATGTCTTGATTAAACTGTACAAGAGCCAATTTTCTTATATAAAAAAATAAATCCAACCAAACCAAGCTCCATAGACATTTAAAGATATAAAGAACTTGAAGCATAAAAACGTTTTCCCAAATTACTAGATTTTAGCATTAAATAACCCCAAAAAGGTTAATATGCCATAAAACAAAACAATTTTAAGAAAGTTCTTATTGCTCATGTTTCTAACAAATGTACTTAAAATTAACAGATCCCATTTTTACATTTTGTAACTTTGCTGATGAAGGAAAAAGCTCGTTAGAATCATCATTCCCAAAGGGAAGAAAGAGAAAAATGTTACTCTTCATCATCTCGTCATGGTAGTGTCACAGAGCTTTGACTCTTATGCCATCTCGCTCTATGCTCCATCATAATAGCTAGGTCTTCATGGATGTGTTGGGAGTCTTCTGCTAGTTGCTTCCTGGAGATTCTGTATGGCCTTTCTACTTGGCCACTTTTTTCGCTGATATTTTCGAAAGTTATCCTCTTTTAGATTGTCTAGCCTTAATTTAAACCTATGTTACTTCCGGTTTGACAGTGGTCATAACAGCAAGGACGTCACGGTTTTTCCCATTCTTTTTCTCCTTCGTGGTACGGGTTCGAGCCTATCTTCTTACTACCACTTTTTTTTTTTTTTTTTTCTCAACACACCTCCAAACACCCGGGCAACGCTGGGCACCCATGCTAGTAAATAGATGTAGTATGACCTTGAAAAACATCAACAGTTATCTAAAATGGAATGGTTTCTCTGTCAAAACCTTGCATTATAGACTGGGTCTTGTACAATATCAGCCACAAGTTCAGAATTCAAGCTAGCTAAAGAAAAAAAATAAAGATAAATCTTCGATGTGCGTATCTGGCACAGAATAAAAATATTCCAAAAATCACATATAAAAAAAATACTTGATCTTTATATATATATATATATATATATATATATATAAAATTTTTCTTTTTTTTTTTTATTTATTTTTTGCAATGATTTTTAATAGTAAATTGTATCCATTCAATTTTGCAGAGCTGTTTTTTTTCTGCCACTGTAAATTGTCTATTTTCCAGTATAGAACGACTACGTCTATCTTCATTTGAACATTTTTTTGCTCCTTTTGATAGATGCTTGTAAGGTCTTTTTCTTCTTTCTCTTTGTTTAGGCAGTCAGGGTGCCGCCATCTCTTTTGTGCCTGGAGATATGGGATTGAAAATGTTGAAGAAAATTCAGACAGTTTGCAACACAACGCTTCAGCCTTTACCAAGTGAGTATGGCAAATCTTAATAAAAAAAATTTTTTTTTAATTTCTATTTATTTTTTACAATGCACCCACATCTACACAAATGTTATTCACATCTGGGGAGGATCTGCTCAGAACTTTTTTTTCTGCCTAGACAGGGTAAGAAATCAACTTTGAATTCTGATGGGTGATGTCCTTTTCTCCTCCCTGCTACCTCTCTCGCAGAAGAGATGTTGCGAGCCTCTCTTTGCTCTGTTGTTATTTTCATGGCAAGTGCTCAACTGCGCTTCACTCTATGACTCCTCTCCTTCCCTGTAAAACATTCACTATGAATACTCGCCAACCAGCAATTCATGTGCACATATGTTTGTGTGTGCATGACAAGAAAAGTGCCTTGAAATGTGAATGCGTGTTTTTGTGTGAGACTAGAAAAGGCTCCCACAAAATTGTATCCAAATATGCTTGCTATGCGCAGCTGCATATTTCGAGTAAATCATAAATAAAATGGGCCATAACTCTTTTATCAATGGGATTATCTCAAATGTCTCTCAAAATTTTCAACTTTAAGAATAGAACATAAATGTCGGATTTATTTTTGCCAGCCTCATAACCTTTGCTTCTCTTATTTTATTAAGTCCTCACATTTCATGTGCAATGTTTCTGACAAAAGGGGAAGAATTAAGTGTTTTCTGTGTCAGAATCCATCTAACGCTTGTTGGCTAATTTTTTTACCTTGAAACAATATTTTTTTTTTTTTTTTTTTTTTTTTTTGTAGCTTCTTTCAAGTGGTCTCATACCTTGTCTGGAGGGTTTGCATAAAAAAGATTGTATAAAATAAAATTTTAGAAAAAGTTGACCTGCTGAATCAACTTGAGAGTGAGCTAAATATTAAAAAAAAAAAAAACTTTATCTCTGGACAAATGAAAAGTGATGTTATTTTCAACAATACCAGATTTGTCTTGATTACTTTTTGTTATTGGTAATTGGATATTGTTTTTTTAAAATGGTTGAAAATGTTAACTTATATAAGAATAAAGGCAAGAGAATTTTTTTTATGGGAATAAGGGGTAGATAACTCAATTTAACTGCAGAGATCAAAATTAGTCTACGATTTACTATTAAACTTGCTAAAAGTCATAAAAATGTTTTTTTATATTAAAAACCTTTTAATTTTCAAATGATAAATTTACATGAATTTTGGAATATTTTTGTTCTGTGACAGGTATGTACATCATAAAGACATTTTTTTTTTTTTTTTTTTTTTTTCAATTTTCACCCCAAACAAGGCACAGTGCCACTTTGAAGCAGGGGGATACTATCAGGGACTTAATTAGCGGGGTCATTATGAAGGGAGATGAGTAGAAAGATGTTTGTTAACATTACACTTGAACTTCTGCATATCAGTGCAGTTGGGACAGCAGAATCCCGGAAGGGAGTTCCAAAGACCCGCAGTTCTGGGGAAGAAACTATTGGAGTAAAAGGCTTTCTTGCACCTAGGGATCTCTACTGTAAAGGGATGAGACTTACTAGCTTGTCGGGTTTGTCGGGGGGGTAGTTACGTCGGGGAGGTACAAGTGTTTGCAGTTCGTCAGAGCATTCACCATTAAAGTATTTGTAGAACAGGCAGAGAGATGCAACATCTCGTCGATGGGACAGAGGCTGAAGCCTAGATGACAGTTCAGGACCTATCAGGTCTTTTGAACCACGACAAAATCCACTATAAAACAACCAAACACTATGAACTAGCGATTGACGATACAAAGAGCTTGAAGAATAAAAATCTTCTACAAAATGATGCAACATGAATAACCCAAAGGGGTCGATGTAGGATGAGTCAAAATGACTAAAAAAAAAACTTGAAATAAAAACTTTACACATTTAAAGGCCCTGTTGGTGAGGCTCCAGAATACAGACTGCCCTCTGCAGAGGGTAAAAGTCCCTCAATGAGACCCCCTTTTGGCCATAGGTGGCGACCCATAATGCTCTAGAAAAGGATCCTGGTGGCTGAGCACATCACGACTCGGATCCAAGTGGCTGTGAGTTTGCAACACTCCACTTTGGTCCTTACTTCAGCGAGATAGGTGGTCAGAGAGACCCAACCCGATTAATCGGCTAGTCATGACAAGCTCTAATAACAGTAAACCCTCACAAATACATTACACACAAACACATATACAAAAAAAAAACATACTGATATTAGAAAGCGATGGCAAGGGCCAATCAGATTGTGAAACCAGATGCTACCGACAACAAAGTCCTTTATTATACCTTGCTAGCGCTAAGGAAATCATCACAAGCAACTATGTTCACTGTTTGAGTATATCATCCTTGAATCCCGGAGATGCTTGGGCAAATGCCCCCCCCTCCCAACCATCTCCCAATGTAGGGCTCCGAGTAGGGTGGAGAGCAAGGATGATGAAAGAAAATAATACTTCATATGACTCCCAAAAAAATCAAAAGATCCCGTCCAGATTCAAATACAGAACGTGATAAAGATGAAAATACAATCTTTCCTGGGTATATAATCTTAGAATCACAAGACAATACACAGGTAACCAAAATGTCCCCATTTCTAATTGAAAAAATTATAAACAAAAACCTAAACACAAAGCAAAAAATTTAAAAAAATAGAATCTTATTTGTACAAGTATCTTCTAAAAATAGTGCCAAAGAATTTTTAATATGGACAAAGTTCTGATATAAACATCAAAACCTACCCTCACAAAGCCCTCAACACCTCAAAAGGAGCCATTAAATGCCCAGAATTAAACAACTGCTCCCTAGAAGAAATAAAAAGAAATCTAAAAAGTTAGACACCAAAATAATTACAATAAAAAGAAACAGACACCTACATATTAACCTTCAATACTCCCAGTCTACTAACTGAAATCAAAATTGGATACATTAACATTAAAGTAGAAAAATATATCTCTAAACCACTTCGCTGCCTAAACTGTCAAAAATTTGGTCACTGGTTTAATGATGCACTAGGAAAACAGTATGCCCAAAATATAGTAGTAAGGAACACCAGGAAACGATGCCAAGGAAACATAAAATGCCCAAACTGTGGTGATAACCATCCAGCATACTTACCTCTCTGCTAAAACTGGATCAAAGAAAAAAGAATAAATAAATTAAAATATACAAAAAATATAAGCTTTACCGAAGTCAGAAAGATTATTGAATCAGCCTGCATGACAGAACCAGTTAGATTGTACACGCGTGCAACTAAAAACCAACAGAACTAAAGGAAATCTCAACTCTAATAAAGACACTTCAAGAACGAGTTGAGGCATTGAGGGCCACCTTACGGCAACTACCTTCAACTCGAGCTGTATTAGAAAATAACTTCTAAACAGTCGGAAGTAAAATCCCACCAGACCTCAAAAACCGAATACAACATCACATAAAAAACTTACTGAAACTAACATCCCAAAACCAAATGAACAAATGCTTTGTACATCCCGGAAAGGGGGAAAATATCAAATCTCTCACCAACCAAACAGAAAATAAATGAAAAATCCAAAAAAGACAGATCCTGCTCCACGTTAAGAACAAGAACTACAGACCTGAATAGATTCAAAACCTTGGAAACAATGGAAATAGACGACAAAACCTCCAACCCATCCATAATCAAATAGTAGAAAACAACCACCCCTATTCTCAATACGACAAAAGAAAATCAAATGCATAAAATTAAACTATGGCCAACAGAATAATCCAATAGAATTGTAGAGATATAAAAGCCAACTGGAATGAATTACTTCTACTAAATCCAATCTTTGCCCTACAATAATATGCCTACAAGAGACCTTTTTAAAACCATCTGAAAATATCAAACTCCATAACTTCACCGAATACAACCACACAACAAATGATCCAAATAAAACTTCTGGAGGAGCATCCATTCTCATTAACAAAACCACAGCACAAATGCAAGTAAATCTACAAACTAACTTGGAGGCAATTGCCGTCACAACCACCCTACGTAGAATGGTTCATCTATCTACTTCCAAACAACCCCATAGATGAAACAGAAATAGAAAAACTTATCAACTCCCTCGCCTCTTATTAGGCGACTTTAACAGTCGTAATGCTAGTTGGGGATGCTCAGACACAGATAGAAAAGGAATCATTACAGAAAATATTAACAACCTATGCATATATAACAAAAAAAAATCATTACAGAAAATATTAACAACCTATGCATATATATAAAAAAAAAAATCATTACAGAAAATATTAACAACCTTTATTCACTCTGTTACAAACTCGTTCTCAGCAATTGACTTCTCTATTAGTGATCCTAGTATATTTATGGATTACAACTGGACAGTGCATGAGGACACCTGTGGAAGTGACCACTTCCCAATAACATTAGAGCACTTTGGTCCTGAAATAACCTCAAAAATTCCTTGCTGGAATCTTAAAAAAGCTAACTGGAATAAATTAAAATTATTATCCAAACACAAACTCCTGGAAAACCTGAGAAAGACATGATCACTCACTTTACAGATACCATCATCTCGGTAGCTGAGGAATGCATACCTAAAACAAAATCATCAGCTAAGTATTATCGGCCCTGGTTTAATGATGATTGCAAAAAAGCTATCAGGCTAAGATGTGCTGCATTAAGAAAATTTAACAATTAACTACTCAGGATTTAAACAACTTTAAAATATGCAGACCTAAAGCACGCCAAATAATAAAAAGCCAAATGGGAATTGTGAAAGAACTTGATGTCCAAAATCAATGATAACACCAAAGATAAAACCATATGGAATATGATGCGGAAAATATCAGGAAAAAAACACCAGTTCCCCTCTCCACCACTTTTGTATAAACAATAACAAAATAACCCAAAAAAGGACATGGCCAACACGCTTGCAGATTCTATTGCAAATAATCCATCATCCATAAATTACAATAAAAAATTCCAGACTATAAACAGGAATTGGGAAAAAGCAAACTGAACTTTAAAAGTAATAATGAGGAAGAATGCAACAAACCTTTTACCATTCGTGAACTAAAGGATTCATTAAAAAAAGCCAATAACACAGCTGAGGGACCAGATGAGATAAGATGAATTTCTAAAACAACTACCAGGTCAACAATTAAAGTATTTACTTTGCCATTGACCCAGATGTCATTAAGAATGCTATGTTGCAACTATATGGAAACAAGCCAGTGATTTCCATACCAAAACAGGAAAGGATGCATCTGACCCCTCCAATTATTGCTCCATAACACTAACAAGCTGTGTGTGCAAGACAATGGAGAGAATGATAAATAATAGACTAATTTGGTTTCTTGAAACTAATAAAATAATAACCAACTTTCAATGCGGCTTCTGAAAACATCAAATCACCTAATACGATTGGAAACTTTTATCAAAAATGCATTTATACAAAAAAAAACATGACAGCTATTTTTTTTGTATCTTAAAGTCTTACAATACCATATGGATGCATGGTATCATGAAAGATCTCAAAGAAGCTGGGCTGAAAGGAAGACCCTGTCTCCAACAACTTCATTAACAATAAACTACTTAATGTCCGTGTAGGAACATGCCTCTCGGACATTAAGGAACAGGAAATTGGAGTCCCATGGAGAAGTATTTTGTTGGTAACCTTAATATGTCGATTTTCTAATTGTGTACAGCTTAAGGTATATCCACATAATTGAGTGTCAGTTTCAACAATGCATTGACAAAAATAAAAATTAAAAAATGGACACCTGAGAATGGATTAAAATTTTCCACTAACAAAAACAAAATGCATACACTTTTGTCAGCTTAGAAAACTGCACCCAGATCCTCTTTTAAAACTAGATGATACCCATATTCCTGTGTAGATGGACATACATTCTTAGGACTAATATTAGACAAAAGACTTGCATTCATTCCTCACATCAAACACTTAAAAAATAAATGTAATAAAACTCTCCAATTAATGCAAGTCATTGTCCACACAGATTGAGGAGCGGACACAAACTCTATTGAAATTATATAGATCACTAGTGCGATCAAAACTAGATTATGGCGGCTTCATTTACCACCAGAAAGTTATACATAAAGACATTAGACACCGTTCAACATTAGGGCCTTAGGCTATTACTGGGAGCCTTCCAAACTTCCCTCATTGATAGTCTCTATGCAGAAGCCAGTTGTCAATACAACGCAACAAACTAGCCTTATAATACTTGACTAAAATTTTCTCTTGCCCAGACAATCCTGCCTATGACTGTATTGCAAACCCACTAGAGTAATATCTCTGATGTGAAAAAATCACAACCAATAAATCCAGCCCATAACTGCATCTTCAATCCCAAATACCAAAACCTATTTAACCAAAAAGTAAAAGCTATAAAACCTTTTGGTTTCTGTATGAAACCACTAGTGGTAGACACAGATATTACAATCACCCAAACTATCAGTATATCTACACAGATGGTTCCAAAGACAGCAACAGAACTGGATGCAGAGTAGTATCCAATAACATTACAGAAATGATTACCAGGTTGCTTCAATTTTTAGTGCTGAAGCCATAGCTATAGACCTCACCCATAACAAATTTATAATTTTTTTTTTTTTTTTTTTTTTTTTTCAGATTACATATCAGTATTTGAATCCTTAAAGAACCAAAACTTAAATAATCCACTATTCACCAACCTATTACAAAGAATACATACTCTTTCACAAAACAAAAATATCAAATTCTGCTGGATCCAGTCATTTTGGAATTCAGGGCAATGAAAAAGCTGACATAGCTGCCAAAAACGCACTAAAACTCAATATAAGCAATAAAAATTCCACAATTAATAATCTTGTTATAAAGAAATGGCAAGAACAATGGAATAACTGTCCAAATAACAAAGTTTTCAAAATTAAATCCACAATGGAATGGTTATCAAATTTCAGAAAATTGCGTAGGGAAGAAGTGGTTTTGTCCCATATTCGCATAGGACACACGCATATAACCCACTCCTTCCTGTTAAAAAAAGAAGACCCTCCAGAATGTTTTGCATGCCAAAGACCCTTTATAATAAAACATTTTCTTTTAGATTGTGGCAATCTCACACATATTTGGAAAAATTATTACAATGTCAACAATATGAAAGAACTATTTAAAAAAATATATAATAATAAATATAATATATAAAAGAATATAATTTTAACTCAATACAACTTTACCCCCCCCCCCCAAAAAAAAATCGCCTAATGATAAAAAAAAAAGAGCTTACTTGATTTAATAAGTTACAATATCTAACTCGCGACCAAAAAAAAAAAATCCAAATCACGGAAATCTGCATTAATTACCAAAAGGAGGGGGAGTGATATGCGGTAAAACCAAACCTTTTTGAGAGTTAGATTTTCCCCGCTTCGGACAAAGATCAAAGTGTAGTATCTGTTCTGATGCTGCACTACACTTTTTTGATCTTCATGACTGATACATTTTTTATTTTTGTTACTATCCATTGCCCTTTTTGGGGAGCTGTTTTCCCCCTAAATTAAAAACTGACCTTGTATCTAACTCTACCCTCTCACAGGAAGACAAACAGAATCACTCCAATATTTTTACTTTTCTGTCTTTGTATATCCAGTTTGCTAAAATGGCAACATTTCTACATAATTTTTACAAAATTTGAGAACGGTAGTCTGAATCCAAATAATATGAATAACCCAATCCTCATGTAAAAAATTTAGAAACGTCATTTATTTAGTTTTACGTATACAGATAATTCTATGTGAATTAACAGTGTAGTATTAATAACAATAAAACTTTAAGCAACAAATAAGCTTTTAAATTTTATCAAAGCACGTGCTGAAACTGGTTTCGAAAGACATTTTTGCACAAGTCTGTGTGGGTATTAATTTTTTTAAATGTATCTCTTATGTAATTTTTCAAATCACTGATACTTGGTTTTCGACTCTTTCAACCCAACAGATTTCAGGATTTGCCTGATATAGCTATGTGATATGCTCAATTCTAAAGAAGCTCTTCTGGCGGACATTTTAGATTCTACATATATTTTGGCAACAAGTTGCTTATTATCCTTTGTACAGGCAGTTTTGGGCCGAAAAGTTTTTAGAGCATTAAGGATTGAGCCAGTGGCATCAAATTTGTCATGAATGTGGTAAATGGTTCGCCTTTTTGGAGTTGGAGTACCAAATGTTTCAACCTAATTTGTTCTATCAGCGTCAGCATTTTGAGATTTCCTGTACTCTTTGACAACCACTTTCTTTCATTTATAGTTAAATTATGCATAAGGATGTAATATTTCAGTGATAGGACAGAGGTTGGAGCTTGGCTGATAGATTTGACTTTTTATTTATTTTTTTTATCCAAGTATGAGAGACTAGTGGTAGCTGCCCCAGCCCAGATGTGGCAACAATACTCCATGCATGGGCGAATTGTCTTTGTAAAGATATAGGATACTCTCTGGTGTGAGTAATTTTCTAGCATGGTAGAGGGAAGCCAACCTTCATTGCAGTAATGTATTTGTTCCAATATATGTTGCCTGTGAAGATTAAGTCAAGGAACTTCAACAATGAGCTCTCAGATGGCAATCAGTGATTGAGAGGTTTTTGCCATTGTTAAAGAAAAGAAGTTTAATCTTCGTAGCATCAAATGCAACCATTTACAACCACATTCCATTCCGTTTTTGAAGGTTTCTGCCATTATCTTTGCTATGTGTACATTTGGTTTTTCTTCAAGTCTGTTACTAAGTGTGTTGTTCTTGCCAAATATTGATAAAGGTAAATGATTTACTATTCTCCCGGGCAATGCCTGGTAGCCTTGCTAGTTATTAATATATTATTTTTCTTTTTACAGACCCAATTCCAAATGATCTTGTCAATCAACCATGTGAGAAACACCCAATCAAGTTGGATGATATTATCCATACAGAAACTTTGTCAACAACTGGTGCAGTCCATAAAGAAAATCCTGTACTGGAAGGGGCAGTCAATGGTTCCAAATCTGAAGAATCTATCCAGGATTCTTTGAATCTTGACGCCCCATCAGAAATACAAAATGAAAGAACCGAGATTCAGAACAAAATTAAAGATAAGTCTAAAATTTCCGAAGGTGCAATTCCAACAGTTCCGACATTCGTTTTGGAAAGGAGCGATTGCTCCGAGATTGTTTCTGTACCAGATTTTGCAAAGCTTGAAAACTTTGATTCCATCAAAGATAAGAAAACTGGAAAATCTCTGAATTTGGAAATTCAAGATTCCCTGCCATTTCACCATCAAAGCCTACCTCCTATCGGCGATGATCTCCCGTTGGTTAATCAGATTTCTGTGTCTCCATGGGAACCGACAGAAATTCCACAATTTAAACCCGTTCCAAATCCTGGTTCGTATGCTGAGCTTTGTTCAGCGTTTGACCAGTTTACATGTGATGATAAAGCTGAAGGAAGTAAAGATTACTCATCCGTCCTGCCTGTCCATTCTTCATCGGATGTCACTCTAAAAGCCAAAGTATGTAAACTATTAGACACTTATTATAAGAAAGCCTGCAATACATTGCTAAGCGGCGCCGCTAAGGGGAAATCAGGACCTGCTGATTCACAAATGGTATCTTTTAAAAATGTTGATGATTCTAACGACTTGAATTCCGATTTACAGATTAAATGTAATGCTTACAATACGTCAGGCAAAAGTCTAAAAACTAACTCGATCAAGACTAATAAAAAGGAGTCACAATTAATTAGTGATGTGGCATGTATGACGCTTAAAACAAATCCTCAGTCGATCAAAAACAAAGGTTCTGCGAAATGTGCTCCAAACCAAGAACAGAGTGATAATAATTCTTCTTTAGCTGGATTGGAACCAGATTTTTCTGACCGTTCCAAAGTGAAAAAATATCGCCATCTTTTTCGTTACAAAGATGACGAATATTTTGTCCCTGAGTATCAACACTATTGGGAGAAGACAGAGAATTTGAAACATTCAGCAGCAGACAACAAATCGTTACCATGTCAAGACGAGAAATCTTTATCATGTCAGGACAAGAAAATGGAAAAGGTCTCGACGAATAAAGAGTCCCAGAGAAACGGAATATCTCCTTCAGAAAACTCAAGTAAAAATACTGTAGACAAAACTCAAAAATCACTAACAACAAAAACGAAGAATCCGACACGAAAACATTCGAAAAACCAGGAAATTTTCAAAAATGTATCTTCAAGTGAATCTGAAGAATTTTCCGATTCTTCAACTTCTGTTTCAGGCAATTTTTCTGATTCTGATTCGCTTTCATCTACGGATTCATCATCATCATCATCCAAAGAAGAAAGAATGCATTATTCTTACCTATCATACTATCCTCAAAATGTATATCCTTACCTATGGAACCAACTATACTCGGTGAACCCTAATCCTTATTGGAACTGTGCAAATTCTTATGGATATCCGGTGCCTTTTATGCAGTTGAGATTTAATCCTTATTCCGATATGAGCTCTGTGTCCAACCATATCTACAAAAGACAACAAAATTACATTGAATGGATGACAAAATATTATTTAGCACAAAAATTATAATTTTCTTGTTTTTAATTGTTTCCATTAAAGTTTAGTCAGACATGTTTGGAGAGCAGAAAGAAATTGAACTGCTTTCATTCAACTTGACCGAAAAAAAAAAAAAAAAATTATAAACTTGTTTGACTTAGACTGAACATATTGCCATTAAATTACAAGCGACTACTGTGATAGAGGCCATCTTTATAGGGCTAATTAGTATGGGTAGTTGGATAGCAATATATTTGTTCATATTACATGTAAATTTCTGCATATTGTTATGGTCCGGGGAGCAGGGAGAGAATTCTAAATGCAAGTGATCTAAAAGAAGCCATTATAGTAGAAAATCTTTCAGCATCTATGATCTCTACAACGGATTTTGCTTCTAGTTGGTTGTATTTTCGTTTTGGAGGTACGAGTGCAATAAGTTCATGAGAGCACATTCCAAATTGTTGGATAGCATCATGGGAGGTGATGATGGCTAAGCAGTTACTGATACAGACAGGCAACTTGAGTGTGCCAAGTTTGAATCCAGTTCAATGGAAACACTTTTCTTTAGAGATGTTGACAGCCTTCACATTGTTCCTCCTCTAAGTACCCAATGTCTTTCTAGAAAGAATTCTAACTAGAAAGATATCATGGAAACAAATGCCAACAATAATCTAATTTATAAAGAAATGAATGAATGATACTAAGCAACAGCATCACTAAAGGAAAACCAACCATTGCTGGCATACAAATGCTGTCTTATAATGTGATGCTATTGTGGCTCAGGGAGTCATCCGGTGTTGTATTATGGGTGATTTGGTAAACATTGGTAAGTACAATGAGACTATTACACATATACATCAAAGAACACCTAACAAATAGGATGTTATCATTTCATAAGCATACCTTATCAAACCACAATCATAATAAAGACCTTAGAATAAAGAAACTTGCTATAAAAAAAATATAGGCAATCTCAGGATTAAAGAGTCAATCTTGATAAATTAACTTAACCACACAATCAACAGTTGCAGTTTTAACATGATCATATATCTCACACACACACACACACACACACACATATATATACATACACACACGAGCAGGACCCGTTAACCGGTGTTGCCCGGTGGTAGCACCCCCCCCCCTCCATATAAAAATTTAAAATATGGCTGTTATTGTTTTTGTCGTTTGCCAACCCCCAACCTCCTAATGTTAACAAATTCATAAGTATCAAGTTATGCTGGTATATGGTTGCATATGGTATCGCACTCTGCATCATATGCATCCGAGACCACTGTCTACTTTAAAATTTGGTGTTTATGCATTTTTTGTACCGCACTATTTGTAATTAGTGTTTTATGGTTAAATTCAACTTTCACGCTATCTTTTTTTTTTTTTTTTTTTTTTTTTTTTTTTTTTATTCAATTGTAAGGCGGAAGAATATTTACAGAAGACTGTCCCCTTCACATTTGTATTGTTCAATGTTTATAAATTATTATAAAATGAAGCGCATTAATTCATTGTAAAACTTCATCTGGCATTTTTTCTTTATTTGGTAAATATGAAGAATGATTACTCTCTCGAGAAATCCTTTAAAATTAGCACTTTTAAAGGTTTTTGGGGGGTGTTGAAAATGAAAATAACGTATAAAAATCCAGCATACAAGTATTTTTCAAGATATGAATAAATGTTAGTTTCTAAAAAGTGGGGGGGATCACCTTTCTATAATAATTTATACATACCCATTAGTTACATTACAAACTTTATGCGATACATTTAATCTTCCTCAATCCTGTCTTCGTTATTTCTATTTATTTTTGCCTATATTTACTTTTTTATTTTTTTTATTTTTTTAAATTTTCACCCCAAACAAGGCACATTGCCACTTTGGTGTAGGGGGCTACTATCAGGGGTAACATCTACTGGGGTACTATGTGGAAATTTGGGCAGCAAGATGTCTGTTCATGTTACACTTGAACTTCTGCACGTCAGTACAGTTGGGGAAGCAGGGACCTGGAATGGAATTCCAAAGTCTAACGGTTCTGTGGAAGAAACTACTGGAGTAGAAAGATCTTTTACATCTAGGGATCTCTACTGTGAGATTTAGCTGCCTGTCAGGTTTATCGAGGGTGTTTACGTCGTAGGGACACAAGTGCTTGCAGTTCAGCAGAGCATTCTCCATTAAAATACTTGTAGAACAGGCAGAGATACAACATTTCGTCGATGGGACAGAGGCTGAAGCTTAGATGCCAGTTCAGGGCCTATCAGATTGGCGATTCTCTTTTGAACCTTGTCTAGGAGCGAGAGACTAGTAACAGATGCACCAGCCCAAATATGACAGCAATACTCCATACATGGGAGAATGGTGGCCTTATAGAGGTACAGGATACTTTCGGGTGTTAGTAATTTTCTAGCATGGTAGAGGGAGCCTACCTTCTTTGCAGCGGCCCTGGCAATGTTTTCAATGTAATTGTTCCAACTTGTGTTTCCTGTGAACAAGGAGTTTGAAAGATGTACTCTCAGATAAAGTGTCGTTGGCCATTGCTATAGGTGGTAGAGAAGGTTTCTTGTAATTATTGAAGGAAACCAGTTTAATCTTGGCAGCATTGAATGTGACCATCCATTTTTGTCCCCATTTCACTACAGATTGGAGGTTATCCTTTAGTATTTCTGCCATTTCCGTGTTCATTTTCTTTCCTGTCGTGCCTGTTATAGAGTGTGGCGTCATCAGCCTATATACCCATCTCAGAGGCAATTTTGTCGGGGAGGTCATTTATGAATATTAGGAACAATTTACTTAGACTGTATGTTCTTTTATTATGAATTCTCCAGTTACACCAACCAGCGTGCAATAGAGAGGGGGGGGGGAATATAGGGGAAGGGAGAAAGACCAGACGGACAGGTAGAGAGAGAGAGAGAGAGAGATGGTCAATTATGCCCTAACCCGTCTTCGTTGTCTTTATTTACTTAGACCATATTTTACAGATATGCTTTGTATTCTCGTGATATGCTGGAAATATTCTTCAGGTAAATGCTTAAGAATATGCTTATTTTCACGGGAATATGTTTTTTGAAAAGAATATTCTTCTTTGGAACGGAATATGCTTTTTGGCTACCGCATATATATTTTTTTTTAATCGCATATTCGCAGACTATTTGTATGCTTGCTAACTTAGTTTTACATTAGCAACAATATTAATTATTTGGCTTTTATTTTATGTAATATGTTTACTACAGTTTATGGTCAGTGCTGTAAAAATACAGTATTCAGTAGTTTACAAATTCTATCGAAATTTTGTAATGCAATAAAAAGGTCAGAAAAAATATAGGAAAACAAGTAATTTTAACACTATAAATACTTTGAACAATTAAACACTCTATAAAAGTTAAACAAATATTTTATTCGTTGCATTTTACAATTAAACGTGTCTTTTCAATTATTAAAATTAAAGCTGCTTTTTTTTTTTTTTTTCGGTCTCCAGGCTTTTTTGGGTGTTAGGGGCGCGGTTTCTTTATTTTTTTTTTCTGTCTGTCTTGAGTGCCTTTCTTGGCTCTTCATTTCGATTAGTGCGAATTTGTTTTCATCCAGCACCATTTCTGTTTGTTTATTATGTTGATTTTCTTTAGGAGGTTTCGTTTTGGTAGGTGAAAAATCCTTGGGTTTAAGATGTAGTATTGGATAAGTTTGGAGTTTCAGCCTCATCTCTCTGAGACTGAGGATTCTCCTTCAGGTCCCATTTGGTTAGTTTAGTTAAGATTTCCTTAATGTCTCCACTAGTAGCTTTAATTCTTTCATCAATTCAGTCAGGTTGCTTTGTACCGTCTCTTGTTTTGAGATCAGGATATTTGTAGTTTTGCTATACTTACATATGTTGGAGTCTGGTGTGCCCTCAACTAGTTTTCTTGCCTCCGGATATGGTAGATTTTTGGTGTTTGATTTTTGTTAATTTTTCCTTCTTTCAAACTTCGCATTCCTTTGAATCAGCTGCATGGTTTTGTTTGCACATTTTAATAGCATTTCACACTTTGTGTTCCCCAATTCCACCACAGTTTTTGCATGTGGTGGCCGAATTTATGGCAGTTATGGCATCTTAATAGGTTTGGAATGAAGATTTCTACCTTTTCTATTATATAGCCAATTTTTATTTCT
This sequence comes from Euprymna scolopes, assembly GCF_053919585.1. NCBI lineage: Eukaryota > Metazoa > Mollusca > Cephalopoda > Sepiida > Sepiolidae > Euprymna > Euprymna scolopes. The sequence goes on from NC_136521.1 coordinate 31,357,256, forward strand.
GCGGGAGGTTTGGGGGTATTGAAGTTTAAGATGTAGGTGTTTGTTGGAATCATTTGGTTATTTTTTTTATTTATTTTTTAATCTTTATTCTGCTTTCTGACTCCTTGCTCATTTTTAAGTTATTTTTAATTTCATCTGGCAAACAAAGTGCAAGTTCTGGGCTCTTTATCACACCCTTTGAAGACTTCAAGGTAATGTGGGGGTAGGCTTTTATTTTGAGGTTGTGGATGTGGTTTTGATTTAGGAGTGTATTTGCTGAGTTTATTTGGTACTTCTATTGGTGTTGTTACTTAGTTTTTTGATTTGTGCAGTTTTAGTTATAGATCTGATTTCATTTTTCGATAATGAATGGGGACAATTTGGTGATTGGAGTACTGCTCTCTATAGATTCCAAAACAATGAATCTTGGGAATATTCTATGATTATTTAATTCTATATCCAAGTCTGATTCATATTCACTTTCTGGATGGGGTCTTTTGATTTGTTTTGGAAGCCATAAATTATATTTTTTTCCTTCATCATCCTTGCTCCCCACCCTCCCTAGAGCCCTAAATTGGGAGATAGTTGGGGGGAAATTCATTCGCCCAAACATACATAAAGGGATACAAGGATGATACACTCACTGTTTGAGTATATCTGCTTATGATGGTTTCTTTATTTACTTGGATTCAGCGAATTATATTAAAGGGTTGTTGCCAGTAGCATCAGGTTTCACTATTTGATTGGCCATTGCCTTCTAGTATCAGTATGTTTTTTTTTTTTTTTTCGTTTTTTTAAAGGTGTTTGTGTGTGATGTATTTGTATTTCTCTTTTTATTAGGGTTTACTGTTATTAGGGCTTGTCATGACTAGCCGATTGATCAGGTCGGGCCTTCCCGACCGCCCGTCTAACCAAAGTAAGGGCCAAAGTGGAGTGTTGTAGACTCACGGCCACTTGGATCCGAGTCATGAGATACTCAGCCACCAGGATCCCGTTCTAGAGTATTGCGGGTCACCCACCCATGGCCAATGTGGCCCCATTGAAGGACTTTTATTCTCTGCAGGGGGGAGGGGGGAAGTCAGTGTATTCTAATACCCCACTGACGAGGTTGAGAAGTAGGCAAGGAAAAAGGGGAAGGGGACTGTTTTTGCTTTTGCAGAACATAATTTAGTTTTATAAAATAAAATAGAAAACAAAAACAGAAAATCTATGTAGGTGCAGCCAATAGACAACCTGATCTGGTAGCACCAGGTGCTTGGTTGGCCAAATATAAGTGAGTCAGAATGTGAATATGATTGTCAACAAACATATTGTTGTGTATGTGTTGAAAAAAAAAAAAAAAAGTATTTGCTTTGAGCAAAATGGGTGAAAGTGCCTTAAAATCACACATGACTAGCTGTTAAGTTTTGAGACATTGTGTTGAACAAAGATGCCGGCGTAGTTCGGATCAGTAACCAAGATGGTGGCCAAGAATCAAATGCGGTCTGTGGCGTAGTTAACGGTAAACTGATTGAATCCAAAATTCAACAATTTTTATAATAATTTTGAAACGTTTTCATTGGTTGTTTAGCACAGCCGGTGCTTATAAAAATGATTGGCAAATCCATTCGTCTCATACCCCCATTAGGAGTCAAAAACATTTTACACACACCCTTTTTTGATATAATGGAAAAATCTTTTCGGATTAAATTTTGATTTCACTTGAGAAAAGGAAAGAAAAATAAATAAAAATAAACAAATAAATGAACAAAGAAAAATAAACCAATAAAATAATTGTTTTTTTTTTTTTTCTTCTGGTTTTGGGGGAATTTGTCTTTATTCTCATTGGTCAGAAAGAATTATTAATATATTGTGTGCAAAAAGAAGCCATTTTTTTATGACATTGAGTTTTATTTATTTATTTATTTTTTTAATACATAAAAATAAACACTTTTTAAATATATATAAACATACAAATAGAATACTTTTCAAATACATATAAACATATGCACAAAAATTCACAAATATGCATTTTTTTTTTTTTAACAAATGTTTGCCAAAAAAAAGATACAAAAAAGAATTATTTGACAAATAAGAAATTTACAAAGAAAAGGTTTTAACACGTCACTTTGTTTTTTTGTTTTTTTTTTTTTTACAAAAACTGGAAACATTGTTAGGTATAAGTTGGTTAATTTTGTTAGTAAGGTAGAAATTGTCGCAGTTTAACGTTGTGCCCGGGACAATTTACAATTTTCTTTTTTTTGGTGTGATTTTGACTGTTCATGCTGCTCTTTTTGGCTTTCTGAAAAGAGATTTATTCATAATTAGATTCCAAAAAGTTTCGTTATAAAATGTCTTAATTTTATTCTTTTTATAGGTTTAGTGAAATTGTCGGCTATATTATTTTCAGACGTCACATAAGTAAGAGTAATAGATTTTTTTCTTTCTTTCATCCCTTATAAAATGATATCTGATATCAATATGCTTCGACCTTTGATGAATCATAGAATTATTTGCTAATAAGATACTGTTCTGATTATCACAATAAATTACTATAGGTTTTTTACTTAGATCTGGTTTTAAAATAGATTTTAGAAGGGTGTTCAGAAAAATTGCCTCCTGCACGGAATGAGTAAGAGCCACATATTCTGCTTCACAAGTAGAAAGGGCAACAATTTGTTGCTTTTTAGTTTTCCAAGATATCATAGGGCCAGTCTTTGACAGTCTAAAACAATACCCCGCTATACTTTTGCTATCCTCAGTTAGCCCAATCTGAATCTGAAAAGCCTTCTAAATTTAGAGGATATGTAGACTTTTTAAATCTTAAAGATTGTTCCTGGGTTCCTTTTAGGTAACGAAGGATTTGTTTTGCACAATTTTAAGGTCTTTAATTGTCGGTTTCGATAAGTTTTGAGATAGCTTTGTTACAGTGTAACATATGTCACGCCTTGTTGCAGTCATCAAGTAGATGAGGCTCCCTACAATTTCCCTGTATATTTGATTATCTATGGATTTTGTTTTAGTCCCTATATTTTTATTTATGTCCATTTCGACGGGAGTTGAACACGGCTTACAATCTTGCATTCCGAACTTGAGTAGAATTTTTTCAATGTATCGTGATTGGTTCATAGTTATAGTTTCGTTTTCACAGGTAAATTTTATACCAAGGAACCATGACAGTCGTCCAAGATCGGCCATTTTAAATTTTTTATTTAATTCATTTTTAACATCTTTTAAAGTGTTGTCACAGTTTGAGGTGAGTAATATATTGTCAACCCAAAAATACAAAATCAACAATTTATTACCTACATGTTTGGTATACATGCACGCGTCTACGGGACATTGTTTGAATTCCTGTTCTATTAAATAATTATGGAGTGTTTAATTCCAATTGTGTGCACTTTGTTTTAGTCCATATAACGATTTAATTTCCACACCCAATTTTTATTTTTCATTTTAAATCCCTCTGGAGGGTAAATGTAGATTTCAGTCAATCGGAGCATTTAAATAAGCATTTTTTACATCCATTTGATGTATTTTTAAATTGTATTGAACAGCAAGTTGTAATAAAATTCTAATTGTCGTTAAATTTGTTGTTGGTGAAAATGTTGCAAAATATTCCACTCCAGAAATTTATGAAAAACCTTTTGCAACAAATCTTGCTTTAAAAGTTTCACTGCCAGAAGCTGTGATTTTTTTTTTTTGGAAAAAAACCAGCGTGAAAAAATTATATTTTTATCTGTTGGTTTTGCCACTATTTCGTATGTGTTATTTTCAGATAAAGCTTTCAATTCAGATACCAAAGCTTGTTCCCATTCTTGGTGATTTTCTGAATTAATCGCCTCATTATAACTTTCCCGTGCACTGTTCAACGAATAACAGTAATCCATAGCGTAATCTTGTATCTTTTCAATTTGTAAGAAGTCTGGCCTTTTTCGCTCCCTTATTGGGTATCAACGTGTCTGGTTAATATTTTTGTCAGAAGTTCTACTGTAATTGTCGTCGTTATTAATATTTTCATTCTGATCGAAAAAGATGCTAGGTAATATTTCACGTTTTTCATCCACTGGATCACCATTTTTTTAATTTAATGTATCATTGAATTTTACACATCTAACCCTTTTTATGGAATTTTGGTTTGGGAAGTAGATTAAATATGCCAGACTATTTTTATCGTAACCTACAAAAGTACCTTTTTGCTTTTAGCATTTAGTTTACTAGTGTTTTCTATAAATGCAAAACAATCTGAACCAAATAGATGCATTCTGTTCATTTTAGGTTTTACACCGAAAAACGCTTCATACAGTGTTTTTCCTAGCCTCTTATTGAACGATCTATTTCTGATATATGTTGCTGCCATTAAAGCGTACATCCATAAACTACGCGCTAATTTCTATTCGATAAGTAGGCATCTTGTCATCTCAAAAACGGTTCGCCGTGCCCTTTCAGCGGTGCCATTTTGGAAGGGGGAATACAGCGCTAATTTTTCAGATTTAATACAGTGGTTAATTAATAGAAGTTCAAAGTCTTTACTAGTAAATTCGATCCCATTGTCTGAGCAAATACATTTTACTGAACCGTACAGGGCACAATATCAACTAAATATTTCTTAGTGGCGAGGATAGTGTCGGATTTGTTTTTTAGAAAATAAACCATAATTAAACCGGAAAAATCATCAATAAAGTTCAAAACGTACCTTAGATTGTTTCTCCCCATCGGGCTGATCAGACCTGCTAAGTCACAATGCACAAGTGAGAATTTTCATAGCTTTTTTGTCTGGCGTTCAGCTTATATCTTTTGTCATTTTCCCCTGTGCACACACATCACAATTTGGGAGATCGTCTGAAGGTATTATTTTCATGCCTTCGACTACATTTGGTAATTTTTTAATATCAGCTGTATTGCAGTGTCCTAGAATTTTATGCCAGGTTTCCAAGTCGTGACAGGAAGTTTTTGAGGGAACCATGCTTTAATGTCAAATACAGTTCCATTGGGGTATATCAATTTTGAGTTATTTTGGCCAAATTGTATATTCGCGCCTTGTTTAATTGCAGCCTGCACGGAAAATATGTCTTGCTTGAATGTAGGTATGAACAGAGCATTTTTTAGAATACAGTTACAGATTTCGTCTTTATTATTTTTTAGGTATATTTTAGCATCGCCTCTTTTCAAGACTATATCATTTATTTGACTACCGTCGGCAAGTTCGACAAAATGACTTTGAGGATTAAAGTTTGAATCAAAATTAATAAAATCAAATTCCTTGGTGATAACGTGCGCTGTAGCACAAGTCTACAAGGAGATTTTTACCATTTGTGGTATTGTCAAAGTTACATGTGAATAGATATGTATGTTCTTCCTCAAAGTTCTCAACGTTTTTTACGGAATCCATTTTAGAGCGTTTATATCGACATTGGAAACTTTTGTGGTTGGGTCGTCCACAATTATAGCAGATAATTTTATTCTTTTTCTTGGGAAAATTACTTTTGGAGAATACGTTGCGGTGATTTGGTGGTGTCTGTTTTTGAGAAGCATTTTTGAACTTCATAATATTGCTGGAGTTATTATTGTCCATGAGCATACAATTAGTCTCTTCGTAACTGCGCAATGCCACTTTAAATTCGCTGAAATTTATGGGTTTGTCTTTCTGAGTTATAACAGTTGTAAATGGTTTAAAATCGGCTGGAAGTCCCTTGAGGGTCATTGATATCAACAAGCTATTGCTTATTATTTCACCTGAGTGTTTTAAGGCATTGGCGGTTGTTTATGCCCTTATAACGTAGTCGGTGATCGTTTCATCCTGGTTACGTTTCAGAGATGTTAGTTCTGTATATAGGGATATAATTTTCGGTTTCCCTTTTGATAAATAATGTTTTGTTAATATGTTCAATGCTTTTCGTCCGTCATCCAATGCGTCTCTTATAATCAGAGACAGACTTCTATCATCTAAACATTGAATCAGTTCTGCAAAAACAATCGTGTTCTTTTTGAGAAATTTGGGGTCGTTTGGATTCTCTGTTAGAGATTGTATGACTTTGTAGTTTTCGAATCCTTAGATATCCCAGAAATTTTACCTGCCACAATTCGAATTTAGATTCCGATCTGTCAAAGAAAAGACGATGGCTGAGCGTATAACCTGTTAAGTTTTGAGACATTGTGTTGAACAAAGATGGCGGGGTAGTTCAGACCAGTAACCAAGATGGCGGCCAAGAATCAAATGCGGTCCGTGACGTACTTAATGGCAAACTGATTGAATCCAAAATTCGACAATTTTTATAATAATTTTGAAACGTTTTCATTGGTTGTTTAGCACAGCTGGTGCTTATAAAAATGATTGGCGAATCCATTCGTCTCATACCCTCATTAAGAGTTAAAAACTAAACACAATGAACGAACGCACATCCCAGAGATCGGCACTCAAATTGAAAAGTTATGATTTTGTTCTAAAACCTCAACCTCTACTTTAACAGTAAAATTACTAGAAAGTTTGTGTGTGGCAAAAAGAAAACCGCATGTTTGAAATTACACCACCACCACCCCCCCCTTTTTTTTTTTTTTTACATTAAAGGAAAATATTGTGTCATTTGACGAAAGTTTGAATAAAGAGTTAGAAAAAACAAATAGTGGGCCACATGGCCATTAGTTTTGGGTTTCAAGAAAACAGCTGTCTGAAAAAGGAATAGAACATTGGGCATTTATGCAGGATTTTCTTCACCACACTGTCAAAATATTTAATAGTCTCAATTCTGAAGGCATCTCTCTCAGACACCCCATTCTTTGCGGCTTCCTTGATGCTCTTTTCTGTAAGGAACCCAAGTTCCATCTCCATATAATTGAGCCTCATTTCCTATTCCTCAGCTACCCTGCCCTATTTTTCTTTTTCCTCCACACTCTTAACATACTTAATAAAATCATCTAAAATAAAATGTGCTCTATTACATATTGGGACATTCTCCAACCACTTGTGATTTGCCAACTTCAGTGACTTTAGCTGGGTCTGCGATATGTTGAGGTAGTCTTCAAGCCATGCAGAAAAGTCCTTGAACAAGTAATATATACTTGATAAAAGCACCCAAATATTCCATCCTGTGGCAGTGATTCCACTTTTGAAGGAGTTAGGAATAATGTGATGGTCACATGATCTGTGTTTATTATGGAGGAATCATAATCATTTTTAAGTTTTCTTTTTTTACAATGTAAAAAATGCCCAGTTCACATTTGGCTCATCCATACTGACTTCAGTCCGCTCTTCATCACACCATTTTCTGCTGTTAAATGACCTGAAAAAGATTTAATACACTTTATTTATAAAACAAAACTTAATTTTGTACTGGCGTCCTGACAATCAGTCCTGGATATGACCTTAAACTATATCCAGTGGTGAGGCCCCATCTTGCGGGCTTTGGGGAGTGTGGAGCCACCCTTTAATTGCCATTGCTCCCAGGTTCACTCTGACCCGGAGTGGTAGTACCTGTTAGGGTCCCAACTATGGGTTAAATAGAAACCGACTTGAAAACAACAAATATATTCTATTAAAAAATTTTTTCTTCAAAATCTTTGGATTCGGCATTAAATAACCTGAAAAGGGTTGATATGCCGTAAAACAACCAACCAACCAATCCTGACAATCACGAGCCATTGCTGCAGTAGGTACTGCACCTGATGTTGTTTTGCCAGATGTATGTTGGTTTTTAAATGCTGCACCATTAACACAAAAAAAAACTATCGGAAGGCAAACGAGCGATGTTAAATGTAAAAAATCAGAAAAACAAAAAAAACAAAACGACCGTTAAGACTTCTTTAAAAAATCTGAAAAATAAAAACAAAAAAATAAAACACGTGAAAAATGGCTTAAATAAGCCTGTTTCAATATTAAAATTTTTTAAATCGGTGGGTACCTGGGTGTGTGTGGTCGTTTCGGGTGGGGGTGTTAATGAAAACCTAAGAATAAGTGAACGTTACGTGAAAAATGGCTTAAATAACCCTGCTTCAAAATTAAAATTTAAAATATCGTAAAGAAAAAAAGACCTCTCACACCACGATTCAAACCCAAAACGTTTAACTAATGACTCAACGCTCTAATCAACTAAGCTAACACGATGTACATGAAATTGTCATTCTTCAAATATTTAAACTAAATCAGGTTATGACGTCTGATGCATGCGTAGAACCGATTTCGTCATGAGAGGACGGTTTTTGCTGATGTATTTAACCCTGACCTCCAAAACTCTCAACCACCAAGATACCATCCCAAGGCATCACGGGTCACCACCCACAGCTAGTCTCTGCAGGGGGGCTGTTGGCTTTTTCTGATGCCCCACTATCAGGGCTCGTGCATTCTTTGTTCAGACAATATAGAAATTGTGATACGGTTCTGTTGAAAAGAGCAGAGGTACTCAGTTTTGTGACAATGACATACCAGCACCTGAAAAGAATTCAGTCCACATGTCCTCCATCGGTAATGCAATGCAGAAGACAAAAGGAAGAAACCAATCGAGAAATCAATCTATTATTGGAAGACCACTCAACAATGCCTGAAATATAAGAGAAATGTCTGCATGAAGCACTTTTTGGACTTGTGTAGGGAACTAGTTATTCTATTTCTAACCTATATTTCTTCTACTGAAGGGAATCCCATTTAGTCGTCTCAGGTGCAAGATAAGGTGTCAGCACACACTTAATAGTCTTCTGTTTTTACTCTTCATTTTATGTAGAAAGGTAAGAGGGTTATGGTCAGTGTATATAATAGTGGGTTGACATGACAATGACACATGTCGAATTGTTGCAAGCTAAGGATGAAGACTAATGTTTTTTTTTTCTCTACAGTAGAGTAGTTTTTCTGGCACTGGCACGTGTTGAATTTTTCGAGAGACATAACTAACAGGGTGCTCAATGCCAGTTGGATCAGTTTGAAGTAGGACTGAACTGATACTATGGTCGCTGGCATCAACAGCTACACGGAAAGGTTGTTGAAAGTCAGGAGCCCTTAGTACAGGATCAGAGCATAGCAGCGACCTGATCTGTTCACAAGAGTTTTGGCAAGAAGGGGTCTAGGCAAAGTTTGTCTTTTTAGACAACCGCTGGGTGAGGGGTGATGTAAAGTCAGAAAAGTTCTGACAAAATTTTCAATAGTAGCTTGCCATACCAAGGAATCACCTTAGGTTTCTAACATTGATCAGGGTTGGGACATCTAAAATGCTTTGGATCTTAGCTTTGATTGGAGATATCTTTCTGTATCCAATAGTATGTCCCAGATAGGTTACCTCAACCTTTCCAAATTCTTTTTAATATGTTGATCGTGAGGTTGGCCTGTTAAGAGCCAGTCAAACACTTTCCTCAAGGATGCAATATGGTCAGGCCAATTGTTATTATATATGACAGTGTCATCAATGTAGGTCTCAACGGTAAATCTCTGTGGCTCATCATCCTTTGGAACATGGCCTGGGAATTCTTCATACCAAACGGCATAACCCGATATTGGTAAAACCCTTACAGAGTTACAAATGTAGAAATTTCCTTGGCACGCTCGATGAAGGGCACACACTAGTATCCTTTTAACAGGTCTAGTTTGGTTATGTAAGTCGCCTTGCCCACTCTGTCAATGCAATCATCCATCCTTGGGATAAGATGGGAATCTGTCCAGGTGACGGAATTCACCTTACGGTAATGCACACAGAATCGGATCAATCCATTGGGTTTAGTGACTAAGACGCATGGTGATGACCAACTACTTTGACTTGGTTCAATAATTCCATGGTTGTATCACCTCTGCCTTTTAGGGGTTGATGTGGTAAGGATGTTGTTTGACTGGGGTTGCATTCCCAACATCCACATTGTGTTGGGTGATGGTTACTTGTTTGGGCGTATCTGGAAACAACTGATGGAAATCTCAAATGAGCTTAATCATCTTGAGGTTGGCAAGAATTTCTGAATTTTGCAGCCTCATAGGATGATCAATTTTTCCTACAGGTTCCTCAGAGGTGTCTGGCTGTGCCCACAGTCAGATCTAGTAGCGGCTTGGACAAGGTTTGCCTTACCCCTCTCCTAAATGAGGCTTAATCATATTTATGTAGCACATCTATGTGGCCTTGCGACGGTCTTGTGTATTTACAACATAATTGAGATCACTGACTTTTCCTGCAATCTCATATGGACTGTGGAATCTTGCTTTTAGGGGTTGACTATATATGGGCAACAGCACTAAGACCTTGTCTCCGACTTCAAAGGTTGGAGAGACAGTGTTCCTATCATACTGTCTCTTCATCTTACCTTGAAGTGATCTTAACTTTTCTTGTACTATCTCACTCGCCTCTTGCAATCGTGCCCGAAAATGTGACACAGTCGAGCAGAGATCTATTCTTGTGGCTTTCCAGCATATATTTAGCCTTCAGCAGTGATAGGATTCCACCCACACAATGACCAAAGACAAGCTCAAACGGGCTGAATCCCAGAGACTATTGAGTAGCATCTCATGCTGCAAATATTTAGAATGGGAGGCCTTCATCCCAGTCACTGATGGTCAAAGCGGTATGTCCGCACCGTTTTTCGAGGTCAAGTGGATTTATGGCTTGCTGGAACATTTTGGACATGAAGTTCGATCCCTGGTCGGATTGCACTAGCTTTGACAGTCCAACCATGGAAAAGGTGACCAAAGCTTTCGCAATTTTACCAGCCGATATCTTCCGGAGAAATATTGCTTCCGGGAATCTGGTTGATACACACATAATTGTTAATGTGCTCATTTCCACATTTAGTCTTTGGAATGGACCAACACAAATCGATGAGGATCCAGCAGAACCACTCTTTGAATGTGGGAATGAGGTGGCGGGGAACGTTGGGGATTCGCTGACAGTATTTCGCCACGTACCTACAGATTCTCAGCCAATAGAAATGCTTGGTAATTCGGTCATGTCTTTCGCATACAGATATGACCTCCCATGGGTGAGTGAGTGAATGTGTTTGTTTAATGGTATTTCAACCTCTAAGGGTCATTTAATGCCAAAAAAGTTTTGTTGATATAATAGGTTTTCAGTTTCTTGTAAAAATATTTTAAGTTTCTTGAAAAGTTTATCTTTTGAAGCAAGATGCTTTAGATTTTCCAAAAAATTGTTTTAGTTGTAAGAGGTTTGTTTTTCTAAAATGAGTTTTACTTGTTTACTTTATAGGAGTTTGAATACATTTGTTTCTTTTAAATAGTTTATGATTTGTTGGGGTTCCACTTCTTGGAACACTTTTCTAATGTTTGCTGTTTTAAAATATTTCTTCCGAGTGTGTTTGTGTTTTCTACATTCTGTCAGTAGATGTTTAATTGTTGGTTGTTGGTTGCAAAGTGTGCAATTTGGTATTTCCTCCACTTTGATTAGGTAGGAATGAGTTAATTTTGTATGTCCAATTTGTATTCGGTTTAGTACAATTTCTTCTCTTCTTCCCTTAAAAATGTTTTGTTTTTCATTTTTAATTATTGGTTGGTGTTCGTGCAATTTGTTTGCAGTGCATTTGTTCCATTCCTCTTGCCACTTGTTTTCTATATATTTGTTGATTTTTCTTTTTAGGTCTGTGTGTGGTATTTTAATTTTTTTCATTTGGTGGTTTGTGGCTTCTTTAGCCAGTTTGTCTGCCTTTTCATTTCCTGGGATGCCGACCTGGCTTGGTATCCAGGCTATTATAATTTTTTTATTGTTTTTTTTTTTTTGGGGGGGGGTTATTTCGTTGTATTCTTGTATAATTTCTGCGATAAAAGGGTGTTTAGATTTTTCTTCAAGGGCCATGATACAGGATAAGAAGTCTGTATATATGAATTTTTGTTCGTTGATGTTTTTGATATGTTTGAGAGCTATTTTGATGGCCTGCAGCTCAGCTGTATATATTGAAGCCTCGTTGGGCAGTCGTATTTGATATTGATTTTGTCCATCTGTGCATGCTGCACTTGTTCCATTTATAGTTTTAGACCCATCGGTGTATATTTCTATGCATTCTGCATATTTTTCTCTTAGTTCTCTGAAGTTGCTTCTGTTTGTTATATTATTTGTAATGTTTTTCTTGTAAACAGTAAGTGTCAGGTCGGTTTTTGGTTTGTGTAATGTCCATGGTGGTCTGTCGTTTATTTTTTGAGTAATTATATTGTTGCGGTTTTCATTAATTTGATGTATTATTTCTTTAATTCTGTGTCCAAAGGAGGGTATACTTTTGGTTTCCCTGAATAAAAGTTTGTACATTATGGGTTGAAGGTAGTTTTGTATGTTGGGTTTTCGGGGTTGCTTTGTAGTTTTGTTGCATATTGTAATGCTAGTTTTTCCCATCTTGAATGCAGGGGTAGTTCTTGGGCTTCTATATGCAGGCTTTCCATTAGTGAAGTTCGATAGGCTCCCAGGCTAAGTCTTAAACTTTGATTCTGTATTGTTAGTAGTTTGTTTTTGTAGGATTTTTAAGTAGAGCTGTATATGGCACAACCATAGTCCAGGTTGGATCTGATATGTGAGCGGTATATTTTGAGCATTGTTTCTTGGTCTGCTCTCCAGTCTAGTTTTGATACTAGTTTTAAGATATTTATTGTTTTTACAAATTTTTGTTTTAATTTGTTAATGTGCTCCTTGAAGTTTAGTTTATTATCAAAAATGATCCCTAGAAATGTGGTATGTTGTACTACTAGTATTAGTTGCCCATCTAGTTTGAGCTGTGGGTCAAGGTGGTATTTTTGTTTCTTACAAAAGTGGATACATGTGGTTTTGTTTTTGGACATTTTGAATCCATTTTGGTGAACCCAAAGATCTATTTTGTTAAGGCAATGTTGCATTTGTCTTTCGATAGTTGGCATATTTGGTGATGAGCAAGTTATTGGAAAGTCATTAACAAATAATGTTTTTTCGAATCCCATGTTAACATTTTCGATTATACCGTTGATTTTAATTAGAAAAAGGGTGGCAGATAGTACACTACCCTGTGGTACCTCTGTTTCTTGTGTGTATTGATCTGATGTTATATTTCCTAAGCATACTTTAAATGTTCTGTGGGATAGGAATTCTTGGATAAATTTTGCTAGGTTTCCTCTGATTCCCATATTATGAATATCTTTAAAGATTCCATACCTCCACGTGGTGTCATACGCTTTTTCGATATCAAAAAAGATTGAGACCACGTGATGGTTTCCTATTAAACCGTTACGAATATATGTTTCTAGTCGAATAAGTTGGTCGTTAATACATTGATTTTGTCTATATCCGCTTTGGTGTGTAGAGATGAGGTTATATTTTTCTAAATGCCACATTAGTCTTGTATTGACCATCCTTTCTATTGTTTTGCATATACAGCTTGTTAGGGCGATAGGACGATAATTGGTAGGGTTGGAGTGATCTTTTCCTGTTTTAGGAATTGGGATGATATCGGATTCGAGCCAGTGTTTTGGGAAATTGTTAGTCCACCATATGTTGTTAAATATCTGTAAGAGAATGTTAAGAGATGTGTCTGGCATGTGTTTTAGAAATTGATAGTGGATGTCGTCTGAACTGGTAGCTGTATCTTTACTTTTATGAATTGCATTTTTTAGTTCTGTTATAGTGAAAGAGGTGTTATAGTATTCTTTGTTATTGGATGTGAAATTGAGTTTTTTCTTTTTCTGCATTGTTTTTGTATTTTTGGAATTTGGGGGAGTAGTAGTTGGATGATGAGTTTTGGCTGAATTCATTTGCGATTATGTTTGCTATTTCTTTTTTGTCTATAATTTGTCTACCATTTGGTGTACTTATATTATTTATTGGTGTTCCAAGTTTTTTTCCAGTTATTTTTCTTATTATTTCCCATGTTTTTTTTGATGGCGTGTTGTTGTTCAATTTGGAAATATAGTTTTGCCAGGTTTCTTTTTTGCTTTTTTTTTATAATATAGCGTGCTTTTGCTCGTGCTTGTAGGTATTTTTGAAGGCTGGGTTTTGTAGGATGTTGTTTGAAGTGTTTTAGCATTTTTTTTCCTGTTGGCTATTGCTTCTTTACATTCTGTTGTGAACCATGGCGTTGATTTTGGGTGTGGTTTAGCGGAAGATTTTGAAATTGTCTTGATTGCTATTTCATTTAGCATATTGGTGAAGGCTAACATAGGATCTGGTTTGTTAACTATTTCTTGGTTAATTAAGTTTGTGCAAAGTTTGTTAAATTCAGTCCAGTTAGCTTTATAGATTTGCCATTTTGGTTTTGTTTCTTCTGTTGCAGGTTCTTGGGTTTTGAGAAAAATTGGCAAGTGATCGTTGCCGCACTAGTTGTTATGTACCTCCCATTGGAAGTCCATAAATATTGTGGGGGAGCATAGTGTTAGGTCAATAGCTGATGTCGTTCCTGTGCCTGGGTGAAGGTATGTGTGTGTTTTGTCGTTAAATATAGCTATTTCGGGTGATTCCAGTAGTGATTCAATGATTTTCTCAGTTTGGTTAATATTCCCACATTTTGTTATGGGCGTTGAAGTCCCCCATTAATATAAAAGGTGTGGGGAGTTGTGTTATCAGATCTTCAATTTCGGTTTTATTTAGTTTATGTTTAGGTGAAATGTAGATTGAACAAATAGTTGTTGGTCAGTGGAGTGTAGCTTTAATTGCTATTGTTTGAAGGTTTGTTTGGAGTTGTAATTTTATATGTGGTATCTGTTTTTTTATTATAATTGAGGTGACACCTATTGGTCAGTTATCTATTTGTGACCTATTTGTTTGATTGTAAATGTGGTATTCTTTGAAGTTGATGGTGTCCGTTTCTTTTAGAAGAGTTTCCTGTAGGCCTATTATGCTGGGGTTATATTGTGCTATTATGTTTGATTTCATTGTAGTTTGGTTTTATGCCTCTGCAGTTCCACTGTGTGATGTTTTTTATTCATTTGCATAAATAAGTTCGTTTTTTTTTTTTGTTTTTTTTTAACTGTTTCGTTTTTGTTTAGGTTTTTATATCTAGTATTCTATTGATTTGTTGTGTTTTGTGTTTACTTGAACTGTTTGGTTCCTCGGTCTCCATTTTTCTCCTCCTGATCAGTTCTGTTTTTGGAGCTAGATTTATTTCTGTGACTCTCGATTTCAATCAATTCAAATTTATTTTCGTTTTTGATTAATATTATTTCTGTTTTTTGTTTGTTTTGGTTTTTGGAAAGAGGATTTGTGTTTTCCCGTTCTTTCCATCTTTCCAGGTATTGTGTGTTTATCTTCTGCTTTTGTCCTTGTTTTTGATCTGGATCTTTCACGGTTTAGTTGTGGTTTTTGTTGTTCAGGTTCTTTTTTGTTCTTTGGGACTTGTTTTAGATCATTTGACGGAGTTTTAGAAGATACTGGTATTTGTTTCTTGTTGTTTTCGTTTTGGTTAGTTTTTAAAGTTTCAATTAGATTTTTGAGTTCGAAGATTAGCTTAAGTAGGTCTTGGTAGTGGGTTTGGTTTGCTTGATTTGAAATTTTTGATGTCTACGTAAGTGTTTATTTTTTCTCAAGAGCTTGCTATTTTCCTTGCTTCAGGAAAGGATACGTTTTGTTTGTATTTTATTTCAGCTATTTCTTTTTCTTTTTTAAAGATTTTGCATATTTTAGAGTATGCTGGATGTTTTTCTTCACAATTTGGGCATTTTTTTCCGTTTTTTTTTTTTTTTTTTTAAGCCACATTTTCCACATATTTTCTGTCCTTCGCATGTTTCTCTGTTATGTCCATATTTATGACACTTGAAACATCTCAGAGGGGCTGGTATATATTGTTCTACTTTTTCTATTCTATATCCGATTTTTATTTCTTTGGGAATTTTTGGTGTGTTGAATGTTAGTATGTAGGTTTTTGTAGGTATGGTTTGACCATTCCTTTTTATGTTTTTTCGAACATGATCGATTACTCCCTGTTTTCTTAGGGCATTTTCTATTTCTTCTGCTGTAACCAAGGTTAATTCATAGCTTTTTATGACACCTTTTGATGTGTTTAATCTTTCATGGGCATAACTTTTGCATTTATAGATATGGAATTTTTCATCTCTTAGATGTTTTTTGCGTCTTTATAGTTGTCTACTCGGCCATATATCACTAGTCCTAGTGGTCCTAGACGTTGTATCAAAGTTTACAGTTACCCAAAGGTGCCGAGTTCAATCCTGAACGAAGGCAGTGAAAAGTAACATTCAAAACAGAGAATCAGCAGCTATGTCCCAAAGCCTAGCTGGAGTCCGAACACTGTACCCCCGTAATAATAATAAAGGGTTGGGTTCGAGACTCCTGACAAACGGTTCCCCAGTTCGATACAAAACACCTGATGAAGGCCGGAGGGCAAAACGGCTGAAACGTACTATAACAACCAAGATGAGGAAGTCAGTCCGACAATCTCAATAAATGAAAACACCTCATCTCAAAAATACAGACAATTACTAAGGGTGGATATGTTTAAATTGAATTTATTTTGCAAGCATAAATAGAAAGGTTGTTGGGATATTCTGGTATGGAGTGCCTGCCTACATAAGTTTTTTTGGGGTTTTTTTTTTCTTGCTGCCTAGAATGCACCTGACGTTTTCCTTTAAAAAAAAAAACAAAAAAACTTTCAAGTCTGAGAATGAACCAACATTTTCTAGACTATTATACTACAGGGCCCTACATGAATGCACTGGTTATTTATTTATGACTTTCTTATATCGTGAATTTCGATATAAGCAGAATAATAATCTGAGATGGAATAATGATTAGGGCAATAAAATAAGGTTTATTGTACGAATAGTACAAAAGAATAGTCTAATAAAGGATATATACATATATTAGAGTAGCATAATAATTCTCTACGTTACAAATATCCAGTTTTATCAGTTGGTCATTTATTACTTTTCAAAAGGTATCAATTACAATATTGTTTCATATTACGACTAACAAATCTGTAAGATTATGTTATTGCTGCATATTTAGTCTCATACTCTTCAGATGTTTACCTCGTTGAAGAGTATGTGACTAAATATACAGCAGACTTGTTAGTCGCAATACAAAACAATAATGTAATGGATAATTTAATCGTTGAATGTTTGAATTACAGAAAAAGAAGAATGATTTTTAGATTGCCAAGTTCGCCATGTCGAAGCACAAGTAACCAAAATCCGTCCTGTTCCCTTTCTTCAATTATCACCAGACGGCAAAGTACACCATACTGACATCAAGCCAACAAAAAAAAAAATCTGACTCAAATTACTATTCACCAAAACTTGATGCCACCATTTCTCTAAAATTTGATTCTAATCGTACTTTACTCTTCTCTATAATTTGACGACGGTATTTCTCAAAAATCTCCATAATAACATAATTGTTTTTTTTTCTGTATCATTCAGTTGTTTTTTTTCAAAAGCTGATGTTTTACGAGCCACACCGTTCAATCGGAGTGACAGGACTCTCAACATTTTTCATAGTGCAGAGCTCACATACAGGTTCCACAATTTCGATTCACACTATAATGTGCATATCAGCTGCAGCGCCACTAAATTCCAGAATCAACCAGACATCAAAAATCTTGTCCTTCATCGCCAAAAGGCCAAAATAGCTTCTAATCATTGAATGTTTGAGTTGGAAAAAAAGAATGATTTTTAAATTGCTAAGTTTGCCGTGTCGAAGCACATGTAACCAAAATCCGTCCCGTTCCTTTTTCGACATTATCGCAAACAAGCTTTCTTCAACTCACACCAGATTTCAAAGTACACTGTATCAATGTCAAACCAACAAAAAGGAAATCATCCTCAACTGAAGAAATGTCAAACCCGACCGCGTCTCAATTTGCGTATGACACGTTTTTATCTTGTGTCGGTCAAATTTCAAGTTTCTCTTTCTTTTCTTAAGCAAATGACACTCCGCGCTCATTATGCACACTACAATTTTCCCTACAGATACCTTTTGAAAAATAATGACTGAGAAAACTTGATATTTCTAACTTGGACAATTATTATACTAGACTATGTGTGCTCTGGAACCCATTGACCTTGAACTTTTTTCAAAATTTATATAAAAAAATATCTTTTTCATTATAAAAAAAACTTTATTTGTGAGAAAGATTTTTTTTTTTTTTTTACCCATTACAATTGCTATATACAAACTGAGAACGTTTCAAGTAAATGATAATCCTATATATATATATATATACACACACACACACACATTTGAAAATAAGTGGAATTCTCAAGAACTCTTTAAGACATCATCTCATCAGAAGAAAATCGATAGCATTGAAATAACATTAATAATGAAAAAAGAGCAATGGGGGATCTTTTATGAATTAAAGGTGCCAAAATAAATCAAAACCAATAATTTAATCTAATAATAAAGTGTGTAAAAAAAAAAAAAAAAAAAAAAAAAAAAAAAAAAAAAAAAAATTAAAATAGCACTGTGGAGGAGGGGGGGGTTGAATAGCATCGTCTGTCCTCCATTCTCATGCCCCTCACTTCCTCAATTGTGTTGCTGAGCTCAACCTCCACAGCTAGCTGATCATCATCATTTGCCTCTCATTACACAGCTGATGATGGTGATCCAGGTGATGTAAAGTCCTGGGTCGGTGATAGTGGGTTTTCAGCAGAAAGCCTGTGGAGACGCATTTTATGTCAGTCAGAGATTCCAGAGGCACAGGAGTTGTGGACATGTACCAGAGCGGATGGTTGGGTTGTGATGATGGTGAGGTTGGTGGTGGTAGTGGTTGTTGTTGGAGTTGGTCTATTGTGGGAATTGTGATTCGATTCTCTAGGACATCTATTGCTCGCCACAAGAGCTGCTACTTTTGATGACATGTAGTCTAATTTTCTTGTGGTGAGGCTATTGTAACGTTGTGGCGCTATTCTACCTGGAGGGATGTTGGCTTTTCCTGGATAAAAGTGGAAAAGATCTTCCCGGTTGATGCTCTATCCTTTTGTACTTTGATGTACTCCATTGCCCATATCAGTGTCCACCTCCTCTCCCGTACCACCTCTCATCTCTGATCTCCTCATCTTGTACCTTAGTGGTTTTCTTTTGCAGCCCTGAAAGACTCCTAATGGGGGTATGAGACGAATGGATTCGCCAATCATTTTTATAAGCACCGGCTGTGCTAAACAACCAATGAAAACGTTTCAAAATTATTATAAAAATTGTCGAATTTTGGATTCAATCAGTTCGCCATTAACTACGCCACGGACCGCATTTGATTCTTGGCCGCCATCTTGGTTACTGATCTGAACTACACCGCTATGTTTGTTCAACACAATGTCTTAAAACTTAACACTTAGGACACTAACTTGCATGCCGTATGCTGCTGAGTCGTCGCTCCTGATTTAATTTCTGAAGTGTCGGAAGGCCGATGTTGAGGTGGTGTCCTGAGATTGTGTAATGTGGGGAACTGCTCATGGCTTTGTTGGTTGTGGCGTTCATGAACGAAACGATGGATTGAAGGGTGTCTGTCCACTCGCAGTTTCTGTCCTCACATAACCTGTAGAGGGCATTCTTCGTTGTTCGGTGCTGTCTTCCTATGTTCCCTGAGCTTCATGGGCAGTGGAGCTCCTGAGTGATGTACATCTGTTCGCAAAATTGTCGGTAGACTTCTCCTGTGAAGCGTGTGCCACGGTCGAAGGAAACTATGAGTGGACTCTCTCTGTATCACAGGAAGAATTGATATAATCCACGGGCGGCATCAATAGTGCAACCTCTTACGCATAGTATGGCCATGAAGTATCGGCTGGAGCTGTTTTTCATATAGTGTGAGTATGTAACATTTTCTCTTATCGTGTTTGCAATGGCTCACAGGCCAGTGGGTGCATCTGCCATAGTTTCCCTTGCATTTTGCACATGTAATGCAAGAGTTGGCATAGGCTTGAATGTCGTTATTTTTAGATTCCCACCAATAATTGGAAAGGAGTTCCTGCATCCGAGTTAATCTTGAGTGGTTGTTGGCGTCGTGTGCTTGGTAGATATCTGGCTCAGAGTTTGTATGGTACGACCAGCCTTGGGAAATGTTTTTAGTCTCTTATCATTAAGATGGCAGTTCCTGGCTCAAGAAAGAATTGATGTAATTTTCTTTCGAACAGTTTGGCTTGATGGTCGTCGCGGTCAATTTGTGGGCTGCTTGGGTGGGATGATTGAAGAGCATGTACGATCTTGGCTCTGGTCTTGTCCTTTTGTTTGGTTGCGATGTCCAGGTGGTTACAGATTTTTTCAGCAGGAATGGTGGCGTTGGTGTGGTAGGCAAAGAATGTATCACTGATATGTTTGTGTGAGCGTTCTGTGGTCTGTTTTTGGGACAAGTTGTAGGCTGTTGATGTCACCAATGCACCATGACTGGATGTAAATGCATAGGTTGGATAGGTTGGAGTCGTTTAGCGTGAATGTTTTTTCCTGCCGGGTTGGGGTTGCTCGGAGTCTTGTTTTTTTTTCTGTCTGCAACCTCTGCTAAGCATATCAGCCCATATATTGGACTCGCCCTCCACGTACTCTAGGACAAATTTATAGCACAATATCTCTTCTTGTCATCTTCGTATTTTTATGTTATTGAATTCCCATTGATCCAGGTACGTGACTGATCTGTAAAAATGATGAAGGGGCGGTTACGTAAGAAATAGTCGAATTTCGGTATCGCCCACTTCATGGCATACGCTTCACGTTCTGTTGTGGATCAATTCTGTTCCGTGGGGTTGAATGTATGAGATGTGACTGCGACGATGTTCTTCTTCCCGTTGTCATTCTCTTACATTAGGATTGCCCCACATGCAACTTCGCTGGCATCTGTAATCAGTGTGAATGGCTTGGATAAGTTGGGAAATGAGATGACTGGTAGAGAGGATAATCAGTCCTTGATTTTTTGAAGCTCTGTCAGCATTCTCTGTCTAGTGGAATGGCCTGTTGGTTGACCTTGTTAGCTCATGTATGGGGACCATGAGTTTCAAGAACATGTTTGACTTGATTTGTTCTTGTAGGCGTGTTTCAAGGAATTGTCTGATCCATACCAGACGGCTGATGAGGCTTTGAAGTTCTTTTCTTGTAGTTGGGGGCTTCATTTTTCTGATGGCCTGAACGTATCCGGGGTCAGCTTTGAACCCTTCACTGTTGATCATACAGCCAAAAAATTTGGCCTCTGGTGTGAAGAATGAACATTTCTGTGGGTTCAGCTTGAGTACGAATTTCTGGAGGGCGGCGAATAGCTGTTCGAGTGCAAGGATGTAGTCGTCAAATGTCCTGGCATGTACCAAGTTGTCATCAATATAGGACGAGATGTTGTCATGTGAAGAGACTGTTCCTAAGGCTTCTGCTACACAATGAGAAAAGATTTGTCCAGCTGAGGTAAGGCCAAATGCCAGGTGTGTGTATTGGTAACACTGGTCTTGCCATGTGAATGCTGTTTTGTGTCAGTCTTGCTTATCAATTTTGATCTGCCAGTATCCGCTACGTAGGTCGAGGGAGGTGAAGTATTTGTTGCCTTTGCTGATTTTGTTAAATAGGTAATCGATCCTGGGTATTGCGTAGGGTTAGGGTCCTTTTAAAGTTGGTAACAATGCGAACTGATCCTTTTTTTCTTGTGTACGGCAAATACTGAATTGTTGAAGCCTTTGGGGTCACTGCAGGTTTCTATGATGCCCTCATCTGCCATGCGATTGATCTCTGAGTCAACCTCTGCTTCCAAGGCTTGAGCAATTGGGTGCTATTTTTGACTGCACGACTGGCCATTGGTATTCAGGTCAGATGAATGTGAGTGTGCGTCTGAATTCCACCATTGTTTTTTTTTGTTGTTAATTACATATGAGCTAGCACTTTCTGGCCAATGAGGGTTGGTGTCATCTGGGTTGTTATTAGCATGTTTACACTTCTGAATGCAGGGGAGTTCTGGTCACCAATTGCTATGTCGCAGGTGAGTTCTCCAAGGGCAGTGATATTGCCGCTGATACCTTTTATTTGGGTGTTTGAATGGATTAAGTATTTCTTTGCCTCCTCTGGTATCTGGGATATTGGTATGATGCAGGTCGAGCACCCAGAATCCTTGTGTGTCCTTGAAGGTTGTATATGTGATGACTGCTATTGGGTTGGGTCAGATGAGGCATCAAATCTCTATCTGACCGAAGGGAAAATCCTAGTCCTCCTTTTCTGGTACGTTGTCATTTGTTGTTGTGACAAAGGGTTGTGCTTGCGTGCAGGGTGGGTGTTGGTATCTGCAATTGCATATAAAGCAGGGGAGGCCTTTGAGGTATCTCTGGCATACAGGAAAATTTTGTAACTGTTGACAAGCTTCTTGGTGCTGCTGTTCGTGCAGGTGGGTCTGTTTGCTAGTGTTCGTACAGTTTGGGTGAGAGTGTCTATTGGGTTGGGTGTGTTGGTTCATTGTATTTCTCTGGAAAAGAAATGCGGCATCTTGGTGGGTATCAACGTCAGACTTTACGCCGCGATCCAAGTATCTGAACATCAGATGCTATACTAGTTGCGGTATAGACATCTTGACGAGGTGGGGGTAGATGTTAGTTTCACGCTTTGACTTTTTCGTTCATAAACATTGCACCTATGATCGAAATAATCCCATCGACAGATAGCTTGGAGTTCCTATCCTTCTTAAATTTGCTCTTGATGCTTCTCTAAGTGCATTTTCAAGTCGGCCTGCAAAATCCGTCAGTTTTTTATCTTCTTGCCGTTCTAGATCCCAGGCTTGGCTTAAGTGCTGCCGTGGGTTTCTAGGAGATACTCCTTTACGAGAATGAAGGTGGCTGTATCTTGTTCGTAAAAATTGAATTAATAGAAAAATTTTGATAGATTTTTAAAGTTTAAAAATTGAAAAATATTTAACTCGTGGAAAGAGGTACAACAATTACAAGATGGCAAACAAAGGACGGACGAATAGAACAATAAAAAGAGGGGTGGGTTATTTATTTTTCCCTTTCATATAATGTAAGCATGACATGTAAAATAACATACATGCTAGTATATCTTAATCGATAGATATATTATATTGTACCCAATATAAAGTAGTAAAAATTTTTTTTTAAAAGTTCCATTAGTTGTTATTTATAAAAAAAATTGTTGGTAAAATTTTTTATTATATATTATATTGTGCCCAATATAAAGTAATGATTTTAAAAATAAAATAGATGACTTGAGTACTATAAGCTATAATCGAAACCAAAACTTATGAAGAATTCTTGGTAAAAATATTTATTACAAGAAATGAAAGATCATCTATAATATAAATCTCACCTGTCTGTTTAAATGTATGTATGCCTACCTGCCTAAAACTTTCAACAGAAGTGACCGATTTTCACATGATTGGTATCGTTTTGAAGCTCGACCCTTTGGATGACAAATATTGAAAAATTGGCTAAAAACATTAATTCCTTCACCCTCAACTGGGCACTTTTCTACAAGGATGGGTCGCTTTTTTTTTGCCGATATTTTCGAAAGTCATCCTCTCTTTTCGATTGACTAGCCTTAATTTAAACCTATGTCACTTCTGGTTTGGTGATGGGTGCAACAGCAAAGACGTCACGCTTTTTTTCTTTTTTTTTTTCACGTTCTTTTCCTCCTTCATGGTATGGGTTCGGGCCTGCCTGCTTGCCTTAATAACACATTTTTTTTTTTTCTTAACACGCCTCCAAACATCCAGGCAATGTCGGGCACCCAGGCTAGTAACAATTAAACGACAGTCACTCGGAAGAAAAAAATGTGTGACACGCAAAATAACACACACTATCGTATTAATATATAAATAAAAATTTAAAATATATGAGAGAATAAAAAATAATGGTACTAAAATAAAAAGTAAATAAAACATTTGAACCCCATATTAAAGATTTAACCTATTGTCTTATGATCTTATTTTGTACTTTAAAGCTGAAGTTTTCTGAGAAAGAGAATTTTCTCCTGAAATGTCACACAAACCCCATATAATATTGCACTGATAGCAAACTGAAATAATTATAAACAAAAAAAAATTATGAGGAGAATGTTTATAGTTTGCTTGAAGCATTTTTGCATAATGTGTAAGAAGTTGTGTTTGAAGGCTGATAATGCAGTACGGTAGAAAAACACAGTTGAATATGAATCTATAATATAAATCTGATCTATCTATTTAAATGTATGTATGTATGCCTAAAACTTTTGACAAAGGCGACGGATTTTCACGAGATTGGTATCGTTTTGAAGTTCGACCCTTCAGACAATAAATATTGAAAAATTGCCTAAAAACATTAATTCCTTCACCCTCAACTGAGCACGTTTCTACAAGGATGGGTCGCTTTTTTCACCGATATTTTCGGAAGTCATTCCCTCTTTTTGATTGACTACCCTTAATTTAAACTTTCACCACTTCCAGTTTGGTGTTGGACGCAACAGCAAAGACGTCACTTTCTTTTTCACATCCTTTCCCTCTTTCATGGTTTGGGTTCGGGCCTGCCTGCCTGCCTTAATACCACTTTCTTTTTTCTTTTTTTGCTCAACACGCACCTCCAAACGTCTGGGCAAGCAAGGTAAACTGAATAAATAATATAAGATTGGAAGATTTCAATAATTTTCTATTATTATTTCCTAACGTATGTCGAATGAAGATGGCATTGATAGTGTTATGCTCTTTGGATTTTTGAAATTATAATTTCCAACTCTTGCCCTAAACACCCCAACCGAGTGATTATACATATGATTTTTCTTTCTGAAGATGATATATACCTTGAAAATTCAAAGAACATAATATCACTGATACCATCTTGATTCAACACGTTATATTATTAAATAAAAAAAATACTTAATAATTGAAAAGAAAGTGAGAGACTAGTATTTTTTTTTTTGTTTTTTTACACAGGAATCACCACATTATCAAGGCCCAGAGGCCACTGGAGGATAAGGGTTAAAGAGTGTACAGTAGAAATTGGACAATAGTAATGGAAATTCAGTAAATTTGTTAACTTATATGGAACGGCTCATCAAGAACTTGTTTACATTAGACTTGAAGACAACCATATTGTAGTCAGCCGGAAAGCAGGAAAACGGAAGACAATTCCACAGGCGTGCAGTTCTAAGAAAGAAGCTTTGTTCATGGAATCTACGTTTAGGTTTAGGCACAGATAAAGAGTGGGGGGGGGGAATTATTGATAGTGTTTTCAGCTAGACGAGTGTTTCTTGTGAAAGTTTGGCGAGGGGGGACCATAGACTGAAGTTCAGTTGAACACTTTCCATGAAAATAACGATACAGCAGAGACAAACTCGCAACATCTCTTCTGCAAGATAGAGGTTGCAGGGAAGAGAAAAGGACATCTCCTATGAGGTTACAAAGTCTATTTTGAACTCTATCAAGGCAGGACAAGTCCTTTCTAGCAGCTCCTGCCCAGATGTGGCAACAGTATTCCATCCTTGGACGTACCTGGCTCTTATATAGATAGAGAATTGCATCAGCAGTGAGATATCTACTGGATCGATAGAAAGATCCCACCACTTTTTCAGTGGCCTTGGCAACAGATTTAATGTACGTGTTTCATTTAAGATCAGGAGTAACGGTCAAGCCAAGAAGCTTGTCAAAATTTGAGGCCTCCTGAAGACGAGAGCCATTCATTTCAATTGATGCCAGATGTGGATCAGAATGTTGATGATGTAAAGAGAGAAGCTTGGTTTTAGATGCATTAAAAGTAACCAGCCACTCCTTTCCCCATTGTACCACTTGCTCAAGATCAGAGGAGAGAGAATCGGAGAGAACTTGGTTGTTTACTGTCTTAGATGTGCTACCATAAATGGTAGTGTCATCAGCATAAATGTCTATGAATGATGTAAGGATGTGATTTGGAAGATCATTAATGTAGATCAGGAAGAGAGTTGGGCCCAGGATGAACCCCTGAGGGACACCAGCATTAATACTGTGAACTTCTGATTTTTGCCCCTCAACTGCTACTGTTATGAACCTATCAGAAAGAAATGATTTAATAATTGAGAAGACATTTCCAGCTATACCATAGCTGGAGATCTTGTGAAGTAAACCTTTATGCCATACCCTTTGATATATCAAGAGCAATTGCTCTAGAAAGGTTGCCTCTGTCGAGAGATTTGCTAATCCTATGAGATATAACTGTAAGCACCTCTGCTGTAGATCTAGCAGAACGGAAACCATATTGTGTGTCACTAAGAAGGTTATTTTTGCTAAACCTTTATGCCATACCCTATCAAAGGCCTTAGATATGTCAAGAGCAATTGCCTTAGAAAGGTTGCCCATTGTAGTAGATGCACTAGTTCAGATGTGGCAACAATACTCCATGTATGGGTAAATTGTCGCTTTGTAAAAATGTAGGAACCTCTCTGGTGTGAGTAATTTTCTAGCATGGGGAAAAAACACCTTTGCAGCAGCCTTGGCAATGTCCTCAACGCATTTGTTCCAATTCGTGTTGCCTGTGCATGTTAGGTCGGAATTTTAAATTGTAATGACTTTTCTTTCTTTAGGAAATATAATGCAGTTTCAGCCTACTCCCTCCCACAAATGGTTAAGTATAAAAAATTAAAAAAATGAATAATGTTCCTACGTTACTCACTTTGTTGCTTAGAATACATATTCTATAATAAGTTCAACAGTTTAGGATTTTACTGAGCACATACATACTATTAATGCTTATGCATGCACCAATCCTTTTCTAAATGTATTACTTTATATAGAACATTGTTCTACATTGAATTTTGAGTTATATTAAGATTTTGTGTTTAACTTATTTTAAAAGTTTGTGTGGAATAAAGGTAAGTTTCTGTGGGCGCAATCCCTAAATGGTAAAGTTTACAAAATTAGAAAAAAGATCATGCACACATTTTACTATAACCTAGTTACAGAGAATATATATTCCAAAATTCATAATGACTAGGTCATAAATTTATTTTTTAAAATAATAATAAAAACATATGCATCTCCTAAATGTTAACATTTGCAATAAAAATGTGTCCATATCATCATATTGCCTTGAATATATATTCCCAAACACTATGATCTGTTCATTAGTTTTGAAGATTACTCTGCAGTATAAGTATATATGCATACCTAACTTCATGTGGACAAATGATAACAAAATACACGCTAAAATATAGTTTAGTTCTGGAATTGAGTTATGTTTGAGAAAAAAAAATCATTCTACTTTGCAGTAACCTATATAAATGAAACAATAGATGTATGTGTGGCTGTCTGTGTGTAAATATTTAACTGATAAACTCTTAAACTACTGATCACATAACACTGAAATTAACAGAAAATAATGACACAGCAAGGATGGTTTATAATGAGTAAAATCTTTGTAAGGATGAATATTAAAAGTCAGCTAGTGTGAATTTTGATAAGGATCACCTTTATTGCATATTTGCAAACAGAATTCTACCCAGGGATAGGCGACATAGGTTAAAGTGGGGGGGGGGGCAGAGGTCAAACGTGGTAGACACAATATGAATAATATAAGAATATGACAATGTCAAGGTTTTCAGTTCAGTTTCTCCGTTAGAAGCATGCAGATAAGACATGCTCAATAATGCAGAAATAATCGAAGCGTGACATGCATTTGTCTCTCTTTCCAAAGTTGATTAAATAAAACCTTGAATAAAACTCAGCAAAAGTCTCCTAATGTCTTACCTGCATGAGAAGCTTTATTCATCTTGGTTAAACAGAGAAAATGATCATGGCCACACATGAAAAGTAGCAACGATGAAAAGAAGTGATGATGAAAAGAATAAAATGAGTATGTATAAGCACGTTCGTGTATGTATAAATATATAGGTTGAGAAGTGTCCTCACATACACACACATTCTCACTTTTATAGATATATCTATCTATATAACACACAGTTAATCAACCGAGAACCACATCACTACATAAAAGTATATAAGATATCAACAAATACACACTAAAGAGACAAAACAATAAAAAGAATATGCTGTTGTCATAGCCCTAATAATTAAAAAAAACTGTGGATCTTGCTTGCTTGTTTGTATCTTGTTTTCAATGATCAGATGATTCCATCTTTTAAAAAGGGACGACAGGTATATATATATATATATGTATGCATGGGCGGGGCTCATGTATATATGAGGGTAGAGAGTTGTATGCTTTGGTTTCGATTCGAAGATCTACGGCAGATGTGCTTACAGTTATATCTCCTAGGACTAGCAAATCTCTCAACAGAGGCTTCCTTTCTAGGGCAATTGCTCTTGACATATCAAAGGCCTTTGACAGAGTATGGCATAAAGGTTTAGTTCACAGGATCTCCAGCTACAGTATAGCTGGAAATGTCTTCTCAATTATTAAATCATTTCTCTCTGATATACTTATAAGAGTAGTGGTTGATGGGCGGAAATCAGAAGCTCACAGTATTAATGCTGGAGTCCCTCAAGGGTCCATCCTGGGCCAAACTCTCTTCCTGATCTACATCAATGAGCTTCCAAATCACATCCTTAAATCATTCATAGACATTTATGCTGATGACACTACCATTTATGGTAGCACATCTAAGACAGTAAACAACCAAGTTCTCTCCGATTCTCTCTCCTCTGATCTTGAGCAAGTGGTACAATGGGGAAAGGAGTGGCTGGTTACTTTTAATGCATCTAAAACCAAGCTTCTCTCTACATCATCAACATTCTGATCCACATCTGGCATCAGTTGAAATGAATGGCTCTCGTCTTCAGGAGGCCTCAAGTTTTGACAAGCTTCTTGGCTTGACCGTTACTCCTGATCTTAAATGGAACAGGGACATCAAATCTGTTGCCAAGGACGCTGGAAAAATGGTGGGATCCTTCTATCGATCCAGTAGATATCTCATTGCTGATGCAATTCTCTAACTATATAAGAGCCAGGTACGTCCAAGGATGAAGTATTGTTGCCACATCTAGTCAGGAGCTGCTAGAAAGGACTTATCTTGCCTTGATAGAGTTCAAAATACACTTCGTAGCCTAGTGGGGGATGCCCTTTTCTCTTCCCTGCAACCTCTTTCTCACAGAAAAAACGTTGCGAGTCTGTCTCTGCTTTATCATTATTTTCATGACAAGTGCTCGTCTGAGCTCCAATCAACATAAACAAGTTCTTGATAAGCCGTTCGACTTAAGTTAACAAATTTACCGGATTTTCATTACTAACAATTATTATATTGTCCAATTGACTACTGTACACTCTTTAACCATTATCCTCGAGTGGCCTCTTGGCCTTGATAAGTGGTGATGTCTATGTAAAATATATATATAGATAGTTAGTTTTGATCTTACTATCTAACTATCTATGATATTAAATTCAATATAATAATCGATAGAGAATTGTCTCTATAATAATAAATACATGAATTAAAATATATTTAAGCATATCTTACAACCGGGCAATGCTAGACGACCTGCTAGTATTTAATAAAGATGCATTTTATTCGGTCTATTGATCGCTCGTGTGTTAAAACATAACAATTGTAGGATCAGGAAAACTATTTTTGGCAACAGGAAATATCAAGTGTGTAAGCATGCACTGTTGCAATGTATGTTGATAACACATTGTTGATGGGGAATATTGTAATATAGTGCATATGAATGCGTGGGAAAATAGCAGCAGCGAAAGATAGCTGGCTTGTGAAGAGATTAGCAGCAGCAGTAGACAAAAAACTTGCATATGCAAATTAGGAAGTGCGCAGAAGGGGGGGAAAAAAAAGAGAAAAAATGCAATATGTTCAAAGGAGCAAAGTGCGTGTCAAAGAAAATGGACGTGTAAAGTCGAGAATGAGAATTGGGCTTACTGGTCAACATGCAGTTGGAGGAAGGAGAAACGTGGACCAAATGAAATGGACATATGGCAGTGAGAAACATTTTAAGTAGTGTTGAGACGGGAGAGTAATAAAAACTTTTGTTTAAAAAAGAAGAAAAAATGCTGAACCGGATTTTTATGTTTTTTTCCAGTTTTATTTTTATGAATTACTAAAGTAAAGGCCATATTACAATATATCTGGCCCAAGGTTTGACCATTCAAAATTTGATTTCTCAATTAGAAGAGGTTCATGCTGAAAAATAAAACCACTTAAAATATTGGAAAATATTCACATCCTCCAGATACAGGTGGGCAAAGTGGAACTAAGAGCAATCGATAATATAAATCTCACCTGTCTGTCTAAATGTATGTATGTTTGTTTGTATGTCTGCCTAAAACTTTCGACAGAGGTGACAGACTTTCACGAGATCGGTATCATTTTGAAGCTCAATGTCTCGGACGACAAATATCGAAAACTTGGCCAAAAACATTAATTCCTTCACCCTTAACAGGGCAGAGTTCTACAAGGAGGGATCGATATTTTGCGAGCCAATTTTGCATGTCATCATATCGGTAGGATTGACTTTGCCTAATTTTAATGTTCCGAACTTCCAGTGGCATAGGGGTAAGACATCAAGTTTTCTTTCACTTTCTTTTCCGCCTTCGTGTCATGAGTTTGAGCCTGCCTGCCTACTACCACTTTTTTTTTTTTTCTCAACATCACACACCTCCAAACCCCCAGGCTGGTGGTAACTAAGAGACAACTCCACATTCTTCACAACCCTTAAAAGGGCCTCACCACTGGATGTCTTAAGATCATACTCAAGACTTTCATGCATTTGTGATTTCTAAGATGAACATTCTTGCGGCAAACTCTTCCATGTTGATTACAGGTGAAATCAGATCTCACAGGTTCCGATTGAATGATGTTACAATTCTTGTATGACCTGTTCTTAAGTTTCTCATGATAGAAGCAATTCTTTTCAAATGATTGGCTTAATATTCTGTACTGAATTCCTCCACAAAAGAACAATCAAAAGATAACTGCTGTACCTAACACCTAACATATACCTGCAAAGCCACAATTCACCCATGCATGAAGTATTGTTGCCATATTTGAGTTGGTGTGTTTACCATTAGTCTCTCTCTCTCTCTCTCTCTATCAGACAATTTAAATCTATATGACCTCATGAGTTTATATGCTGAGCAGAACAAAGGCTTTGTTGTCAGATTAGAGTAGTCGGCACATGCATCAAGCCAAACAAGGTTTTCTTCTATGTGACCCCCTACTCTCTCTTAAACAGGACCCCCTCCCCAAAAGTGTTCAACCTAATAAATCTCACATTTCCAACAAAACACCAACCTACGTCCCACCACTGCAATGTTGTCTCCGTATGCCTGTTTTATAAGTATACTAGACTGGGTGCCCGGTCTTGCTCGGGTGTTAGGAGGTGTGTGTGGAGCAAAAAAAGAGGGTAGTGAGCAGGCAGGCTCAAACCTGCGAAGGAAGAAAAGAATGTGAAAAAAAAACCCTAACATCTTTGCTGTTGTGTCCATCGCAAAACCGGAAGTGACAAACGTCAAAATTAAAGCTAGTCAATCAAAAAGAGTGGACGACTTTCAAAAATATCTGCGAAAAAAGCGACCCCTACTTGTAGAAAACTGCCCAATTGAGAGGTGAAGAAATTAATGTTTTTGGCCAATTTTTTTTAAAATTTGTCATCCAAAAGTTTGAGTTTTATAATGATACCGCTTTCATCACTTTCCGACACGTCTGTCAAAAGTTTTAGGCAGATATGCAAACATACATACATACATTTAATCAGACAGATGAGATTTATATTATAGATTAATAGAACGGGCACTGATGAACTCATAGCACTTGTGCCCCTGTAATAATGGTGTGGAGAACCAAAGCAATAATCAACCATGGATGGCACATGCCCTCCTCTGTAGAGAAATACTGGAACTCGAACCTGGAACCTGTCCAATACAAATATGAAAATAATATAAATGCAAATTTAGGTGCTATTGAGGCTTGAGGTGGCTGCATAAAAAGACTGTTTCTTTTTCATAGCAGTGATATTTCATTCACATGAAGTTGTTGTCGGTTGGGAAGAAAACAGAAAAATAAAATACTTGAGCGAAGAAGTGAGCAAATCATGTCGGCCAAGTACAATGTTGAGAGTTCAGGCGAGTTCTGACCTTTTTTATTCTTTTTTCTTTTCTACTTTGAAAATAAGTAAACGTTTCATTGTGGTAGGAACACGAACACAACTTGAAGGAATTTACCTGACTAAACTTAAGAAAAAATATCACTTGGTCACGAAAACCTATAGACAATCTTTCAGCCCCCTTAATGTAAATACTCCAACTATCCCAACAAGCAGCAAGATCACACCCCTTCACTATAGAAATCCCTAGATACCGGAAAACCTACTTTTATAATTTTTTCATTTCAACTGCTGGACTTTGTTCCTGATTTTGCTAGTTTGATTAAGCAATATTATCAGTTTTCCACATTTCAAAGATTCGTTTATTCTTCATACAAGTGTTGAATTTGATCTTCCATATTTCCTGTTTAAGCCATTTTAATATCAACTCTTTATCGTCTATTCATTTCGATTATCGTAAAAGTTATCTTTGTTTTTGTGGCTTACTCAAGGCAGATAGCCCATCTACCACTCATGACCAACCACAGGGGAGACTGTTGACACAACAACCCCTGATAAATGTTGTTGCTTGTTGTCCTAACATAAGCTGTTCCCTTTTCCCAACATCTTGAGAAAAATGAAATAACCAAGACTTTCTCACTTATCAGTAGGGCTATGACAACAACATATTCTTTTCATTGTTTTGACTCTCGAGTGTGTATCCCTTGATATCTTATATGCTTTTATATAGAGTGATGTGGTTCTCAGTTGATTAACTGTGTCGGATATATACTCGAGAGTCAAAATAATGAAAAGAATATGCTGTTGTTATAGTCCTACTTATCAGGTCTCATCATTGTTGCAATTAATTTGAAAAGAAGTTTTTTTTTACCAAACCTTAGTGCAAGCTGGTCTTAACTTTTTGGATCAGACAACACTGTCACACAAGTGGCAAGATGCCACGTTTGGGGTAAATAAAAGTATATATTAAAAAAAACAAAAAAACTTCTGTCATATATTTAACTGATATTTGCTTTCATAAAAAACTAGTTTATACGCGCTCCTTGAGAGGTGTTGGTATGGTACAAGACCAACTTGCATAGTTACACTCTTTTACCTACCATTGTATAGCTTGTATAAATGAAAATTAAGTGGCAGTACAAGATACCAGATAGATTTTAGCCCAATCAAGCTTCCTGTCAGCACACGCCATGCTGCAGCAGTGTTAGGTTCGTTGGACTGTGATACTACTGACCTCCCCACCTCAAGTGTTAGTAAAAAAATAAAAAAAAGAGGAAATATGTTTATCAGCAGAACAAAGGTACAAAAGAAGTTGTTCACCAAGGCACAAAAAGAGAAATAAAATAGAATTGTTTATTAAACTATGGCAGAAAAAGGCCAGATGTAAAGGTAGATATATTTAGAGTTTGTTTATGGTCAGCAATGAATTTACAATTTACAGTCTTGAGTTTGTGACAGTTGAGGACAGTATCCAGATTGGGACAGTAGGCGGCTCAGAGGTCCCCTGAGAGAAATCGAAGAGATTGAAGTTGAAGTTGGGCAAGAGTAGATTGGGCCAAGAAAAAAAAAATGCTAGAGACCGACAACCAGCTAGTGACGGACAATGTTTGGAGTTCTTCTTTTCACATTATGTGATGTATTTCTCACACACACATACAGCTTAACTGATTTAGATCAAGTACTCGTGTTGTTTTATTGTAGTGCATTCACGAAGGTGATCGGATCTCAGATATAAAACGTATTACAGTGGATAAATTTGATGAGATTGCAGTTTTATGAAGATGATCGGGTCACAGGGCACATCATATATTCTGCGTGTCAGATTTAAAAATTCCCAAAACAGGTATTTTTATGGTGAGCTGGCCAAAGGAAAAGAATCGTAAATCAAAATGGTTCAAGGATAGTGTGACGGTGTTCCTCAAAAAGTTCAGTTCGTATTCTGACTTGTATGAAAACCTAGCCTAAGACAAATGTTTCTGGCATACTGCAAGTCACAAAGAGGCCATGATTACTGAATCTGCACATTAATGAATGCAAGAGGAAACATGCTATTAGAAAAGACAGAGCAATCAGCACCTTTGCTACAGAATCATTCCACAAATGACCTAAATGTGGGAGATATTTCAGAGCTCAAATCAAACTGGTGAGTCATTTTAGAACCCACAGATCAGCATGATCATGGTCATCTCTGGAAGCAACGGACAGATGCCATTATCAGCCATTATGAAGAAAAAAAAATTTCCTGTCTTTTTCTCTCTTACTTTCCCTCTCTGTACTGCTCTAAGCAAGTATGCCGACCTGTTCCACAAATCCCAAAACCTCAACATGAAATATCTCCAGAAAAAAAACTTGAATAAACCTAGAACCCCATCTTCCAACGTAGACCCCTACTACCAGGTCTCCTTCTCCAACATCAGGGATCTACGTTCCAACCTTCCAGAGGTTGAAACCCAATTACAGGAGACGAAACTGGACATATTCTTTCTAAGTGAAACTGGAATAGGGCCGACCACTTCCCTAGATGAGTTCATAATTAACGGATACTCTAACTTAACAGTTAAATCTGACACCCAAGATCGCCATGGGCATGGAATATGTGCCTACATTAAAGATGGCTTCCCGTGTGGCAGGGATATCTCTAGAGAAGATCCTAATTTACCCTATATGTGCTTCCAGGTTGCACTTGCTAACACCACTGCATTTATATTTGCCCTCTATCAGCCCCACAACAGCGGAGTTACTATCTTTAAGAGCATATCTGAGAAAATAGACCACATCCTGTCTGCACATCCCTCGGCTAACATCCACATATGTGGTGACTTCAACGTCCATAACGTGGAATGGCTGACCCATTCAAATAAGACAGACGATGAGAGAGGTTTTGTCATGATTTTGCCATTGCTTATGACCTCACTCAGATTGTTCGCGAACCCACCCGTGTGCCCAATATTACTGGTCAATATGCAAGTCTCCTAGACCTTTTTCTCTCAACTTCCCCTGAGCTATTTTCATGTTCCGTTCATTCTCCTCTAGGATCCTCCAACCACTCCGTCGAATCAGTTAAGATAAAAATGAAATGTAATAAGTCCCCAGATGTACCTCTCCACCGTACTGTATACCGATATTCTATGGCTGATTGGAATAGCTTCCGTACATTCATATCTGATTTACCTCTGCATTCCATGTTTAAAAAGGATGTGTCTTCTATAGTATCAGATCTAACCGAATGGTTAATTGTAGGCATAGACCAATTCATACCATCTAAAAAATTCCAACAAAAACTTAACAGCCAGCTAAGATTCTCCCCAGAATGTGCTGCTGCTATCGCGCACAGAAATCACTTTTTCCATAACTACCAACGTAATAGATGCACTGAGACCAAAGCTGCTTTCAGGAAAGCCAGCAACCAATGTAAAAGAGCAATAAAAAAATGCAAGAGAGCTATATGCCCAGTCTGTTAAATCCAAGGTAGCTGATCAGCGGCTTGGTTCCCACCAGTTTTGGCAAATAACAAATACGATCCTGAACAGAAGTGTGCGTTCTATCCCAACCATTATCAATGGACCAGAGGTCATCTCGTCAGCATCAGACAAGGCCAAACTATTTGCAAAGAACTTTGCAGCTAATTCTACCCTATGCGACGAAGGCCATCAACTCCCCATATTTCCTCCTATAACACAGAACACGCTAGGTAACATACAAATATTTGTGCATGAGGTCGCCAAGCTAATCAAGAACCTTTATTCCAGTAAAGCAACTGGCCCTGACGGCATCCCAATTATAGTGTTAAAAAAGCTTCAACCAGAACTTACTCCCATACTTACGAAACTGTTTAAGCGTTGCCTTAAGGAGAAGTGCTTTCCGACTCCCTGGAAAACCTCATCAGTTTGCCCTGTATTTAAGAATTCAGGTGATAAGTCATCGCCCTCTCAGTACAGACCAATAAGTCTCCTGTGTTATGAGTAAGTTGCTGGAATCCATATTAAATAGAGAAATAGTCAACCACCTCAGCAGAAACAACCTTCTTAGTGACACACAATATGGTTTCCATTCTGCAAGATCTACCGCAGATGTGCTAACGGTTATATCTCACAGGATTAGTGAATCTCTTGACAAAGGCTTCCTTTCTAGGGCAATTGCTCTTGACATATCAAAAGCCTTCGACAAGGTATGGCATAAGGGTCTACTTCACAAGATTTTCAGCTACAGTATAACTGGAAAAGTTTTCTCAATCATTAAATCATTTCTCTCCGATAGGCTCATAAGAGTAGTGGTCGATGGACAAAAATCAAAGGCCTGCAGTATTAATGCTGGAGTCCCTCAAGGGTCAATCCTGGGCCCAACTCTCTTCCTGATCTACATCAATGACCTCCCTAAACACATACTTAAATCATTCGTTGACATCTATGCTGATGACACGACCATCTACGGCAACACATCAAAGGCTGTAAATGACAAAGTTCTTTTTGATTCTCTCTCCTCTGATCTCGAGCGCGTGGTTCAGTGGGGGAAGACGTGGTTGGTTACCTTTAATGCATCTAAAACCAAACTCCTATCCTTACATCATCAACGCTCTGATCCCCATCTGGCATCAATTGAAATGGACGGCTCTCGTCTAGGAGAAGCCCCGTGTTTTGACAAGCTTCTGGGTTTGACGTTTACTCCTGATCTGAAATGGAACACGTACATCAAGTCTGTTGCCAAGGTCGCTGGAAAGATGGTGGGATCCTTCTACCGCTCCAGAAGATATCTCAGTACTGATGCAATTCTCTATCTATATAAAAGCCAAGTACGTCCAAGGATGGAATACTGCTGCCATATCTGGGCAGGAGCTGCTAAAAACAGCCTATCCTGCCTTGACAGAGTACAAAATAGACTTCGTGGCGGATGCCCTTTTCTCTACCCTGCAATCTCTCTCCCACAGAAGAGACGTTGCGAGCCTATCCTTGTTTTATCGTTATTTCCATGGCAGGTGCTCGTCTGAACTCCAATCTCTGGTCCCCCCTCGCCAATCTTTCACGAAAAACACCAGTCTAGCTGAATCCACTGAAAAATTTTCCCCACTCTTTATCTGTGCCTAAATCAAAACGTGGATTCCATGAACAATGCTTCTTTCTTAGAACTGCACGCCTGTGGAACTCTGTTCCGTCTGCCTGCTTCCCACCTGACTACAACTTGGATGTCTTCAAGTCCAACGTTAACAAATTCCTAATGAACCGCCCCCTTAAGTAAACACTTCATTAAATCTCCACACTAACGTAATGTATTTGCAATAACCCTTATCCCTGAGTGGCTTCCGGGCCTTGATATGTGGTGACCATGTAAAAAGAAAATAAAAAAATTTTTTTTTAAATTTGTGAAGTTGTTGGGTAGGAAAAAACAAAAAGTGCTATTTAGTAAGTAACTGTAATGAATGTATTGTTTTTAGTGAAAAAAAGAAATACATGAGAAATTGTCACGGGTATGAGTTCCATATAAAAACTTTGATTTAATTTGAATAAAATAAAATATGCCTCAAGTGCGATTGAAAGCCAAATCACAACGTAATATTAAGGAAATAAACAAATATTTTACTTGTTTGAAATTTATAACATAAATATATTTCAGAGCTAAACTCTATCCTCAGTATGTGCCCCTGTAATAATGGTGTGTAATATTGCAGGTAAAAAAAAAAAAGGTCACTTAGTTTAAAATTTTTATGCTATGTTTTATGTTTTTATTTCAAATGTTACTATGCTTGTTATGCTCTAAAGTTTCAAAAAAATTCATTAGACTCCCAAGATTCAAACTTGGGTATTGATATTGTTAAACTACTGCTTTAATACTGTATACTCTGCCTATTCCCTTTTTATTTCTGAATTTTTGAGATGAGAATTGATAATTCATATTATTTGGATTCTTCAGACTACTGTTCTCATCTTGCCATGGGTCCTTGCCGATTAAAGAAAAGGTTCTGTTCTAAATTCCATGCAGTTTTCCTAATTCGACGAAATACACCTGAAGAAAGTCAGCGGTTACATTGATCAAAACGTGAGAATAACACGCAGGAATAGTAGTCCGAAGAATCCAAATAATATGGATTCCTTTTTCGTTGACCAATCAGATTTTGATTTGTGCATGAACAGACAAAATCCCAAGATACCATAATACCATACAAGATACCATACATGTTTTTTTGTGAAGGCTTTATATAATAGATTTTAGGTTTAGACTTCACCTTTATATGCGGAAGTTGTTTAGCAATCTGATCATTAATCACGTGGATTCCATTCTAATGTCCAACACCAAATCATTATCTCCATAAGACCCGGTCCTGAATATGACCTTAAACTATATCCAGTGGTGAGGCCCCAGCTTGCAGGCTTTGGGGAGTGTGGAGCCACCCTTTAATTGCCATTGCTCCCAGGTCCACTCTGACCTGGAGTGGTAGTACCTGTTAGGGTCCCAACTATGGGTTGAATAAAAACCGACTTGAAAACAACAAATATATTTTATTAAAAAATTTTTCTTCAAAATCTTTTGATTCGGTATTAAATAACCTGAAAAGGGTTGATATGCCGTAAAACAAAAACAACCAACCCACCATAAGACCTTGCTTCAGATTTTTTTTTTTTTAAAATGAAGAGGTCACCACTTATCAGACCCCGGAGACACTTCAAGGATAAGGGTTAATGTGTGTGTATGGTAGTCATTGGGACATTAGCGTAATAATCATTAGTAGTGTAAATTTGGCATAGATTTAAGAGGACGGTTCAACAAGAACTTGTTTACATTGGACTTAAAGAAGACCATGTTATAGTCAACTGGAAAGCAAACCAGCTGAACAGAGTTCCACAAGCTGGCAGTTCTAAGAAAGAAGCCTTGTGCATGGAATCCATGTTTAGGTTTAGTCAGACGAATGTTTTTGTGAAGGATTTGGTTTGGCTAGATGAATGTTTTCATGAAGGATTGGCAGGGGCCGACCATAGATTGAAGCTCAGTAGAGTACTAGTCATGAAAATAATGATAGAGTATAGATAAGCTTGCACCGTCTCTTCTGGGGGGGGTGCAGAGAAGAAAAAAGAAGGCATCACCTATTAGGTTACGAAGTCGGTTTTGAACTCTGTCAAAACAGAATAGGGTGCTCTGAGCTGCTCTTGCTCAGATGTCGCAGCAGTACTCCATCCTAGGACATTGCATCGGTAGTGAGATATCTACTGGAGCAGCAGAATGATCCAACCATTTTTCCAGCGTATACTCAATATTTTCGTTTCAATAGAACAAAGACAGCATACTGTCTATTACTTACCTGTGAACATCCTGCCAGACAAGGTCGTTATGATGCGTACCATGTTCAGGTTTAAATTGCCTTCATGCAAACATTCAGATTGTAAATAGATGTACATACCTTCCGTCTTTTTACATGGCTTGTTGCACTTTGCTAGTTTTTGCCAATCAATTTGATTTCATCTGATATCAAACGATACAATTTCACATTCAATGCCATGCTTCCATTTTAGAACTTGTTACATTCTCAAATATATGAAGGTGTTCCAAAAGTTATGCCTCCTATTTTTTGATTGTAACAAAATGGATCAAAGGGGATTGTAAATGGCATTGTTATGATGATTGAACTTATGCATTCAGTTTTCATCTCTCTGTTGCAGATATTGACGGTGTGAGACTCTAAGAAAGCAATCCCCGCCATGGATGTATGTCAGAGGAAGAGATGTGTCATTGATTTCCTTCATACAGAAAAAAAATTGAATTAATGAACATACACCGGTACCTGTTGAATGTTTATGAAGCTGATGCAGTTGATGTTAGGAGATCGGTTTGTTAATTTGAGAAGAGGCGACAGAGATGCCAGATGCAAAGTGTGCTCTGAATGCCCATGCACAGCCACCATCCCATTGCTGGCAAAAGTGCATTGAGAATGACGGTGACTGTAGAAATATAAATTGATGCACACCAGGTCACCCGTTTTAATGGTAAAAAATAAGATACATTACTTTTGGAACAACCGTCGTATATCAAACAATTAAGAGCTTACCTCTCGCAGCCATTAACCATACATATAAGCAACTTCTTTTATGCAGTACAATTCTTCAGCTTAATTGTAACCTTTTTTGTTTTAATTTTTCACTTTTTCTAATCTTTTCAGTTTTAAAATCAAAAAAATTAATGTTTCATATGTATCACGAGTGCTTTCGATTATGTTTTTTTTTTTCAGATTTTTTGTTTTTTCATCTGAAGATGATTCGACAAATAATTGAAAATACCCATAACACACATGAAACATTTAGTAAAATTTTTGATTTGGAAACTAAAAAGATTTGTATTGAGATTAATCTTATTACAGTAGAAGCATCGATATAATGAAAATCCATTGAAAAACCATATTACATGAAGGATTGTTTTTTTTTCAATTGAATGAATTTTTTTAAATCCAAATTTTCTATTTCTTCAGTGTAATACAATTTTTTTGTTTTCATTGTCAAGATATTACAGCATTGCCAAAGATCGTTGATTTTTTCCGATTTTATTGAAAAAAAACTTTTGTACACGCATACCAACACTGTGACATTAAAAACCTACTTTTCAACAAGATCAGAAGAAATCATCAATCTTTGGCAATGCTGTAAGATCTCGACAATGCAAAAAAAAAAATTGTATCACCTTAAGCACCTTAATTGTATCATGAAGCTGAAAATTTGGATAAAAATAAATAAAAAATAATTCATTTATTAGAAAAAAAAATCCTGCATAGATTTGGTTTCTTAACAGATTTTCTAAACATCTAAAAGATTGGAAAAAAATTTTTAAATAAAATATTATGATTAAGCAAAAGAATTCTATTGTGTTTGCTTAAATAAAAAAAAATGCTGCCTCACACGCACATGCAGAAAATATAATAAAGAGATGCAGATTTCACTTTTCAGTATATTTCATTATATAAACAGGATTTAAAAAAAAAATAAATGAAAAAAAAAAACTTTTCTTTTGTATATTCAACAAATAACATGAATAGTCCCATTTCTTTCGTTATTTTTTCTGAAAAAAAAAATTTTTTTTTTTTTTTTTTTAAATTTTACCAGAACCAGCCTAAGAATTGGCTTCTTGTGTCCCCATACCTCCACTAATGCCAAGACAACAAGACAAATGTATTCTGCCATTGAGAAGTACAGAATTAAGATTCTGAACCACTCCTAATCCATCCAATACACATATCCCTTTCTAACCAGGAAACCAGCCCAACTTTTATTGCAAGAATATTTTAAAGCGATATGTTTTTTCGATTGAATGCAATAAGCAATTTAATTTTTTATTAAGGATAATGGAGGTTGTAGAGGAAAAAACGGAAAAGTTGCAACTAAATTGGCTGATGGGTTGCAGATTTAAATAATCGTTTTTGACACAAAACCACTCATCGTTGTTGTTGTCTGTCGGGGTGGGCAGAGGAAACATGCAATGTTGCAAGAAAGACTCTTCTGGTGGCATAGATGTGTTCAATAGGTTCTTCCAAAAGAGATGTATTGATCCATTAATTTTGTAGATTGGTTGGCTGAGAAGACCAAAAAAAAAAAAAAAAATTAAAAATAAAATTAAAAAAAAAAATAAAGCTGAATCTCGGATGGGATCTGAGGCATCTAGGTTGACCAACTACAGGAAACGGTTGCTTACCAGATTGGCTGGCAAATCTGGGATAACTTAATCATGACCGAAAGCCAATCATTGTTGTTGTTGGGAGAGGGAATGTTAAATGCAAGATCCTTAGGAAAGACTTTTGCTATAGCATGGATGTTTTCAATGGATTCTTCTTGGTTGGCTAAAAGAAAAAAAAAAAAAAGAAAGAAAATCATTTTCTAGATCGACCAACGAAACTGTTGCTTACCAGATCAACTGACTGGCTTATAAAGAATCACTTGACCATGATAAAAAAGGTACCTATTGGATTTGCTGACCTTTGTAAGACGGTGTATGCTGATGAGTCAGTTATGGGGAGCAGTTACCTTTAGTCTGGCTAACAACAGCAAAAGTTTGCCATGAGAAGAAAATGGCTGCCTCTAGATTAGATGGGTGTGTCCAGATTTGCCAGTCATGGGAAGCAGGTGTCTCTAAACTGGATGGGATGTCTAGATTCGTTAGCCACTCAAATACCTCTATGATAAGTGGGTACACACTGTACTGGCCTGCTGCCCTGGAGTTATATTTAATATCATGTAATGGTCCTTGGTCAAAAGGGAAAGGAATATTAAATTGTACCCCCTCCCCCTGTCACCTTTGTTCTTTTCTCACAATAGCATTTTTGTACTTGGCATCAAGAGGTTGGTAGGGGGCAAGGAGGGGAATTTAGAAAATCAATGTAGGTGAACTCTTGAATCATCAAAAGATGTT
This sequence comes from Euprymna scolopes, assembly GCF_053919585.1. NCBI lineage: Eukaryota > Metazoa > Mollusca > Cephalopoda > Sepiida > Sepiolidae > Euprymna > Euprymna scolopes. The sequence goes on from NC_136521.1 coordinate 31,399,442, forward strand.
TTTTTTTGTCTGTTTTTCTTATCTTTTTTTTTTCATTCCATTGTCAGTACCCTAAGGAGAAAAAAAGGGTTGGGGCATAAAATGGGTAAGGATTTTTTTTTATTTTGGGTTAGGGTTGAGGGAGGAACGGTTTCTGTACAAGTACCAAACAAAATGGAATGAAAGTCTGGATAATAACAACAATAATAGTAAAAAAAAAAGTTTCTATTTTTAGGCCAGGAGTTTTTATTTATTTACTTTTTTTTTAAAATCTATTTGATTGAACCCAATAGTTTTCTTCAACCTTGTAAACATTTTATTGCTATGTCCAAAAACCTTCATACATAAGACGAAGAAAAATATATATCACCAACCAAAGAGTATCACAATAAATTTAATTTTTCCAAATTAAACGGTTTGTATTAATGAAGGTAGCTAAAAGTAGCTATGAACAAAAAAAAAAAAACTTAAATTAAAAATAAAATAAAAATTTTCAAATAAAAAAAATAAAAATATTACATAATTGAAAACATTTAAGGTTAATATGAAAATGTTAGAAAACCAAATAATGTTATGAAATATTTTATTAAATGATTAAAATAATATATTTTTTTTTTTACATTGGATGTATCCTTCCTTAAGATCACCAGAAAAATAAGGAGGAAAAAATAAACAACAAACAATTTTTTTTTAAATCAAATTTTCTTCGAAAAAGGTGTATATCACGGAAAATCTCAGAAAATGAAAAAAAAAAAAAAAATAATCTTAATCATTTTATAAATTTCATAAACTTATTTGGTTTTCTAATATTTTCAAAATAAAAATAAAAAATCAATTATGAAAATAAAAAAATTAAAATAAGAAAATTTTAACTTGAAAAATTAGAAAAGTAATTTTTTAACAATTAAAAATTAAAATTTAAAGGAAAATACAAAGAGTTTCAAACAGATCCAACTGACTTTTGTGATAACTTTTTATAGATGTCTTGTTTAGTGGAACAATTTTTATGAATAGTTAATAATTTATACGGCTAATTATTTATGTTAAATGTTATTTGACATTTTTGAAGATTCTCTGAAATTTATTTATTTAAAATTCCAGTATTTACTAATTTCACCCTTTTCTTTTTTAAATATACTTTATTAAATTTAGCAGAATTGTCAACTTTAATGATTTTTGGGGTCCACTCAACCGTCATTACATCCAAACAATCATGCATAAACCGTAAAAGAAAAAGAGAAAAAGAAAAAAAAAAGAAAAAAGAAAAAAGAAAAAAAAAGAAAAAAGAAAAAAAAAGAAAAAAGAAAAAAAAGAAAAAAGAAAAAAAAGAAAAAGAGAAAAAAAAGAAAAAGAGAAAAGGGAAAAGAAAAAGGAAAGTAAATAAAAGAAATATAAAAAGGAAACAAAAAAGTACACAACAAGAAGAACAGAAAAAGAAAAATAAAGAAAAGGAAAAAAAGAAAAATACAAAAAAAATGAAAGAAAAAGAAAACTGCACTTTACACTCCAAGAAAAGAAATTATATACATACATACATAACAAAAAAAAAAATTTGTCTAATCTTTACACTTAAGAAATATTCAAATTATTCGATGAATGGATAGTTGTGAAACTTCAGTAAAATAGTAAGATAACATTTATTTTTATAATTAGAAAGCTCCATCTAAAATACACAAGGGTCGACTGCCTTAATTTGGTTCAAAGTCAGAATTTATGGCTAAACAATTGGTTTTGTGAAGTTGATTATTTTATATACATATATATATATATATATATATATATATATATATATAGAGAGAGAGAGAGAGAGACAGAGAGAAAATATATACATATATATACATGCATATATATGTGCACATATAAAATATATACTTATGTATACATGCATCTATATATGCATAAAATATATTCATATATATACATGCATATACATATAAAATATAGAATATGTACATATATATACACACAGAGATAAACACATACACACACACATATATATATATATATACATTAACTATATCTATATACATGTATATAAAATATATCTATACACACACATATATATGAGAGGGCAGTGTTTGAGAGCTATGGAAAATGAGTGTATGGAAATGGTCTATATAATAAAATAAACAACAATATTGAAGGAATTTTAATAATGTTCAATTACACATTTCCAAACATAATCTGTTCCACAAAATTGTAGGTGTGTGAATTTCACAAAAATTTTGAGAGCATATCTCTTCCCTGGAGAGTATAGAAAGTGTAAACTAGAAATTTGTTTATGTCGGCACTGGAAATTGGATATTGAATGCTAGCATTAGTCCTGCAGTTGAACAGGCTTGTATATTTGTTAGTTCAGTTTCCAGAATATGAGTTTTGAATTTGATTAGTCTTAGGTGCTATCTAAAGTAATAATTTTGTTTTGTTTATTTTTTTGATTGTTGTTGATAGATTCTCGAAATTTTGGGAAGTTCACATACTTACCATCTTATGTAACACACTATGTTTGGAAATAAAAATGTGTGATTAAAAATTAATAAAATTTCTTTCAATATTGTCATAGTCATTTATTTTACTACGTAGACCATTTCTATACATTGCATTGCTATAGCCCTCAAACACAACTCTCTCACACTTCGCACAATGCTTCAAGTAAACTATAAAATTCTCCTCACACACACATATATACACACACACACATATATACAGATATAATCATCTTTTTTTACAAATAAATATGTATTATCCACAGACATATGTTCTATATTCACTAACAATCATTAGGGTGGCTCATACCAGTTGAACAATTTGGACTAGAGTCACTATTTGTTAACTCCAATCAAACATCCTTATCCATTTGGCCACAGTGACAGCCATATTAAATATAAGAAAAATAAACCATATATTTTATTTACAAATATAATAAATCTAAGAAAGTGTTCAATCTGCTAAGAGAAAAACTTTACAATATTGCTTAATTAAAAACTTTTAAGATTTCTCTCAAAGTGCTTGATTTGAATGGAGCTTTTAATGTGTGTATATATATATATATATATATATATATATATATATATATATATACACTTTATCAAATTTTCAATTTATATATATATTCCGTGCTTCATTCTAAATTTACACATTACAGCATATCATTTACATTTGAAAATATGTCCATCTTTAATGACTTTATTTTGGCTTTTAAAAGTTAAATTATTTTTTCAATTGAATATTTAGTCGTGAAACTAATAAAATTTTCTAATTGAGTCAAATTAAATGCACATTAATGCAATAAACATTGAATGTCAACTCACACATCATTCTTTTAAGCATTGTTTTCTATTCAATATATGCTGGTTTGTATCGCATATATATTCCAAAAACTCAGAGCTTTCAAGCATTGTCAATCGTTTTTTAACAAAATGTACACAAAAGAAGACTTGCTACCCAAAACTTAATCAAGTAAATAAAACAGACACAAAAAAGACACTAAAATTAAGTCATAAAATAGAAACACACACACACAAAACTGAGATAAACTCCCTGCCAAACACTGAAGCACTGCAAAAATCATTAAAAGTACGACAATCCTCCCTTAAAAAAAAAAAAAAGTACAAATCTCCCAACAAAAATATATAACAGAATGGTTGTTATCCAGAATTTCTTCTATATTTAAAAACAAAAATAAGAGATATGTATGATGTATGTGCCCATGATGAAATGAAAATACTATATTCCAAAAATTATGCAAATTGACCAAGTACTTTTGTTTTTATGAAAAAAATATTTTTAAGTGATTAATGGGAATTCATAAGCATTATAACAGAAATTTTACAAGTTTGAATTGTTGATTTTTCTCCTTGTTTTTTTTCTTAGATTGTTTTCAAAATGGTGGACATGACAACCACTCTCCTGTAACTCAAACTTTTATTTCCGTGTTTAAAAATAAAACTACTCTATCAATTTTTCTGATTTTTGGAATATTGTCATACATCATATAGATTTTTCTTTATTTTTGTTTTTTTAATATGGGGGAATTCTAGACAAGTACCAGCAATTAATCTAAATCCAAATTATTTGCTGCCACAAAAAAACAAAAAAAAAAAAAACAAAAAAAAAACAATAAGATACAAAAAAAAAAGAAATCACAAAAAATGTAGAATGCAAAAATAAATAAATAAATGTCATTAAGAAAAAAAACTTTGCTACAACTAATACTACCCTCTCAAATTAACTAAACAAAAATACACTCAGCTAAAAAATAAAATTTAAGATTTCACAAAAATACTAATGTTAAACAAATGAAACTCCTGGCCTAGCAAGATGGGTATAAAATCCCAACTAAAGCTAACACAAGACCCCTAGAAAAAGACTAATATTAAAAGAAAAAAAAAGAAAAAATACAACTCCTGGCCTAACAAAGGGGGATGAAAACCCCCCCTTCAAATAGAAAAAAGTTTTTCTTTGTCATCTGTGAATGCCAATTGTCATGACAACGTCGACTGGTCGAAGATTTTTCTTATTTTTGTTTCACATTTCAAAATAGTCTTTCACAGTCTCATCTATCAATTCAATCCACTGACCAAGTGAGCAGCGGTTGGAGGAAGCTGGTCACATGATCAGTCTGCCATATTCTAGGACACAGAATCACTAGAGTGTTTAAGATTTTCTTTAAAGTCTGGTACAGGTAATTTCACTGACACGTGGTGGTGGTATTTCTCTCGTCCGGCTTCGGATTTCACTTCTTTTACTGGTGACTGACCTGACGGTGGTGATTTTGGAAATTCTCCTTCTTCCACAAGTGATGGCCATTTTGGCTGCTGGTCCACTTTGCTGAGTCTCTCATTTAACGCCTTCAATGCTAATTGCCTGCACAAATAAAAATAAGAAAAACAGATTTAAATCATTCATATAGGAATGATTATGTACTGTTTTATGTCATATTAATTTCTTCAAATTTATAAAATATGTATCCAGTTGAAAAACAATTCTTTAAACATGTTAAATTCAAATACGGATATTGACACTGTAAAAACTACTGCCTTAGTAAAACATACTTTGCCTATTCCTTTTTTATCAACCAATTATGTGTTTCTTGACTTGCATATAAACAAACTATAAAAAAAAACACCATAACTTACGAGGTTGCTGTTTGACCACATATGCTTCTAGTATAGTAATTTCAAGGTTATGAAGGGTTTATGAAGCATAAATATAAAAAACATTGTTTTAGGTTTCATAACCTTGAAATAACTTTTTGATAATATATAAATTAAGAGAACATAAGTATTTCAAGATGATTAAAATTGTTTGGGGGAATTAAATATGTAATCTTTGAAATCGGTTAGAAATATAATTTTTGGGGGTAGGGCATCAACAAAACAAGATTAAATTTTATTCCTATTGATGTTTTCATTTTGCTTAATATTTTGGAGGAAAAAGGAGATTTTTTTCTCTCACAGTCAGAAATGCTCTCACTATCACTCATTAACAGATTTTATCCAACAAGAGTTAGTATCCCAAACCCAAATTATTTTCGTTATATTAAAAAACTTTTAATACAGATCATTGTTCTTTGCAAAACATAAACAACTAGCAAAGATACCCGTGCTTTGCACAGAACTTTGCTGTATGCTAGTGTACCCACATCACGGGCACCCTTACAATAAGTGGAGATTGTAAGAGCAACTATTGCTTAAGGTGTTTAAAATTTTTAACTACCTCCTGAAGTGACTGAAATTCAACTATGAACTTTAAAGCAAATAGATTATATCAAAGTTAACACTTATATTGTTACACGTAAAATTTGAAACAATTACAAAGAATCATAATGGTTAACATTTGTTTTGTATCAAAAATACATTTTTATCAAAGATAGAGCAAAGATATCCTAACTTGATATGCACCATCCCTAGGAAGGAGAGTTTAAGAAGAGCTGCACTGAATAAATCTTAATGTTTGACCTTGATCTTGAAAAAAATCTTAATGTTTGACCTTGATCTTGAAAAATGGTGTGCACCATCCCTAGGTCAGAGACCATCATCATGTCAGGTTTGGTCATGATCGGTCAAGTGGTATAGGCTGTAGGAGAATATATATACATAGGCTATGACCTTGACCATGGAAAATGGTGTGCACCATCTCTAGATCATCATGCCAGGTTTGGTCATAATCGGTCCAGTGGTGCGAGTTGTAGGAGAGTTGTACACACAGACACAAAAACACTACTACTTTATTTATATAGATGGTATCACATTTATTTTGGTAAATTAAAGTTGGAAATTTGAAAATGTACTCTTGATGCTATTGGTCCAGAAGCCAGTTTTCACAGAGTATAATGAAAAATGCAGACTTTAAACAATGGAAAAATCGTGTATTTATATTATTTAGACTACTGTTCTCATCTTGAAGTTATTTTCACAATGTTTTGGCTGTTTCTTCAGGTTTATCTTGTTAAACTCTAGAATCTTTCTGTTGAACGTAGGACTTCTACCCATCATGTTTGATGGGACAAGAGCATGCTACCTCCATGAGTTAAATGATGGATACTGTTTGAAATTCTGTGCAGATTCCCAAGTAATTTGTAATTGTATTCTGAGTATCACTCTCACTTAGGATTGAACCTTCAATCTTCAGAAGCGTGTCAATTACAGCTGAATTTTACCAAGCACTTTATCTGTTATACCATGGGTCCTTGTGAACAATTCTAGTACAAATTTTGGGAGCCTTATCTCAATTCTTATTTTTAGATGTTCAATCTGACTACCTATTATTATAGATCATGACTTATTATTACATTTCTATTAGTGATGGGACAATTCCAATATTTTTCCTGATCCGATACAATTACTAATATTTATAAATCTCTAAATATTTAACTATAAAGTTATTAACTTTCTCAATTACCATAAAAACACATAAAATGTGGAAATATTTGCTCAAACGTAAAAATATTCTTGTGGGGTATGATCTTTAAATTTTAATTTTACCGATAACTTAAAATCAATAAATATTTATTTTAACACGACTACTAACAGTGGAAGATTTTGTTTTAAACAAAATCAAATAAAAAACAATAATTAAAGGAATCGTCTTTGGCATTGGAAAATAGGCACAAATTTTTCCGATTCCAATACCCAAAAAAGTTCCAATTTTTCTGATTCATCGTCCCAACACTAATATATACTGTATATTTTGGCATATAAGGCGGCCGTCAGATAGACGAGGTACAAAATAGGAGCAAATTTTAATAAATTTATCATATATTGGTTGTATAAGACTGCTAAATCATGAAATCATGTTTGTTTAGGCTAGGTTAGAGAGGGTTGTCTTACACGCCAAAATATAGAGTATATATAGATTTAGGCTCATTTCTTAATAATATGCCTGCTAACGTGTCATTGAAATAAAACTGAAGATTGTCAAAATACGATTCTTGCAATGTGGCACACATAACTGATATGTTTCAAAGAGATGATTTGGTACTTCCAAAATCAGTTCGAAGTTGCCGTTTTACACAATATGATGCAAAACTCAAAATTGACAGTGAGGACAGTGCAAAAAAAAGACTTGGGTGCCATTAGCTAGAGTCAAAACAACAACAAAAAATACATATAGTTCTACAGTCTTATTTATTACTCATGCACATAAAAAGTTAAAAAAATAATGTTGTTTAACCTATAAATGTATATTTGCAAATGCATAGAAGAGCACTTAAAGTCGACTTATGCCTGCCAAGTCCCAGTTTTTTTTCAATTTTCATCCCTTCACATATTTTTATCGGTTAAAAACCAAATCAAATTTATTCCACAGATCCAAATTAATATATCAAGTTTCAAGTCTGTGGAGAAAAATTGACAGAAGTTTGTCGCACAGACAGACAAGGTCACTTTTATATGTTTATATTGAAAAATCCTTTAAAAGTTTATTCACATTTTTATATAGCTATCAACACACAAATTTTAATCGCTTTCATAGATTACATATTTAATCCTATAAATATTTTCATTTCATTTTGCTTAGTGAAAACTACACAAAGATTGTCTCATCTCCCAAAAAGGGTGATTCACCAAAGGCAGAAAATGATGCTACCATTTTTTGCTAAAAAGAAAATCCTGTTCCTTACCTCCTCCTTTCAGCATCCTGAGGATCTGTGCCTGGTAATGTGATGGTAATTGTGGTTGGAGAACTGACATCATACTTCCGTTGCGGTTTCTTGCAGATTTTCATCCGGATCAAAGTGCTAAAGATTGTATTTGCCAAAATTCCGACCACGGGTTGAAGCCGACTTGGGAAAAAACTGAAAATTGAAAGAGAAAAGATTTGAAAACAAATAAAACTTATTCAATAAAATAAAAAACTTATATTCAATCTATTGCTTAAATTATGAGAAAACTTGGACTTGTTTTGGCATTTACCTTAGAGTGGTTGGACCAATTCCATCCAAAGAATTTGTTGCGTCTTGAATAACTGCTGACCAGGTGCATACTTTACCACAGTAGCAGATACAAGCATTAGCCAATCACGGTTCCAGTGGGGAACCCCATAGAGGCAAGGATCAGCTTAGTATCATGTTGTACTGTTCTGAGCCTGGTTTTAACTAGAATAGAACAATTCCACAGGTCTGCTTTCCAACTGACTATGACATAGTGATTTTCAAGTCCAATGTAAGCAAGTTCTTGTTGAGTTGTCCTTGAATAGTCAAATATTTTTTCATTTTTTTACAAAGGGGTTACCACATATCAAGGCCCGGAGGCCACTTAAGGATAAGAGTTAATGTATGTATTGTAATCATTGGGACAATAGTGTAGTAATCGTTTGTCGTGGAAATTTGGTATGATTAGATTATTTATGAGGACGGTTCAATAAGAGCTTGTTTACTTTGAACTTTATAATGAGATTGTAGTCAGCTGGAAAGCAGACAAGCGGAACAAAGTTCCACAGGCGAGCAGTTCTAAAAAAGAAGCTTTGTTCATAAAATCCATGTTTAGGTTTAGGCACTGATAGAAAAGGGGGGAATTTATTGATAGTGATTTTGGCTAGACAAATGGTTTTTTGTGAAAGATCGGCAAAGGGGAACCATGAATTATGAAAATAGCAATAGAGCAGAAACAGGCTCGCAATGTCTCTTTTGTGGGAAAGAAGTTGCAGATAAGAGAAAAGGGCATCACTTACTAGATTATGAAGTCGGTTTTAAACTCTGTCAAGGCAGGATAGGTATCCGAGCAGCTCCTGCCCAGATGTGGCAATATACAGATAGAGAATTGCATCAGCAGTGAAATATCTACTGGAGCGGTAAAATGATCCAACCATTTTTCTGGCGACCTTGAAAATGGATTTAATGTACGTGCTCCATTTCAGATCAGAAATGAAGGTCAGACCAAGAAGCTTGTTTAAACATGGAGCTTCCTCAAGACGAGGGCTGTTCATTTCAATAGGAGTCAGATGTGGGTCAGAGCGTTGATGGTGGAAAGAGAGAAGCTTGATTTTAGATGCGTTAAAATTAACGAGCCACCTTTATTTTTTTACTACTGATCATTACAGTGTTACCTCACCAACCTTCTGACACTCATTGACTTTTATCCTTAGTGGTGACTCCCTTGTAAAAAAAAACAAAAAAACTTTTCTATCAAAAACAGCCTATAGAGAATATAATGGATCATATGCCACTAGATTGCTATATTAATTTTATACTCATCATGTCAATAAACAGTGCTTTTGTGTAGAACTTCAAGATTTTGCAGTATTTATCTGAGGAGTACTCTAAGGAGATATTTGACTCTTATAAGTTATATAAGTAGAGGATTGCATTAAAAGTAAGATACTTTCTGGAGCAGTAGAATGATCCAATCATTTTTCCAACAATCAAGCTCTCATCTGTACTATTTTATTGTACACCTGTGAAACTTGGCCAATAAGAGCAAGCAACCTAAGAAAGTTTTAGGTGTTCGATCACTGCTGTTTGCGTCGCATCCTTTCTGTTTGCTGGCAGCAGTTCATCTCAAATACCATTGTTTGTTCTTGCTGCAATATACACTCGTTAGAAAAAAAAAAAAAAATGAGTCAAACAAATTTTTTACATTTTATTGCACTAAATGCTATATTCAACAATGAACAATTGAACCAGGAAACTTAAACAAGACTAATAACACAGAACAAGACATTTACTTTAATAAATGCTTAGTATGGAATAGCATTCCCTTTTTATTTCTTTAAAAGATCAATCCTTTTAGAGATGTTCTCAACCAAAGTGAAACACTGCAAAGAGGAGATGCTATTCCATTCGTTTTGCACAGCTTCCCACAGTTTGTCATTATTCGAAAAAGTTCTTCCAGCCAATGCACGAGATATTATGGACCAAATATTCTCGATTGGATTTAAATCGGGGTTTTGACCTGGCCAAAATATCACATTAATTGAATTATCAGATAACCATTTTCTTGTGACTTTAGCAGTGTGTGTAGGGGCATTATCATGTTGAAAAATAATGTTCTGGGATATTCCCAGCTTCTGGATACTTGGTAACAGTCCTGTTTCTAATATTCAAATATATTCCTTTGCATTGATTGACTTCTCACATCTAATTAGTTCCCCAACTCCTGCTGTAGTAAAAGTTCCCTATACCATTATCCCTGAATTCCCATATTTAACTGTCGTTTTTATGCAACTTGGTGAAAATCTGTCTCCAGTTCTTCGATTGCACCGTTCAGAAGCATCATTAACAAGACAAAATCTTGATTCATCTGACTAGAAAACATTCCTAAACCAGTCTGTATCTTTCTTGCCATAACACGAGAAAAATCTCTTTCTATCATTGATGTCTTTTTAGATAAAAATGGCTTCTTTGCACACCTTTTAGAAGAAAATCCCATATTTCCCATATTGTATATCTAGAAAGAGAATTTCCAGCCCGTTTTGAATTCTTTGCTATGGTCAATATAAGCTTTCTTTCAATTCTTCAAAACAGTTAATTTAAGCCTGTGGCCGTCCTTCAAAGTGGATGATCTAGGGGGACCAGATCCATTTCCCTTTTACCAAGCGTTCGACTTCGAACCTTCGACCAATTCGTTTCACTACAGAAAGAGATGTTTTCACATCTTCTTTTCTTAAAATATCAAAAATCTGCTTGTAAATCATTTTCGACTGCCTTAATCCTGCAATTTGGTTTTTTATATCCTCGCCAAGAGGCGGTCTTACCATTTTAGGATTCATTTTTCCACTTATTATTATATGCTATAATAATAATGATCTGCAAAATAGAAATTTTCAGTTAAAATGAACGAAAATTCATAGAAAAATGTTGAAAAATCGATTTCTTGCTTCTTTCACACTTGGCCCATTTTTTTTTTTTTGCTCATGAGTGTATACTATCTGCAACAACTATCAATGTATTTCTCTCACCTTCTATCATTATGCTGATTCAAACATTCTGATATTTGAATGTTTTTGTGATCATTTAAGAAAAAAGTGACTTTTTTTCAGCATTACTTTATTTTGTTATTTAATTTATGTTTTTTTAAAATTTATTAATGTGTTAGTGCACACCAACACACATGTAAATTAGATAGAAAAATAGTCAATCTCTTTACTTCTATATTATAAGGATCGTATTGAAGTAAATCCACTGATTAAGTTTAGTTATGCAAGACAAATGTCTTATCCATCTCGTGTGACCTCGCCATGCATGGGTTGCCATGATTGAGGATGTAGGGCAGGTCAGGAAAGAAGTACGCTCAACCTGACCAGGGAGAATGCTGTTGCAACAACAACAGTCTCTGAACAAATTTACTACAGTTAAAGTTTTTGAATCAAAGTAGAATAAATAGTGATAGTGGTTGTGACTCGACAGGTCATGGGTATGTCCATATATAAACATATATATATATATATATATATATATATATATATATATATATATATATATATATATATATGGTGTGTGTTAGAAGAGTTAAGTGATGCCTTTTGCAAAAAGTCTGCATATTTAATGTTTATTTTTTTTACTTTCATGACAAAATACGTTAAAATATTCTGGAGTTCTGAGATTGAGTTATGAAAAAAATTCCATTTTAATTCTTTTGATGATTCACAACCCATCGCTCACTTAGCAATCTATGTATTTCACATTCTCTCGACCACAACAGTGTCTTAACGGATATACTAGAGTTAGAGTTTTCAAAGTCTGTATAATTTGGATTATTCGGACTGTTGTTCTCATCTTGAATCTTATGTTCACAACGTTTCCATTGATGTAATCTTCAACCTTTTCAGGTCTATCTTGTTGAACTTAGGAATCTGCGTATAATTTTGAACAGAACCCTTTTATTTAATCCATGGAGATAGCATGCTTTCATTTCATTGGCTATGACTGGATAAAAGTCGCAAGTAATTCAAAATTGTATTTTGAGTGTTGTGAATTTTACTTTATCCATAGCATAGTGGATAAAGTACTTTTGAAGTTCAGTTGTAACTTACACTTTTCTGGAGGTTGATGGTTGAATCCTCAGAGGGACGGGTGGGGGGAACACACAAATTCAAAATACAATTGCGAATTATTGAAGATTTGTACCTAATCACAAATGACGGTACTAGAGCATGCTACCCTCGTGGATTAAATAAAGGATTCCATGCAAAATTCCATGCCGATTCCAGAGTTCAACAAGATACACCTGAAGAAGATCAGAGGTTATATGACCGAAACGTTGTTAGAATAACACTTGAGGTGAGAAGAGTAGTCCGAATATTCCAAATAATACTTGTCAATCTTCATCTAAAACATTCAGAAACATTAAATTTAAGTAGAATAAATAGTGATAGTGGTCGTGACTCAACGGGTCATGGGTATGTCTATATATAAACAGATTATACATCTGTGTGTGTGTTAGTTGCAAGCAGCCTGCATATTTCACATAATTGTACTAGAGAGGGTAAGTCATTAGCCAGGCTAAAGAGATACATTCATTTTTTATATGTTTAATAAGAAAAAACATATCACATGATCGCAATATTCGAGCATAAGTTTTCAGTAAACATATATAATCTAATAGATTATATGAAGTTAGGTATGTATATGTAAGTGCATATATTTCTATGTATATGGTTCACTCCTAAACTAATTGACTGATCTTTATGAATTTTAAAACACAGCAGCTCAGTGTAAAGGTGCATAATGTGACTATATTTAGTTTAAGTTTTATGCAAGAAGTGAAAATCCTTCATCAAAATTCAGATAGCTTCGATTTTTATGAAATTATAACAATAGGTATTAGACATGAATTAATATTACACAAATTTCAGTTTCTTTGGGGTATTTTGAAATGTTTTAGGGAGTATAATATATGTACAACTTCAATTTTAAAATTCAAATATTTTAGACTAGCAGAACCTGTTAACTGGCGTTGCCCAGTGGAAGTCTGCCCCCTCCCCCTTGCAAAAAAGTAAACTATGGTTGTTGTTGGTGGCCACTGTTGCCCTTGAACAATCACAGACACTGGAGACCATGGCCGAAATGAAATAATCTGGCTTTCACTGGCGAAAAGAGATGGTTTGGGGCAATGACATGCAGGTACTATTTGAGTTTTAAAAAAGCAATTAAGGGAATGCGTAAACCAGTATAAATTAATAATATTACAAAAAAATGGTCCATTAGAATAATAATGGAAAGTATAAAGGTTAAGGACTCTCACTGTATATGGACTGTTTAGAGTGATCGAAATCAGTGGCAGCAGTCATATCTGTTTCCATTTATTGAAGTCTTCCTTTTCTTTTCAACTCTTCCACCAAATAGTATTAAAGTAAATTCCATTTTTATGTTGTCCTTTTTTAACGTTAAAACAATCATGACTTTTTACACTTCACTTCTTTGAGTATTGTCATGTTAAGAATGGCGTTTGGAATAGATATCCCAAACTCCTCATGTTAAGAACGGCTTTTGGAATAGACACCACAAACCCCCCCATCTTAAGAATAGCGTTCTGATAGACATCCCAAACTTTCCTATATAAAGAACAGCTTTCAGAGTAGACAACCTCCTTTGTATTTGTGAAGGTGTGTGGAAAAATAATTCCCCTAAATTTAACTGTGATAATCGTTGTCAGCATACTCAACCGCAAAAGTTAAAGAAAAAAAAATATGGGGTCGCAGTGTTTGTAGGATAGAAGTAAATGTGTTTATCGTGGATGCTTACAAACCTGGCAGCCAGTGAATTAAAGTGTATAATACAGGATTTTATGTCTTTATAAGTACTTGTCTCTGCAAAATTTGAATGAGATTTTCGTAATCAGCAGAGTTGAACCCCTATAAAAGTAGTAATTCTAAAGAAGCTAAAAAATGTGTTTACGAAAATCGTAAATTGTTAGGTAAACGAGCAAGCCAGACAGGAAATAAATGTTTGTTGTTGCGTCTTTGATGCAAGAGAGCTACAGCGAGAGAATCAAGTAGATTGCGCAGGTTTAAATAAATTATCTATAAACTAGCCTGGGTGCCCGGTGTTACCTGGGTGTTTGGAGGTATGTGTTGAGCAAAAAAAAATAATAAAGTGGTAGTAGGCAGGCAGACAGGCAGGCAAGCTCGAACCTGTACCGTGAAGGAGGAAAAGGAAGCAAACCCCCCCTCAAAACGTGACTTCTTTGCCGTCAATCAAAAAGAGAGGATGACTTTCAAAAATATCGGCGAAAAAAGTGACCCCCTCCCTGTAGAAAAGTGCCCAATTGAGGGTGAAGGAATATTTTGATATTTGTCATCTGAAGGGTCATGTTTCAAACTGATACCGATCTTGTGAAAATCCATCGCTTCTGTCAAAAGTTTTAGGCAGACATACAAACATACATATATACATACATTTAAACAGACAGGTGAGATTTATATTATAGATGAATTACCTTAAAAAAACGTAACTATGGTTGTAAAAAGTGCAATTAATTACTGAAACAAAGTTACAAATTGAACGAGCGAGCAATTTACTTATAGGGCAAAAGTAGGTATGTTTGAATGGTACATTAGTATTCATTTAGCATGCTAATACCATTATTCCAGAATATAGGAATGGTCAGAGATTATCAAATAAAAAGGAGTGGAATTAATCTGGGGAGACTTTATTATTTTTGTAACGGAAAAGGGAAAGATTATGTTATGTCAACGAGTTTATGATCCAGTTACGAAGGGTGAAACTCCATATCTGTCCCAAGTGCAGAATAGCTCCCGGTGATGACTGGGAGCTGTAGGAGTACTAGTTATTTAGAAGGAAAAATAAGAAGTACTTCCTATAAAGGTGGTTGCAATTGTGATGATGTTGCTCCTAGGAAGTAATGTAGGATTTTATTATAACTACTTAATGCATTTAAAATAGTGTTGTAAAGTTACATAAGATAGTGACTAATAGACATTCTAAACTCCCCATGTTAAGAATGGCTTTTGGAATAAACACCACCAACTTCCCCTCTTTTTTAACAGGGGAGATTGGTGCTCAGAATCGACACCCCCAACATCCAAGTACGTCCAAGGATGGAATACTGTTGCCATATCTGGGCAGGGGCTGCTAAAAACAGCCTATCCTGCCTTGACAGAGTACAAAATAGACTTCGTGGCTTAGTGAGGGATGCCCTTTTCTCTACCCTGCAACCTCTCTCCCACAGAAGAGACGTTGCGAGCCTGTCCTTGTTTTATCGTTATTTCCATGGCAGATGCTCATCTGAACTCCAATCTATGGTCCCCCCTCGCCAATCTTTCACGAAAAACACCTGTCTAGCTGAATCCACTGTGAAAAATTTCCCCCACTCTATATCTGTGCCTAAATCAAAACGCAGATTCCATGAACAAAGCTTCTTTCTTAGAACTGCACGCCTGTGGAACTCTGTTCCATCTGCCTGCTTCCCTCCGGACTATAACTTGGTTGTCTTCAAGTCCAATGTTAACAAATTCCTAATGAACCGCCCCCTTAAGTAAACATATCATCAAATCTCCTCACTAACGTAATGTACTTGCAATAACCCTTATCCCTGAGTGGCTTCCGGGCCTTGATAAGTGGTGATCACTGTGTAAAAAAAATCCCCATGTAAAGAACAGCTTTCGGAGTAGACAGGGGGGGGTACAGTGATAATCATTGTCAGCATACCCACACCCAATGCTAAAAAAAAAAAAAAAAAAAAAATTATGGGTTGGCAGTGTACTTGCACTTTATTTTTTTGTGACAGAAAAGGGAAAGATTATGTTAAGTCAATGAGTTTATTATATAATCACTAAATATGTCTACAATTGCGTTCTATACTTACATAAGATAGTGGCTAATAGTCTAGACATAATAAATTTGTATGTGGCATCTGTTGTTGTAAACCTACGGTACTTTGGTTCAGAGGGGAATTTCGGCAATCAAAATACTATATAGGAGATATACTATACAGGGTGTTTCAAAAGTCTTGGGAACATTACAAATGCGTATATCTCATGAACTATTCCAGGTAGAAAAATGAAACTGGTGCCATTTTAAAGCTTGCTTAATCAAGTTTTTGGTCATACTAATGATTTTCGTCTTATGTTTCCAGGTGCAGTAATGTCATTCTCTAAACAAGACAAGGCATTTTGCGTCCTCCAATTTGCAAAGACTGAATCGTGGACATGTGTTCAGCGTGCATTTCGCAGGAAATTTTAAAAAGAAGCCCCTGAAAGGAAATCCATTGTCAGATGGCATGCTAAATTTGTGAAAGATGGGTGTTTGTGCCCAAGTAAGCGAGCAGGTCGCCCTTTAACTTCAGAAGATGCAGTTGAGCAAGTTCAGACAGCCTTTCAGCGGAGCCCCCGTAAATCAGTGAGAAGAGCCAGCAGAGAACTTCAGCTTGCTCCAGCAACTATCTGGCGTGTCTTAAGGAAACGACTGCAAATGGTACCTTACAAGCTCAAGTTGATCCAAAAGTTGAAGGACACTGATAAGCCACTTTGCCGTGACTTTTGCATTGCAATGCAAGAGAAGTTGGAAGATAACGGCTTTGATGACTGGCTTGTTTTTAGCGATGAGGCGACCTTCCATCTGAATGGCAAAGTTAACAAGCATAACACTCGCATATGGGGTACTGAGAATCCTCATGAACTTCTTGAGCACGAGCGAGATTCACAAAAAGTGAACGTGTTTTGTGCAATTTCCAAGAAAGGTGTCTATGGACCGTTCTTCTTTGAAGAGGCAACTATCACTGGTGAATCCTATCTCAACATGCTGGAAGACTGGTTAATGGCTCAGTTGGAAGAAGCAGAATCTGATGACTTCATTTTTTAACAAGGTGGTGCACCTTCACACTGGAGTCTTAGAGTAAGACAGTTTCTTAACACAAGGCTGCCTGGTAGATGGATTGGGAGATCTGGGCGAGGTGATGACGTTCTCATGCCCTGGCCTCCTAGGTCTCCAGATCTTACCTCGTGTGACTTTTTCCTTTGGGGCTTTGTCAATCAACAAGTCTATGTGCCGCCCCTTCCAAGAGATATTGACGAACTAAAGGCTCGAGTAACGGCAGTTATGGGAACCATTGACGTCAAGATGCTGGAACGTGTTTGGCAAGAAATGGACTATCGACTAGATGTCTGCCGTGTGACGAATGGTGCTCATATTGAGCAACTTTGAAGATTCCCCACAAAACTTGAAACTTTAACCTTTCCAACGGTACCAATTTCGTTTTTCAACTCCTAATAGTTTTTGAGTTATTAAAAATCGTTATGTTCCCAAGACTTTTGAAACACCCTGTATCTTATATATAAATTCCTTTAAATTCACACAAATGTTAGAGTGACAACTCAAAAAATGTATACTTTACTAGAGTTCCAAATATAATATACTAATTAAGTAAATGTTCTAAGTTTGTTTCAAAAACGTTTTAATACATACAGTTGTTTCTGCCCATTTTAAAACCTACATTCACTTGATAAGAAAACTCAACAGGTTCACATTTTTCTGTGAAAAAAAAGATAAAAAAGTTGAAAACAATTTTAAATGTCAACAGTTCTGTTTACTTAATCATTATTTGAATTTGAGGTTTTAATTTTCATGTAAAATTCACATTATATCTTTTATAAATATATTGAGTTTTGTTATCAAGAAAATGTACGAAGCTGTTCTAAAAGTTAAGCTTCCTATTTTTTTTAACTCAAAAAGTTGAAGAGCTACAAATACGAGAGTGGTATCATTAAAACGAGTGAACGTTTTGTACTCCAGAATTTATTTTTTTTTAACATAATCAACGTTATTCTCAATGCATTTTTGCCAGGAATTCAATGACGCATCTCTGAATAATAATTTATAAAAATATTATTGTTATAAAAAGCCTCTTTAAGAAAACGAAGATGACCTCTATTAAAGAACTAAGAAAAAGTGGCAAACCTACGCACATAATGTAATATTCCGACTTCCTGTCATTGAATACTCTGAGTGTTTACTATTTATGCTTGCTGACTTGAAATTTACAGGCACTTCAATTTTCCTCAATTTCTGTATTAATTTCTGGTAACCTGGAGGTAAAATACTAGCCTATGAAGTCAAGGATGACTTTGTGACTGAGTTCAAATCATATGACTATTAGTAATTATCACTTCATACACTGATGATTACATAAGCATGAAACACTAGTGTCTATAGGTATAAAAATAATTGCCAATACTTATTTAAAAAGATATTATCATTGTGAAGTCTCTTTTTAAGAAAATAAAGTTGAGCCTGCTTTTGGTAATTAAGAAAAAGTGGTTAACCTCATCGCAAATGCAACATTCCACCTTCCTGTCATTGAATGTTCTCTGACTGTTTACTATGTAAGCTCACTGATTTAGCATTTATAGATACTTAATTTCCCTTAATTCTTGTGTTAATTTCTGGTGATCTGGAGGTTAAATACCAACTTATGAAGTCAAGGGTGGCTTTGTGTCTGGGTTCAACCAGCAATGATTATCACTTGCATCACTTCCTACACTAATGATTGCATAAGCATAAAAAAATTAGTGTCTGTAGGTATAAACTAATTGAAAATATTTATTTAAAAAATATTAACTTTATATTTAATCATGCACACACACACACACACACACACACACACACACACACACAGCAGCAGCTGTCACTTCCAATACATGACTCAGAGTCTTCTGGGCAAATGAGAAGGAAAGAAGGGAGAATAACAGAAGATCATCAATGTTGGTTGGGGAGTGGGTGTAAGTGTAATATATATCGAAAAGGGGAGAAAGAATGTTGGAAAATAGAGGAAGTGGGGGGCAAATGTCCAGTTCCACATATGTGGCAAATGATCTATAATCTTTTCATCCAAAAAGTGTCATGGGTTTGAAGTGTTGATTACAAATTAAAACCTACCTGTAAAGTTAGGAAATGGTGTTTTATATCAATTGGATCAAATTTTAATGCTTGTATTTATATCTTTGCTGAGAGTTGGATACTATTTTTTTTCTTTAATCTAATCCATAAAATTAAGTCAATTGAATTTTGCATGTTAGACCTAGATAGCAATACATCTAACTAATCGATATTCGGTCCTAAAATTACCTAAAAAGTCAGGAATATATTAACTAAAAAACAGGAATCTATATTATATGTCTGTTTATCTGTCCATTTCATTTTTTCTTGGAAACTACTGGGTTGATATGACTGAAATTTTGTATGGACCTTTTTGATACGTATCTGTTCGATGCACAGTTAGTGATTAATAGAGATTAGTCACCAATAGTTGCAGCATTCACGGTGGTTCATCAGTTGGGCTGGCTCTTTCCAACAAGATCAGCACATCCCAAACACTGGTTGAGCATACATGGTGATCCAAGGCTGCTTCTGTTATGCATGCAAGCTATTCGTGGTTCCAGCGATGGATTACATAAAGGTGAAGACCCAAAATCAGTTCAGCATCCCGTTTCACCATCCTGAGCCAGGTTTTGAATTAGCCACCGTGATGTTTCTTGCAGCTTGGAAGTGGTGCTGGATTGATAACTGCATGGACAAAGTCACCTGGGTGTTATCAAAGGGTGTGACCGAACCAACAAATGGAGAGATTTTTGGAGGGAGTGGATTTTGCAGCTTTACTGTTGAAGATAAATTATTGCCAACTGACATGAAGGATGCAACGTAGAGAGTGATGGCCGAATACCTCCAATTTGAGTAAGTCACTTGTGCACATAGGCCAAGTCTTGCAGCCATAAAGAAGAATCATCCGGATGAGGATTTGGTAAATCCTGACTTTGGTGTTCAGCCTTATTTCTTTAAGAGACCAGAGCTGTGATCAAAGTTGACAGAAAGTAGTGCGAGCATTGGAGAATGCAGGCAAGAGAACGCATCCTTGTCGGACACCAGAGTGAATGTCAAAGAAGCAGGACTCCTGACCATACACATGGACTTAAATGCAAGTGGAGAGATAGCAGGCTTTGTGGTGACTTTCTGCAAGAACAATACCACATTTACTTTAGAAGTTTGGCATTAAGCATTCATTCTAAGTCAAAGGGCTATAACTTTTGCTCATTTTTAATAGGTTAAAAGACTAGTATATTAATTAAAAAAATTGTTTCAAACAAAGGGAAGTAACTATTTATTGACAAAGTTATAGTTATGTCTCTTTTTAGGATGGTGTTCACATGAAAATGATTCTGACTCAGTCAAAGTATTCTCTGGAAGTAAATAAATTGAATTTCATTATTTTATTCTTAACAACATGTGCTAACGATCCACAAAAAGAACTGACAAATCAGAATCAAATATTGATTTTATAGGAAAAAAAATTTGCATACTAGATATACACATGTATATATTAGTAATTTGCTGTGAATAATATATATATATATATATATATATATATATATATATATGAGCATGAAAAGTATTATGGTTAAGCTTAAACATGGAAAAGTAAAGGACTAGTTGTTAAAACAGAGAGAGAGAGGAATGGGGCTTTGGACTGTTCCAGGCCAAGTGGTTGTCTGTTGAGGTTAGAAGGGGTTTGGTTTGACAGATGTGTGAAAGAATAAAGAAAATTTGTGAATCATGTGATGTAACGGATGAAAATGAAGCTTTTGGTAAAATCACGTGGAATATGGTCAAGGGAGAAACATATCTTAAATGTAGCAATGCCAGTTACCCCACTCTGTTTGTCCGTCGGTCTTCTTCACTGCACTCAAAAAACTATTAATAATCAAATAAGAGAACCGGGCTTATATTTTAAAATCGTCTTATAAGTTGTTTTTATTGATTTAAAAGTAAAAAAAAAAAGCCGGGGACGTAAAGAAGAATTTATTTTATTCATTCATTTATTACCAACAAGCTCCAGGTAATATTTATTTATTAATGGGTTACCATTTATTAAGGCCAAAAGCTGTTCAAGGATAAGGGTTAATGAGATGAATAGATTGTCAGCTGAATGATGAATATTATGAAGATTAAAACTTATAGACGGAATTAACAAAATTTGATTACTTATAAAGATGGTTTATGACAAGAATTTGTTAATATTAAACTTAAGGATAACCATTTAGTTTGCAATGAAGCAGTCTCACTACCGTGAGATGCAAATGGGAAGTTCTCGGAAAGAAACTCTATTCATGGAAATTATGCTTGATGCTAAGCACATAGACGAAGAAAAGAAAGCTCTTTTCAATTATGGTAAGAAGAGGAGTTCTGCTGTTAAGGTTTTTGAAATAAAATGCTCAAGAACTATTTTTGGAGTAACTTTGCAAAATATGTCTAAGGCTTTTGTACGGTATGGCATGATGGTCTTCTCAGGAAAATCAGATCATACGATATCATTGGATATCACGGGAAAAAATACCAACTCTAGAGATTTATAAAGAATCGGAATCGGGAATTTAGTATGAAATCGGTAATTGAATTGGAATCAGGAATTTAGTAAGGAATCAATACTTGTATCAAAATCGGGAAAAATATTGGAATCATCCTATCACTAATGGAAATAAAGAAATCATATTAAGATTTCATTCAAGAAAGATCAAGTGGATGACCACCAAAAAGAAAGGTAGAGTACAAGCTGATTTTTGGGGTACAGCTTTAACGGTGATAACTCTGAATAGTTTGAGATCATCGATACAAAGTAAAAGATGGCCGGTATTTTGATGATTTATTTTAAATGCAAAAGTTTTTTTTTGTTCGCAATTTAAGGATGGGAGTTTGTTGAGGTTTCAGTGAATTTTGTCACATCTGTTGCCTATTCAATAGCGTTTTTTTCCTTTAACTCATAAGAAAGACAAAGAAAAAAAAAAAAAAGAGAGAAATGAAAAAAAAGAGGAAACAACATGGAAAGGAAAATCTTGCTGTTACCGTTTAAATATTAATTCCTTTGTTTGACCATTCACTCTGATAGAAAGACTTTTCTCATCAATTACCTATTTAAGGGTCCCTAAACAAGGGTGTAGGGAATGGTTGTGAGTGGCGCAATGGTAACCAATGCAGTCTATGAAGTAACCAAACAAAATTCAAATTTTGTTTTGAGCGAACAATCATATGTAATTGATAAAATAGATGTGCAATGTGAGTTTTAAACAGGTTTAGATCTGATGACCCCAGAGGAAGATTAAATCTGGATAATATAGGGAAATATGTTCTGAACCAGAAACTTTGTTGGCATGGCCATTTTAAAAGAATGGATGAGAGTTTGGGTGTTAGGAGATATTATTCCAATTCCGATACCCATAAAAGTTCTGATTTTTCTGATTCTGATTGATTGTCCCATCACTAGTAGATGTAGAAGTCCAGTTCACAGGGAAGGTCAAGGAAAAATCAAGAAAAGCGATAAAAATGTATCTGAAGGAAAGAGGGATGAATAAAGACCTGGTCAGAGATAGGTTAGTTTGGAAGTCGATTTCTAAAAGCCCTTCAATGCATGCCAACATGTAAAACGGATGTTTAACTGATAATGAAGATGATTAAGATCGGTGTAATATTCTTGGCATGAGTATGATAAAGAGTTGGATGATTATATTTATAGCCAGAGGTGATTAGAATGCTGTGTATATATATATATATATATATATATATTTAAATTGTAATTCAATGAATTTCAAAAATCTCTCGTTGAAATGAATTTCATATCAAAGAATTTTTATTATTCTAAGCAAGACAAAGAATGCTTTAGAAAGTTAATCTCCTTAACCTATAGGGTTTCGATGTCTACCATCTCATCAGAGGAGAGAAAATATTAGCAAATATTTATAAGGTATGCACCCTATTTGCTAAAGTCAGTGAGACATGGAAAGTCAAAGTCAAAATAATAAATTTATCAGAAGTCCTGTAGCAGGAGGATTTGGAAAAAGGATATGAAAGTTTTTTTAGATCCAGCTTGCTTGGTAAAATCCATGTTATGCGTTCTTTACATCCGTTTGGTAATAAGGTCCAAATTATATATATATATATATATATATATATATATATATATATATATATATATATATATATATAAAAAGATTGTGTGTGTGTGTGTATATATATATATACACACACACTGAATCTTTTTAAATATTTCAGTCAGAGCTTTTCTGTCTTGACACAAGAGAACTACACTCTGGTAACCCCGACTGGAATAATACTACCATTCTAAAGTTTTCAGATTAATCCTCTCCATGAAAGTATGCAAACGAGACATGTCCAAATGATATAGAAAACTGATCATCTCAACGAATGTTACCGATGCTTTTGTCCACTGCATCACTTATTCCCTAAGTTGGAGAATTAAGTTTAATTACTTAGTCATTAGTATCTCTCTCTCTCTCTCCATTCTCTCCAATAAAACCTTGAAGAACCCCAGCAAACGTCTCCTTTTGTTTTTCCTACATGAGAAGTTTTATTCATCTTTGTCAAACAGACAATTGCCGACCATTTGATAAAACAATCACGACCACACATGAAATGCGGCGA
This sequence comes from Euprymna scolopes, assembly GCF_053919585.1. Taxonomy (NCBI): domain Eukaryota; kingdom Metazoa; phylum Mollusca; class Cephalopoda; order Sepiida; family Sepiolidae; genus Euprymna; species Euprymna scolopes. The sequence continues at coordinate 31,423,305 of NC_136521.1, forward strand.
AGATAAAAAGCAATGCTGAAGTGAATAAAAAGACCAGCATGTATAAAAAGACTTATTTGGTTTATTGATTGCTTATGGATGAAAACAAAACAGAGCCATTGCAAATATCCGGGCATCAGATTGTTACAAATGTGTGTATTTTTATTAAGCATGCATTCTTTTTCTTTTGTACTGATCGTTCACCTATTATCAAGGCCTAGAATCCACTTAAGGATAAAGATTAAAAGAATCGTTAGTTGGATAATGATCGCTGGCATGAAGGATTGGAAACAGTGAATAGAATGAGTATAAGATTACTTAAGAAACTTTTCAAAGGGGACGGTTTAACAAGTATTTGTTTACATTAGACTTAAAGATGATCATACTATAGTCAGCTGAGAAGCAAACTTGAAATATATTGTTTCTTACATAGGATTTTCCGGGAAGGAAATTTTGTTCATGGTACAGAACGAGAGAGAATGTGGAAGGCTTTTTGGCATTTATGGATCTCAATAGTGAAGGAGTGGCATTTTGCTGCTTGGGTTGGTCGGGAGTATATCCTTTGATGAGGAAAGTTCATCAGAGCACATTCCATTAAAGTGTGCATGGAGATCATCCAATATGCTCCATTCACTTGCAAGATATTTTGCTAAGACATAAATAAAATTAATAGATTAAACAAGATTTGAATTCTGTTTGGTAACCGCAGTACCACTTGCAACCATTCTCCTCCCTAGGGACTCTTAAATATAGAAATGATTAGACAAGCCTTTTTTCCCCAACAAAATGAATGGCCAAACAAAAGAATTAATATTGATATGGTAACAGCAGGGTTTTTCTTTCTTTCTACCTTTTTCTTTTCTTTTTCCCTTTTATTTTTAAAATGATTTAACTGTTCATAAAAAAACTTTTAAAATGAACATCAGAGGGATAACCCACTTAAAATTCAAGAATATAATAGGAGTTATCTACCTTAAGTTTTATGCAAAGAAATAAAAATGAAAAAATAAAAACAACTTCACTGTATTCTGGGCAATGAAATTGGGAGATATTTGTCCTAAAATGCGTGAAATATCAAGGAGAATCTAATCACAAAAAATCATTGCAGAATCCAAAGTATTTATGTGAAAATAAGTGTTTGAATTACGTGATATACGTCTGTTGAAATGTGGGCAATGGTAGGTAGGTACATTTAATATGACGCGTTCGGTGGAAGAACAACCTAAGCGCTACTTGATACTTTTCACAAAAAAGAGGTTAAATGTTTGAAACAATGATTTTACTCGTAATTTCCTATTTTCCAGAATTATTTGAATATTAAACTTTTCCGGGTGACCTATTTTTACAAAACATTTTTCTTGCAAGAACGTACATCTTCAAGTCTGCACTTTCCTACAATGGATTTTGAAGAACTACTGACAAATTCTTTTTGACTGTTTCGCTTCCGTTTTACTGTTTGTCTTTCCCACTGGTCAACATTTCTTGTACTCTTTCTTCAAGTCATATTTGAAGGGACTTACAAAATTAAATTTTTTAGATGTTCGACTTTAATGAACAGCAATGGTGTTAGTGCCGATTGATTTGCAAGTCTGGAAAAATCAAAACAAACATAACATAACTAGGTAAAGAATTTTTTTAAATTTGGTCTTAAATATCCACATTTCAACAGACGTATATCACGTAATTCAAACACTTATTTTCACATAAATACTTTGGATTCGGCAATGATTTTTTGTGATTAGATTCTCCTTGAGATTTCACGCATTTTAGGACAAATATCTCACAATTTCAACTTTTGGCACTTATGTCGTACTTCTACTGAACACATTGTATATATTTAAAAACTTTACAGTAGATCAGAAAAACATTGATACCATCGATTTCAAATCTGATATAAGGGGACCACTTTATGGTTGAAAAATATCAGATTTTCTTCTATTTTTAAACCATAAACTGGTCTCCTTATATTGGATTTGAAACTGATGGTAATAATGTTTTTCTGACCTTCTGTAAAATTTAAAAAAATATTATGGTCTGATATTGAATTTCTTCTTTATAATTAAGTATTTTGCTGTTTTTTTTTTCCTGCAAACGCCACATTGTGTGTGTGTGTGTGCAAATACACACAGGATATTAATTTTCGAGATGTTAAATATGAAGTCAAGGACTCGAGTTGGATTAGTTTTAAAGTTTTTTTTCTCTCTCTTTTTCCTTTTCTACCCTTGCTTCGATTTCTTTTCTTTATTTTCCTAGCATATTATTTCTGTATCTTCTATTTATTTATATTTTCTTAGTTCCTCATTATTTTATTTCCCTTCTTCCATTTTTTTAATTTTATTTTCATGCTCTTCTTCATTTATCTCCATTATATCACCCATCCTCTAAATTTCTCATTTTTAATCTAAATGTCTTTGAAATCGGTGTTTTCTTTTTACCCTTATCTTTGTATAAAGCCAGCTTTTCTCCTCTACTGAAGAGAAGATTTTAGCCTCAAAATATCATGGTTTAAGAGTGTTTTTTTTTCTTTTTTCCCCTTACTTTCATACCTATTGACCTGATAATATAATAAAGTTCCTATGTAATATTACTGTTTATCTTTTTAATTAATTAATTTATTTATTCTCTCTCTCTCTTAGATATATAATATAAAAATAGCCTGGACAGGTTCATAGACATTCTCAGGCAATTGTAATAAACCAACCCCTTCCTAAAGAGGAAAGGCAAGGCTTAGGAGAGTGGACCTCCTAGGATTACCCAAGATATATAGATAGATGAAGGCCACCAAAAATGGCCAATCTCTGTTGGATTGATTGTTGAGAATGTATTATCAACTGGTATTGGATGGGGTATTGGAATCAGAAAAAATTGTACCTGCTTTCTGATGCAAAAAAACGATTCTTATAATTGTTGTTTTTTTTTTGTCTTTATTTAAAACTTTATTTTCCATTACTCGTACTAATGATAAAATGCTGAATATTCTTTCGACCACCTAAACTATCTATAGATAACACAAATACCCCAGTGTATTTTCTTACATTTGTGAAAATATAGGCATATATTACATGGACTCTTATGATAATCCGGAAATAATAAACAATTGTATAGCTTAATATTTAGAGATTTTAAAGAAATCAGAATCAGAAGTGTATCGGAATCAGGAATTTAGAACAGAATCGGTAATTGTATTGGAATCAGAGAAAAATATTAGAATCATTCCATCATTAATTTATCCACATACATGTTTCATCCTTACAGAATCGTCAATGTGGAGATAACTCTTTGGTCGGTCATACAATTCAAACCCTCGACACAAGTCACATTTTGAACAATTGGATAAGAATTATATCTACTAATTGCAGAAACTAGTATTATCGAATAAAACCAGTTTGACAAATAAAATTTAAATGAATCCTGACTCACGTCGATGGAGAAATTGGGTGAATGGTTGTTTAAGTTGAAATTTCATTTGACCTTCCTCCTTAAGAAATTCTTCAAGCCTAACATCACATGATGCCACTCCTAGAGCTGCCACGATTATGTCAACAAAAAGAACAAATGCTGATTATTCAATGGGAAATTATAACTTTAGTTTCAAACTTTGTGGTCGATAAAGTTTACCGATGGAAAAAAAAAAAATCATATTACGACTAACTTGATATAAAAGCCTTCTGGCTGGACCTTCAAAGACACAAGTTTGAATTTTGTACAGGTTTCTTTTTTCTCTTTGTGATTTTTCTATGTTAAAGTTGCAGTATAGATAACAGCCAAGAAATCGAATGAACATATATATATATATATATATATATATATATATATAGTAAATTATAAAAATATATATGACAATTAAGCTACACAGAATATTCTGTGTTTCATTCTCATGAGAAATCGTCAGGCTTATGCAAAGAGTTGTGGTTACTTTGCATTTTTTATATACACACAGTCTATTTGAATGTTTAGTTAGCCAATCAGCTTCCTAGTTCCCATATATATATATATATATATATATATATGCATGCAAAAAATAACTTATCAAACTAATTAAAATCTAATTTTTTACCGACCTGTGTATTTTAAATATTCTGAAATTGTTTTCAGGCTGTTATTTTTTTTAAAATTAAATTTCATTCTAAACTTCTTTTTTTATTATGACAAACAAGAAACAAAATGGCTGCTTGGCCCTTAGTTATTGGTGAGGCTTATTCCTTAAAAAAACGTTAAAAGAAAATAACTTACCCTACCACTAACCCTTCCTGAACTTATAGCTAGAAGTCATTTTCTTTACTATCTTTTGAACCTAAAAATATCCGAATTTAAGCGACCACCTAAAACTTTGTTTTTTTTTTTTTTAAAATCGACATATTTTTTCCTGTGTTTCAATAATTCAGGGATTAATCTTACAATCAGTTTCCACACTTTAAAAGTACACAGGTCGGTAGAAAATTAAATTTTCTTGTATTTGGTGAAAGTTATTAGTTGTAGTTTTTCCTCCTTGATAACTATAATACCACCTTACTCTTTCTGTTTATATTAACCCAATTGAGTAAAAATAACTGTTTATTTTACAACATTATCCATGCAAACATAATTTTAACAACAAAAAAAAAAAAAACAGCATTATGCATACTGTCGGAAATACACTGAAATATTTATTTTATATATAAATTAGCCTACCTACCCAGCATTGTCTGTGGTGGAATTAAATTTGTTTTAGCTTCTACAAAATTATTTTGTCATTTTTAAAACGTATATTGAAAATAAAAATAATTTTTTGTTGCAAGGGAGACCTATTTTTCAATTAAAATTAAAGTTATTTCCTTTGGTCAATTTGATTTTTTATGAATAGATGTTTCATAATAGAAATCGTCTGGACATTATTTAACAAGTATAATTTGAAAATTATGAAAACGAATGTAATTTTTTTATCATTAAATAATTAAAATAATTTTTTTCTGAGACTTATTGTCAAAACAAATTATTCATAGAAGAATAAATTTTCAAATTAAACTTGTAAAATGATATTTTCAAAGATGTGACCAAAAATTTGTGCTAACCATGCAACCAACATTGATTCAAACTTTACAACAATTGTCAACAACATCGGGCGTGGATCTTTCTTCTATCTACGAGGGGGGGGTCAACTTTTCAGGTTAATACCACCAAGAAAATAAATGGGGAAAAACACTAAGACTTCTTCTATGAATAAATTGTTTTAACAATTAAAGTCTCAGGAAAAAAATTATTTTAATTAAAAAAAAAAATTATGACATTATTTGTTTTTTAAGTTAAACTATTAATAGCATTTTATTGTTGAAGGAGATTAGTTTTGCACGGTTTAGTAGATTTTTTTTACAATAATTATTTTATTATGGGAACATTCACTTTTGTAATTTAATAATACAAACGTTTGCATTAGCGTTTCTTATAAATAGAGATGTTGGACATACTCATTCACAATATTAATAATAATGAAGAGAAGTAAACAATTGAATATTTTCCATATAAATTTTTGCATAAATGTATCCCGTTTTTTAGCCATATTGCCAATCATGATGAAGCTTCCAATAAACTAGAGACGAAATATTGATTCTTAAATATTTTTTTTTTTATGCTTTGACTTTAAAAAAATTATTTTTTTTAACTTCTATTCGTTCACCCTAAACAAATATGCAAGGGATTAGTTTAGATTAGGGGCCAGATTTATAGGCAGCTGTGCAGTGAAATGATTGTTCACATTACATTTAAATTTCTGTGTTGGTACAATTAGGGGAACAAAGAGTAAGAAGGGAATTTTAAAGGCATGTGGTTCAAGGAAAGAAGCTATTACATAAAAAAGCCTTCCGGCATCTGAGAACCTCTACAGTGAAGGGGTGTGATTTTGCTGCTTGTTGGGGCTATTTATGTTGAGGGGGTATGAGTGCAATAAGTTCCTTGGAGAACATTCCATTGAAGTACTTGTATAATTTGGAAATTTTAACACCAATTAATAAATATTCCTCAAATTTCAGTTTTTTTATAGGGCTTTATTCTATTTTTAAAAATTATTACTAGGTTACAAATTATCAAGATCAATAGTTACTTGAGGATAATGGTTAATTAGATCGAATAATTATTAACTGAAAGATGAGGAAAACTATGGAAGTACTAACATTGATCGATGGTATGAAGTGTATCTGATTACTTATGGGGCGATATAGGAAAAAATGTTTATAGTGGATTTGGAGGCATAATATGGATGTAATCTGAAAATGAAAATATTATAGATTTGCATTGAATTTGTATCCATTGTCATTGGACACCAATTAAGCAAAATTCGTTAAATTTCTATTTTTTCTTAAGTCCTCTTAAGCTTAAGACTTAAATGTTAGATATTTTCTAGAATCAAAATCATGTAATGGATTTTAATCAAAATTCGGATAAGGATTCTAAACATAAGATTTAATTGCATTATATCTTTGTTTTAATTTTCGTAGGAGGACAGAAAGGTGATAAAAAATGGTCTGTTTGAGGAATTAATTTTACCCATCTTGGGATGGGTATTCTTGTAACTTCTAGTTTTGTATAAATTCATTCTGTTTTTAAGTTAGGAATTATTATTTTTACTAACTTCAAACTGGTTGTTTTGGTTTCATGGCCTATCAACATTTTTTGTGGGTTATTTAATGTTAAATCCAGTCATTTTGGAAACAGTTTTTATGCTTCAAGTTATTTATATCTTCAAATATTTATTCATGGTGTTTGGTTTGATTGTTTTGTCAAGGAAATTATTTTTGTTTTAGACGTTGAAGAACATGATCAAGTTTTGCAAATGGAAAGGAAAACAAACATTGATTGTGCATTTTAGGTCAGGAAATCAGTATCTTTAGACAGCCTGATCTGATAACACCAGATAAATTCAAATTGGAGTTCATCGTCTGCGAAAGTATCCATTAGATTAATCATGTACACCATTACCCCTCTCCCAAAGTCAACCAAAACTAACAAAAAAGTTTTGGAAGAAGAAAGCAAATAAATCAGAATCAAGTTGGTAGTAAATCTGGAAATATCCATTATTTTGATTAAACTTATATTTAGAGTTGGGCTAAAAATGTGCGCGTGAGGGGACTAATTTTCACAAAGAAAACCTGATCCGTTCTCTAAGATACATCAATAATCGGTGTGTTTCTGTTTGTATTATTGGTGTTCATTAGACTACGGTTCTCATCTTGAGTGTTATTTTCACAATATTTCGATCTATGTAACCTCCTACTTCCTTCAAGTGTATCTTGTCAAACTTAGGAATCTTTCTGTTGAACTTAGAAATCTACATAGAATTTTGAACGGAACTTTTTTTTTTTTTTTTAATCCAGAGGTAGCGGGCTCTCATTCTGGCAGCCATGACTTGGTAGAAGTTTTAAGTAATTCGCAATTGTATTTTGAGTATCACCCACAGAGGATTGAACCTTCAACATGCAGAAGAATGTAACTTTACAACTGAATTTTATCAAGTACTTTATCCACTACACCATGGGTCCTTGTGGAACAGATACACCCGAAGAAGAAGATCGAAGGTTACATTGACTGAAATAATACTCAAAACGAGAACAGTAATCCAAAGAATTCAAACAATACAAATAATCAATCCTCATCTCAAAAATTCAGAAACGGTGTGTTCCTATTTACTTGCCCCCACCATCCCCTGCCAAAAATAAGGGGAGGCACTCTGGATTAGAACAAAAATAAAAAACTGCCTCACTCTAGAAGGAGTTCTTCTTCACTGATCAAGGGCAGAAAAGGTAGAGTGTTGTATCAGAACAGACACTACACTTTGCTCTTTCTAACCGAAAGACCAATTTATTTAGTCAAACAAAAATTTATTTAACTTAGGTATTTCGTCTTGTTTGATTTTGCGGGATGGGAAGGGGAGGTTGAATGTCATTCTTTTTGGTAGCAAAATCTTTGACTGCTCCAGTCTAGAAGGATTTCTCCTTCACTGATCAAGATAGTACACTTTGTCCTTCCTAGCCAAAAAGGTCTCAAGATACATACATTCAAGCCATCTGTTGAATGGTGAAAAAGATATTCCAAATTTAAGACATTTTTTTTTTTAATTGTATTCTTTTTTACTTTTGTTCACCTCAATTAAGATATATTGCCACTGAAACAATGATCTGTGACACGAGCCACATTTTTAAAGTGTTAACCTGAATGGGGAGCTGGGCAGCAAGACGTTTGTTCATATTTAACCCTCTTATGAGTCTACCACATCTAATAGTAAATGATACTAGATGCAAAACTGGTTTTATTTGCAATACAAAACAACAGCACAAACAAATTGACTAATATGTGCACGAGAAAATGTAAATTTTCAATAGGCGAGTGGTCAACCTTATTACTAATTAAAGATGGCCGCCATCAAAATTGTTTTGGACATACAATGAAAGGTTAAGCTTGCAGAGCCATCTTAAAAATAGGTTTAAAAAATCATTTTTTTTATTTACAAAAAAAAAAAAAAATATTCAGCACTCTGAGGTTTAAATTTTTGCACGTGGTTACAGTTGGGAAGGGAATTTCAAATACATATTAGACATCAATTAAAATATTCCTCAAATTTCAGTTTCTTTGGTGTATTTCTTAAGGAGCATAATATGAAAAATTCAAATATTTCAGATTTGCATTAAATGTGATTCATAATCATTAGATAGCAATTAAAGAAGATTCCCTGAGAGAAGCTTTCAAATTAGAAAATCTTATGGCAAAAGAGACCTCTTCGGTGAAAGCGGGGGGGGGGGGGATTTTTTGTCCCAATCTAAAGTAACTTTCGGGGAGCTACATTTTTCCCATTAAAAACCGATCTGATGCCTAACTTTGCATTTGTGAAAAGGTAAGTGAAGGACTGTAATGTTTTCAGCAAATCCTCAGTCATGCAAGGGCCAAAATTCTTTTTTATTATCTGACTTAAGAATTCAAAATTAAATTTCAATAGTCAATTGTTGTGGTGGCCACCTTACAGATAATAAAGAACTCTTCCGCTTACTTTAAAAACTGGAAAAATATGCCTCTCATTGTTATGCACACTTTGCAGTCGGACTGATGTATAAATGCGATCTTTATTTGCTTTTCTGCTCAGTATATTTTGTTTCCACTAAATACTGACTTTCTTCCAGACCACTTCCGGTTCACAACACTAATAAAATTGCATTTTTAGTGACTTTTTTTTTCTTCCTTCAATTGGAAAAGTTATGTTTCTTAACTAGCCAATAAAAAATGTTTTCTTCATTTCAATTTTAAAACAAATCAGAATCTTGGAAGTTTTTTTGTAAATAAAAATCGATTGTTGAAAATAATGATAAAATAAGTTGAGATAAGTTATTTCCCTTGATATGACAAGTTGTCATCCTCAAGTTAAATAAGACCCAAATTTCATGGTATTGCATTGCATCTAACACTCTTCCAGCACACCAAACAAAAATACCAACTGGAATATCTTAATAATTATAGTCCAGAGCCACATATCACTTTTTTTTTTAGATGACCTCCAGATCGTTTTTTCTATATTATGGGATAGCAGGTCTAATACTAATATTTAGGCCGCAAAGAAGGTGAATAAGTGTACCTATTTACTATGCCTCCCGACGGGACAGAGTTAGACACCAGGGTCGTTTTTCAATGTGGAGAAAAGGTACTAAAATAAAAATTGTCTCAGTAGTGAAGGACTTCTACTCCGCTGAAAGAGAACAAGAAACGTGTAGGGTTAAGCTATTAAACGATAGCACAAACCAAAATGGTGATACCCAGGTAATTTTGTCTTTGATGATCATACAAATTCTTGTTGATTGTACGCAGATTAAACGATCTTGGCCTGTATATAAGCAAGTCGTTTGAAGAACAGGAGAGTTGGCTTTTGAAGAAAGGGACCCATAGACAGGTGCTACATTGAAGAGTGACATGTTGTTGGAAACAGAGAGGAAAATCAAGTTAAAAGGTGATGCGAATTACGTCTGACTCTAGAAAAGAGGCTGCTGTCAATTTCTATCATTTTCAGTGAGGGAAATCTGAATCTTCAGGAAGGTCAAAAAGTCAGTACTTCCACTTGAAACAGCATTCCTCCAGAGCGGTTTAGGTCTATCCATCCTCGTCATTGCATTCGTCATAAAAGCCAACCCAGTTTGACGAGTTGAAGTTAACAAATGGGATATTTCTAACTATTCACTCTTTGAATCATGAACTTTGTAGACATTAAGGCTCAAGTTCGGTTCCAGGTCAGCTTTAACTGTCATAAGCCAAGCTTTTCTTTGTCCACTACAAAACCACTAGAGTCTAAGTTATTGTTAAAATGACTTGTTTTTTGTTGGCTGAGTTATAGTATTGTGCAGTTCTAGGAGGTATAGCCTCCCAGGCTTTGCCATCTCATCTTTTGAGAAGGGTTAATTTATTTCTATTCGCCTGAGGTGCCCTTACCCAGGAATGCCAGTAGAGCTGCGCAAGCATTTTTTGCAAGCTAAAGTGCTTCTTCCCTAGGGTGCTAACTTTTCAAATCCTACTTTCCCGACTTTTTGTCACATCTTTCCACCGTGGGAGGGAGAGAAACATACACATAACTTTTGCCAACTCTCTAGGGAAGCTGGGACAATTGATTCATGGATTAAGTCTCAATTGATGATGGAGAGCATGACTCACTCTGGATATGATACTTATTTGATTGTCCTGCAATTTTCTAAATTACAGGTAATTATTGTATACCAATTTGGTTGCTTATCCTTTTGCATGGGATTTGAATTTCACTTCATTTTAAGTAGATTGTTTGTAGGTCATGTCGAACTGAACCAGATTTACTTTCTGCGTTTCTATTGTTAGAATTAGGAGATAACTTCATGTGTGCTTCTCTGCACATGCATTATTGCTCGCTTCAATATAGCTTCTTTTTCTTTTAGACAGAGAATCACTGCTTATCAAGGCCCAGGGGCTACTCAAGGATAAGGGTTAATGAGTGAATTACTGTGATAAATGGCAATGGCAGAAAATGATTATTTACAAGGACGGCTCAACAAGAATTTGTTTACATTGGACCACATTATAGTCAGCTGGGAAGCAGTCCCATGATATTGTGTTCCACACACAAGGAGAGAAGCTTTCCTCATGGAATCATTGTTTAGTTTTAGGCACGGATAGAGTGCAAGAAAAATTGCTGACAATGGTTTTAGGTAGAATCATAGATTAAAGCTCAGCCGAGCCACCCCGCACCAGATTTTGAAGTTTCACAATGATACATTGAATTATCATTTTTTCAATTTTATTTATGTATTTTAAATTTTGTTCATCCCCAACTGGAGCATAAGAAGCTATTGTGATAAGGGCCAGATTTATAGGGGGGACAATCTGGGTTAGAAGCTGGGCCGCAAAACATTTTGGAATGTTTGAGCTGATGATTGATAATTTGCATTACAAATCAAGACATCTACCTGGTCATGGCTCATGAAACCGAAGAAAGCTACCCCTAGGGATTGTTGCATAAAGACCATGTTTCTTACAGTGTATGTATAAAAGACAGCTCTGCATGTTTTTGGTGCATACAAATGCATATTTTTCTCTATGCTTCTATTTTCTTTTCGACTGTACTTTTAATGACACCAAGGTTACATACAAAGTGTGACTGTGTTATCAAATAAATCACACTTGGTGGAGAAAGAGATGGAGAACTGGTGGCGACAGACAGATTTGTAATGTGCATCTCTGACATCTGTCTGTGACTGTTACTGTTTCTAAAAAACATTTTTTTATTATGATTGTATAACTCTGAATTTATTGTTAATTTGTTTAGTATCAAATGTTTCAATCTTGCATCATAGGTCAGAATCTGAGCTGCTTTTGCCAAACTTGCTCTTTTTGGGACATCCGGCATTACCCAGGAGTTTGGTTGATTCAATTTATTCCTACATTGCCTGACTATTATTTAATATGGATTAAATAATGGGTTCTGTTTGAAAATCCGTACAGATTCTCAAATTTGACAAAATGCATCTGAAGATTGGATTCAGCTGAAACATTGTGAAAATAACATCCAAAATGAGAAGAGTCCAAATATTCCAAATAATACAAAGCAAGATGTTTATTCACAGTACATTATATTTTTTGTATGTTGATTGATACAGTCAGGAAAGAGGGAGCAGAGAGGAAATTTCAAACCAAATGATGCAAAGAAAAAAATTATCAGGATAGAAAATCTTCCAGCATCTAAGAATTTCTACTGTAAGGGGTGTAATTTTGCCGATAAAGTTGCGGTTTTCTTTGAGTGGGTAAATGTATAACAAGTTCATTGGAATACATTTTGTGGAAGTAATTTTAAAATAAGCACAGAGATGCAATACTGTGCTAATGTGACAGAGGTTGGGGTTTGGCAGACAGTGTGGAGTCTCAACTATTTATTGAAATCTAAAAATCAACAAAGGAAAATAAAAAAAAAAAAGCTTAAATAATTTATTTGGAACTCCAGCCTCTTCTTTTCTTGACTTACACATAAAGCTGACACTATGTGGTCTGTTCTCTCCTTCCTGCATTTGTCATGTGGTCAGCACCCCCGCCTCTATTGGCCTGTTGGCTTTGCTACTTCTGGCTTTTAGTTTTTCATATCTATATAATTATAAAAAACAGATCAGCTTGCTTGCTTGGCCATTTAAATTGTCCATCCGGTTTGTGATTTCCGGTTTCAAAAAATTTGTCTGCTTACCTATTTCATGGTCGCCCTGTCTTAATTCCGATATTAAAAGCCACTGCTGCTATTCAAAGCATAAACAAGGTCAAGAATATTTTTTTGCTTTAACATGTTTTCTTTTTAAATGTAATTTAATCCTGTTAAGTTAAAAAGAAAAAAATACTGATTTAAATATGAATATAAAATCTGTCTATCTATAATCATAAAACTCAAATCGTTTTGCTTGCTTGGGCGTTTAAACTGTCAATCAGGTTTGTGACTTCCAGTTTCAAAAAGTTTGTCTGCTTACCTACTCCATGGCCACCCTATCTTAAGTCCAATATTAAAGCCACTGTTGCTATTCAAAGCATACAACAATATTTTTTGTTTTAACTTATTTTAACGAGTTTTGCTTACAAATAAATGTAAATGTTAAAATAAATAAATAAATAAAAATAACAACTGAATTTAATATAAACATAGAATCTATCTATTACATAATTATAAAACTCAAATCATCTTGTGTGCTTGGACATTCAAACCGTCCATCCGGTTTGTGATCCGGTTTCAAAAAAATTTGCTTACCTACTTCATGGCCGCCCTATCTTCAGTCAGATATTAAAAACCACTGCTGATATTCAAAGCATAAACAAGGTCAAAAATATCTTTTTAGCCTTTACTTATTTTAATGTGTTTTCCTTACAAAAAATGTAATTTAACCCTGTTGAGTTAAAAAAAAAAGAAAAAAAGGATTTAAATATAAATATAAATACACAACTATAATAATATTATAACCATATTTACTGCTTTTAGTAGCACTCCTGTGGATTCTGACAATTTTTTTTTTTTTTCATGCCTTACTTAAAAAATACTTTCTCTTCAAGGACGGAAGAAGGTAGAAATTTGGTTTTAGTAGTGCTTTTAGTAGGGCCTCCTTAATTTTGAATTAGTGCTTGCAGTAGAGCTCTGGAGGCTTCCTGAGTTTTATTTTTATCACTCATCAATTAAAAAAATGTTTTCTCAAAACAATAAAAGACAATATACTCACAAAATAACTTTTTATTTTGAACATTTTTTATCTTACCCTTTAAGGACCAATGGGTAGACTAAATAAAAAATAATGATGGGGGGGGGGGGGAAGAACTTTTTTCAAAGTGAAAAGTTGCAAATAAAAAAATAATAATGCCGGGGAACCAATGAAGGAGCCAATGTCAAATTGGGTCTGTAAATCGGTTCTGAAAATGGGGGATCGATTTACTAGCATGTTATGTGTGAAATTGAACCCCCTTCCAAATCTTTAAATATTGATTTTTTTTTTATATAATCGTGTAGGCTTAGTGTCCAATAATCCACAGAAATAGTTCCAAAACATAAGTTCCAAACATTGTAGAAACACTTCAAAATGTGTGTTGTGGGGGTGGGGGGACTTTTCATTTTTTTTAAAGATTTGCTTTGAAAAGTTTTCACCGATAAATATTACTTAATCGGTTAATTATTATTTCCTGATATTTTTAAGGTTGTTAACGCACACACACACACACACACACAAAAAAAAAAAAAAAAAAAAAACTAAGGTGGTGCTGTACGATGCCACACTCTCTTATATTTTTTTTTTGTTTCGTTTCTTTTTCAATTTTTTTTTTTCAATGGATTACACCCCTCTTAGATAAAGGATTTTTCCTTTAATCTAAGGGTGATGATGTTAAAACCTTTATTATCGAATGTATCCCATATTGTTTTTGCTGGTCACCATGTTTGTTTTCATGCACATGTGCATTCAATTTTTGCACGTGAGATTGCATATTGTTTTCACTGATCGCCACGTTTGTTTTCACGCGCACGTGCATTCAATTTTTGTATATTTATAAAGTAATTCTGTATACTCACTTGCATTTTTATACATTAATTCTGTATATTCACTATTCCATAGCTAGCTATAACAAATACTGACCCAACAGGTTGCGGGTAGTCTAGTATATAATAAATTCAAGTCACTTTATTTCTTGAATTTTGTCACCGATACATTCTTTCCTACAAAATCAATATTTCATTGTGAATAACCAGTTATTCTTGTGAATAATATCACCATGTTCTTTAGAACAATAAAATGAAATTAAATTCAATTTCTTTCAGAAAATACTTTATCCAACAAGGAATATTTGTCAATAATGCAATCTTTGTTATCAGCAGTAAATTTAAATCAAAATTGATACTTTCCTTCTCAGCAACAAATTTATCTACTAGTACCAAATTATTGCATTTTATTCATAAGTTAAATAATATATTATTTACTATAGACACAAAGGTACAAAAAATTAGGGGATCTTTTAATGCTTTTACAGTTAATAGCAGCATAATGTGATGTCGCATGTTTATCTAATCAGGGTCCAAATAATTTCATAACGTTTCTTTTCTAGTTAGGCAATACAGTGTTGATTGCTCACATTATTTAGATTTTTCAAATTACTATTCTCATCTTGAAATTATTTTCACAACGTTTTGGTTGATGTAACCTCCGACCTTCATCAGGTGTATCTTGTTGAACTCTGGAATCTTTCTGCTAAACTCAGGAATCTGAAAACTCAAACCACTCAAAATACAATTGCAAATTACTTAAAACTCTTACTCAGTCATGGCTGACAGAAGAAAAGTATGCTACTTCAGTGGATTAAATAAGGGGTCCCATTCAAAATTTTGTGCAAATTCCCAAGTTCAACGGAAAGATTTCTGAGTTCCACAACATACACCTGATGAATGTCAGAAGTTACATTGATCGAAACATTCAAGATGAGAACAGAAGTCAAAAGTATCGAAATAATAAATATGGTTTCGGATTAAAAAAAAAAAAAAACGCCCAATGGTAGAAAAAATTTCTATTCATTACTTTTTCAATATTACAGTAAACACTTCATATTTAACATCTAAGGCGAGTAGCTGTGTATAACTTTTCTGGAATGAAGACATAAGACGGTGCAATTTTTTCAACTTTTATTTATCACTCCTAAAGACTCATTCATTCATACATTCCAACAGATTACAATGGTTGTCCCTAACACACATTAATTGACATATTGATACCTATGCCAATAAGTCAGGAAGACTTGAGTTTCTGTATGGTCTACACTTAAAATATTAAATATTTCAGTACTAATTTAATCAAGTTTTTTTTTTTCTCCATCTAAAAAAAAAAAGAAACTCCCTTTGCAGGACTCTACAGATAAATTTATCTTAAGTAGACCTTTAACAACAAAATATTTGTGTTTACTAGCCAATTAGAAAAGTTACTAGCCAAACCCATATGATTTTTGGAATATGACATGATATTCAAGAGTGATTGACTCTCAAAAAACACCTTGTATGAGTTAAGCCCCTGACTGAAAGTCTCATGACAAAAACTGTGTAGATGAGATTTCATGCAAATGCAGAAAACTATCCGAAGGTGAGACTGGTCGCCCCCTAAAAGTAAGGTCAGAAGAACACCATAAAGCCGTGACATGGGGAGAGGTCGAAAAGTCGGTACTAGTTGATCATAAATGGAAAGAAAAAGAAACACACTTTGTGGAATGAGGTCAAAATAATTGACAGGGATGCAAGGTGGAGGCACTTAAGGATGCAGCACATATGCTAAAAAAAAATAAAAATTACTAAGCGGACCAAGCCTAGAATTTAGTAACATTTGGGAGCCTCTAATTCAAACATTGTACACCCTTAAAATTTCAGTGATGGAAGGGAGATAATCCCCTGTCGATCTTTATTAGAGTTGCCTTCTCTTTGTCAACCAATTTTTCACAAATATGAAACAATAACCATAAAATAGAGACTAACTTGAAGAATACAAAAATCCCAACCAGTAACTTTTCTTTTCCGAACAACAACCAACATGCCTGAGGACAGTCGAAGTCTAATTCGGCCGAAACGTTGCACAAAAAACACTTAAGATGAGAACAATAGTCTGATTAAAACAATATAAACAATCAGCCCTCGTCTTAAAAATTCAGAACTTGGAAACATTTGTGTTGATATTGGGCCTGTTCTGTAGGTAAAATTCAGTTCTAAGTGACACTCTTCTAGAGGTTGAAGGTTCAATACTCAATGTGGGCAATACTAAGAATACAATTATGAATTACTTAAGACTTCTACTCGGTCATGGTTGACAGAATAAGATACCCCTATGGATTAAATAAAGGATACTGTTTGAAATTCCATACAAATTCTTGAATTTGCCAGAAAGATTCCTTGAGTTCAATGAGATACACCTGAAGAAGGTCAGAGGTTACATCAGCTGAAGCGTTGTGTAAATAATACCCCAGATAAGAACAGTATTCAAATACAAACAAAATTTATTTTAAGCTTTGATCACAAAAAAAAAAAAAAAAATCTGTTTACTTCATAAAAAATATTTAGTTTTCTGCAGATATTTAAATTAAGTACACTAGAATACATTTTGACTTATAATAATTTATTTCAAAATCTGATTAAAAAAGGTTCACAACAGGTTTCAACAGGTTTGAATAAAACTAAATTGAACTAAATATAACCTACATTACGACTCCTTTACACCTAGCAACCAGGTTTCGAAATTCATAATTAGTTAAGAGTGAACCCTATACATATATAAACATATACTTAACTGTATACAAGGGTTGTACCAAAAATAAAGCCTCCTATATATTTTTTAAGTAAAAAAGTTGAAGAACTACAAAGACAGGAGTGGTAACATTAAAACAAGCCACTTTTTGTGCTCCAGAATTTTTTCTACATAATCACGATTCTTGGTTCATTTTTGTGATGCACGTCCATGACAGGAGTTGCTTTCTTAGAGTTTCACACCATCAATATTTGCAACAGAAAGATGAAACTTTCAAGTCATGAATGCATAAGTTTAATCATCATAACAATGCAATTTGCAATCCACTCTGATCCATTTGGACGGAAAAAAAATAAGAGGCATTACTTCCAAAGAACGTCCCTCATATAATAGAGGTAAATAAATAAAAATTAAATTAAATTCATGACAACAACGGTTGTGTATTTATCTATATTTCTTTTATCAAAGAAAATATATTTACAAAAAAAAAAAAAATAAATGAATAGGTTTTTAATAGAAAAATAGTTAATATGAAATGAAAGAGGGATTTTGAGTGAAACTTAAAATGAGATTCATTCGCCACCTGGTGAAGGAGGTGGGTGATATTATTATTAAACCACTCTAAACAGATTTTTTCCCCCCAATTTAACATGAGGGCTTAAAGGATTATTTTTAAATACAACCGCAAAATAAGAAAATCAATGAAATTATTTTCTCACTCCAAAACAAGCAACAGTGCTTATTATAAGTCAAACTGTGTTTATATTGAAGTGGTTAGCTTCTAAAATGACAGCCAAATTTGATCGATTTTGTTTTCCCCCCTTAAAAAAAAAAAAAAGAGACTTTGTTGGTTTGGCTATGCTGTGCACCACAACCCAGGAGAATACATGCATGAAACAATAGCTCCAGAACCACGAGTGGCAAAGATGCCCAGGAGGCTAGTTAAAAACGTGGTTATACACCATAAAAACTGATGTCGAACTTAGCTTTGGTTCACAAGTTTATGGTACATGTCGTTAGTCCAAAGATTGGCTGCCCATAACTATCTTGGCTACTGTGAACTGTTGTGTATGGTCTACATTTATATGGGATGCTGTGAGTTCTATAGGAGGAATAGGCTCAACCCATCCTGAGTGAATGTTGCCTCAAATCAAGAACTAAGTCAACTTACTGTTTCATGGAAATAATAGAATAGAAAAAGACTAGCAATGTTTCTTGTGTGAGAAACGTTGTTGGAAAGAGACAAGTCCATTCACATTTGCATCTATATAACTCATTAAATTACTAAAAAAAAAAAAAAAATAATAAAACAAATGAAAGAAAAAAAAAAAACTCTGGCTGCCAAATTTTATCAACTAGTTGTATCTGATTTTTCAGGTGGTGACTGAGCAAATAAATCCACCAATTTTTCAAAATTTCTTTTTAATAAACGCTTATTTGTTTTTTAGAAAACAAAAACACTTGCCTAACTAAGTTCGGGTGGCAATAATGATTTTTAGTACATATTGTTTTATTTTATTATTTGTTAATTATTATTTGCAAAATGAATTAAAAAAAAAATACATAAAAATCAGACAAACAAATTAATACTGTGGATTAATTTCCCCTGGGAAATAAAAAAAAACAAGTTAAAATATGGAAGCCGATTTATAAGCCAACCGTTTCACTATAATCCTAGCTGCATTTGCAGAGTTTCTTTCATTTTTGTTTACTATTTTTAATTTTTTTAAAACAATAATTCAATGCGCAGGTTACATAGACACAAATTAGAGATGCCCTCTTTTTCCTGTAGCCTCTTTCTCATAAAGAGTTATTGCTATTTTTTTCTCTTCTATTGTTACTTCTATGGAAAGTGCTCGACTGAACTTTCATTCCCCTGTAAAATCGTTCTTCACCAAACGTTAGAAAGTAGAAAATAAATGAATAAATAAATAAAAAACAATAACAAAAAATATTTTTAAAAAAGCAAGAGGAAATAAGTTTATCAGCAGAACAATGGAGGACGTTGCTCACCAAGGTACAGAAAAGAAACTGAATAGGATTGCTAATCAAAATGTGGTGGACAAAACGTACATATATTTTGAGTTAGTTTACGAGCACTTTGAGAAGTGTCAATGAGTTTTTCAACAGTTTATGACAATTAACAACAGTTTACAGACAGTCTTGGGTTTGCAATGATTAAAGACGACAGTTACTAGTTTGACACAATTGAAGGCAGGTTGTGGCTTGGACCAGATTGAGAAAGTTTTAAATGATCGAAATGAGCCAACATCAACTGACAAACACGGCCTTGATAGAACGTTCTAGATGTGGATCTCAACATATAGAGGATCGATGGTGTCACACACACAGAGTGCAATTAATATTTGCAGAATATATCAAAGTTTGTTATTTCTCTATCTTGTTTTATTTTATTTTTTTATACTTGTGAACCAGTGCATGCCCTCCCCCAGCAGCTGCCAATGTGAGAGACGATGCCACGTCCAGAAGAAACCCCAATATTGGGTTGGTGATCATTGTCAAGCAGGAAAGCACATGGTTTTATCACATGAGCTCCAATCTCTGCTTTGGATCTTTTATAGGAAAGAATCGAAGAATGCTCCTTTCTTAATCTCTATGTTTCTAAAACTAAATGGAGTTTCTATTAATGGAGTAATCATGTGAGGTTCTATACTGACAAAGCAGACCACTTGAGATTCTATAAAACTAATGTCCACTCCAAATAATAAATACTGTAGTCAGGGTTTTTATGTCTATAGATTAAACAGCTGATAGTTCTTAGGTGGTCTTGCTGTGTGGTCTACTCTGAATGGCAGAACAACTCTAGAAAGTATCTCACTTCTGATATAATCTTCTACCTGTATAAGAGTCTAATATGTCCTAAAATGGAGTATTGTTGCCACAACTGGGCAGGAGCTGCTCAGAGCACCTTTTCCTGCTTTAACAGGGTTCAAGACTAATTTTGAAACCTAGTAGGTGATGTTTCTTTCTCCTTGCAAGCTCTTTCTCACCAAAAAGACATAGCGAGTCTATGTCTGCTCTATTGTTATTTTCATGGCAAGTGCTCAACTGAGTTTCGATTTATGGTTCTTCCTTGCAAAACATTCACAACACTTGTCTAGCTACAACTACTGCCAACAATTTTCCCCACTATCTGTGCCGAAAACTAAATGCAAATTCCATGAAAAAAGTTTCTTTCCTAAAATTGCTCCTCTCTCTCATGGAAATTTATACCACTGGCTTGCTTTCAAGCTGATTACAACATGATCAGCTTGAAATTTAATGTAAACAATTTCTTGTTGAGCCATCTTCTTAAGCAAATTCTTTGCAATTTCCACAACAACTGATCACTACACTGTTGTCGCACTGACCACCTCACACTCATCAACCCTTATCCTCGAGTGGCTTTGATAATAGGTTACTCTCTATATATACTAGCAAAAACCCCTCCCTGTAGAAAAGTGTCCAGCTGAGGGTGAAGGAATGTTTTTGGCCAATTATTCGATGTTTGTCGTCTGAAGGGTCGAGCTTCAAAATGATACTGATCATGTGAAAATCCGTCGCCTCTGTAGAAAGTTTTAGGCAGATATACATACATACATACATACATACATACATTTAAACAGACAGGTGAGATTCATATTATAGATAACAGATATTCAAGATTGAACATTAATTGATTACCTAAGTACTAAAATTTTCTCGGATACATAATCCTAAATTTACTAATGGTACCGTTTATTATGATCCAAAGGCCACTCCAAGACAAGATTTTCAAATGATGAACATCACCATGAGAAGATTGAAAAGAATAGGTGGAATTGGCAGAAGATTACTTTAAAGGAACTAATTATCACCATATTTGTTTATGTTAGAGTTGAAGATAACCATGTTGTAGTTGGTTGGAAAGCAGCATCATGATATTTTGTTCCATAGATGAAATTTTCTACAAAGGAAACTGTTTTTGGAAGTTATGTTTGGTTTTTGATACAGAGAGGACGAAAGAGAAAGAAAGAGAGAAGGAGAACAATTATTTGCAATTTCTGCAGATAGAGTTCTTGCTGTGAATCTTTTGCAGGAAAAGATCAGAGATTGGAACTCAGCCGAGCATCTACCATGAACATAACCATAGAGAGGCTAACGACATTTCTTTTGTGTAACAAGTGTTGTAGGGAAGAGAAGAGATCATTTCCCAGTTAAAGTGACACGGCTATCATAATGACCTTGGTGTTGGGAACTTTGATTTTTTGTAAGACTACTTAAAGTGGTTCAATGATCTAACAAGAATCGGTGTGTGTCACTATGATTAAGCAACACTGAGTCTGATCAGCACCAGATAGAAAGATAAGACGCCATATGTATGCTGGACGTCAAAACCTCTGTGCAAGAATTGCAACAATCTCATCGTCATTTCCTCAATATGCAGTCAATGACTGGGAACCACTTATGATTTTGATATTCCTATGACACTTTTTCCTTTGTAGGAAGCCAGTTCAATTCACCAAGAGCGAGTGCTACGCCTCACAATATGGATTGTAAAATCGATTTTGTCAAGGCAAGAAAGTGTTTTGAGCGACACCTCCCCAGATATTCTAGCAAGACTCCATTCTCGAACGTATCTGGCTCTTATATAGGCAGAGGATTGGGTTAGGAGTGAAGTACTTTCTGGAGTAATAGAATGATCCAACCATTTTTTTCTAGTAACCTCAGCAACAGATTTGAACCAAGTCTTCCGTTTTGTGTCTGAAGTGAAGAGGGCTCCCTTAATAGGGGAGATTTTCATTTCAACTGGAAAGAAATGAGAATCTGAATGTTGGTTGTGAAAGGAGAGAGGCTCGGTGTTAAAAGTAACAAAAGACTTCTTTTCCCATGGCACCACGTGCAAGAAATAGAGGGGCGATACGATTAAGCAAAGCACGTTATTGTAATACGAAGCAGAAGCAACATGTCCAAACAAGTTCTTCAACGTCCAAGGAAAATATACCCCCTCCACGAAGCTGCATGCCGCGGTGGCGATTGTTTAAAAAAATTGTTGTATGTCTGCTCCCTCTCGGCTTCTAACAGTAATACTGAGAAACAAATAAATTGCAGTCGCGGGAAAAGGAGAGGTCCAGGCTGACACCGATAGAAACACACACAAAAGAAATGACACAATTAATGGGGGGGGGGGGAGACAGACTGAGTTTTAGTCGGACATTTAATACCGGCAAATTGATAATTACATGTGGACGAAATATAGAAAGATGTCGGTGAGGTTTTGCAAAGTGGGCGGTTAAGAAAGAACTGTTATTAAGAAGAGTTTTATTTGCCTTCTTATTATGGGATAGAAACACCTGAAAGAATGAGGTGGAGAGAGAGGAGAGGAAGGATGAAAGAGAGAGAGAGAGAGAGAGAGAGAGAGAGAGAGAGAGAGAGAAGGATGAAATAGACAGAGAGAAAAAGAGAGGGGGAAGGATGAAATAGGCAGAGAGGGGGGGAAGGATGAAATAGACTCTCAGAGAGAGAGAAGGACGAAAGAGACAGAGAGAGACAGGGATGAAAGAGAGAGAGAGAGAGAGAGAGAGAGAGAGAGAGAGAGAGAGAGAGGGTATGAAAGATCTTATCTAACTCGGAAATCTACAAATTTTGAATGGAACTTTATTTAATCTACGTTCAAAATTCCGTGCAGATTACAAAGTTCGACAAGGCACACCTGAAGAAGGATGGAAACATTGTGCGAATAACACTAAATATGAAAGTAGTTTGAATAATCGAAATAATATAAATTAAAATTTCAGAAACATGACTTTATATAAAATTCTTTCTAACTAACAATATATCTCTGCAAAGGCAACGCCGGGAGAATTCCATTATTAAGCTCTAAATTCTGAAAAAAAACAAAAAAAAAAAACATCTCAATTTGAAATTTTTAAATCGAACGTGAGTGGCAAATAGTAGAAAAGTCTGAAATCGAGATGAATTCTGCAACCTGGTATGATTGTGTTTTGTAAAGATTTATTCGCCTACATTAGAGGTTTTAGACATAATGAAAACATAGATTACTTGGTGTTTGTTTTACAGCATATCAGCCCTTTTTGTGTTATTTAATGCCGAATTCAGTAATTTAGGAAAAACGTTTTTATGCTTCAAATTCTTTTATATCTTCAACTATTTATTCATGGAGTTTGCTTTGTTTTTTTTTTATTTATTTTGTATAGGAAGATTGTTGTCTCCATTCTTGGTTTTGTAAACCATGATTGCGTTTTGCAAAAGGAAAGGAAGAAAATAACATTTATGTTTGGTGCATTTTAGGTCAGAAAGCGAATATCTTCAGACAGTCCGATCTCGTAGCATTAGGATTATTTAGATTGTTTTCATCCTGAGTATTATTTGCACAATGTTTTGGCTGATGTAACCTTTGACCTTCTTCAAGTGTATCTTGTCAAACTCGGGAGTCTTTCTATTGAACTCTGAAATTTGCACAGCATTTCGAACGAAACTCTTTCTTTAATTTATGGGGGTAGCATGCTCTTGTTCTGTCAACCATGACCGAGTAGAATTTTAATTCACAATTGTATTCTTTATATCACCCGCACTAAAAACTAAACCTTCAACCTCCAGAAGAGTGACAATTATAACTGTATTTTACCAAGTACTTTATCCGATATACCATGGTTTTTAAAATTTCAGTTTGGTGGATAGTTTTTGTATGTAATTTTCATGACAACTGTGTTAATCTATGCATCTCATGCATGTCACAGAACTGCAATCAGGACTGACCGTGAGCATGTGGAAACTTAATAGGTTTGTTATTCCTATTACCCTGAATGTATCAGAAGAGGATTGTACATTTGCAAGACTTTAATAAGATCTACAGAGTCATCTATTTTTTTTTTGTCTGCAATTTTGGTGTGTAGGCGTTATTATAGTTTTTTTTTTTCTACTTCACATGACATTCTTTTGTAATTGTTTTATGGGCAGCAGGGTGGAAAGGGGCGTACTGTTACTTTATTCTTTGCATTGCTTGAGTGTTAGTGTGGGATTATTTTTCACCCCTTTCCTCCAGTTATGAATTGATCATTGTTTATTATGGACCTTTATATATATATAGGCAGTCTTGAAATAAAGATGAAACGTTGAACATATAACTTGGTTTGTTCCTCTTTTATTTCTCTATTTCGTCGGAATACTATTCCCATTATTCTCATCGTATCTATATATATATATATATATATAGATATATATATATGTGTGTGTGTGTATACCTATACATACATACTAGAAGAATACTCGTCAAACGCCGCTAAAATATAACACTTTTGCACCACTTTTATGTTCCTTTATAAAGATTAAAATCAACATGTAATGTGACTGTGTTTAAAATCTTATCTTATGTTTAAAATCCTTCTTCCGATTTTGATTCTAGTGAATGTCTGAAACTCAGGTCTTTATTCATTTTTTTATGAAGTATGTCTTACACACGTTTCATTGAGTAGCAGAAGACCACTCAACAACAACAACTCAGATACAAATGTATGTTCCTCAAAAAAAAAGAACCGTTGAAAAGTTTTTTTTATTTGAGATGAAAAAAGGATTTGCAGAAGAAAAAAATGTAGATAAAAAGAAATGGAGATATTTAAAGTCTGCAAAAACATAAATAAAAAAGACACGCTTACTTATTGTAGTATATGTAGCCCTCCCTCCAAAAAGAAATTGTAATCCGAAGCACATATAGTCTTATGTCGCCATATTTGACATTTCAATGGCACAACAAAAAGAAATTAAGTAATTGCAAAATATTGAGATGAACAGATTATGATGGATTGAAACAGACTAAATCAAAATACAAGTTTTAAATAAACTAAGTGATGAATTTAACCTTGATTGCTATAAAGACAATAAAGTGAGAACTACAAGTTTAAAACTAAGCACGAGATTAATAAAGGCAAAAATCAAAATAATAATTAAAAATATAAAGGAATTTCGATAAAATTATGAATTGATAAATGTGGACAAAATTGAGTTATGTCCCTTACACTGTCTCAATATGCTGAATGATACGGGAATAGCAAAAATTAAAAAACAAAGATATCATTTTTATATTAAAATAATGTTGAAAATGATAGATTTAACATTTAAATTAATTACATAACCAGTACGAGGTGAAGATAAATATTAACTAATGTTATATAAATAAACCTTTTATTTTATAGTTTTTCTTTAAAAAATAGCATGGAAAAGGAAAAACAAATATATAATAACATGTAAATAACAATTTGTACGAAATTAAAACAAATTGAGAAATTAGTCCTCGCGCGAAAGACCAGGACACAAAATGTTTTAAATAATAATAGAATAACAAAGACTTTCGCTGGTGAGGACTACTATTGAGCGTAACCAGTTATACAGTCCTTTTGAAATTTTCATCTCTATTTTTCTCGTTATCTACTGAATATTTTTGATGAAACCTATATGAAATATGTTCCTTATTAAATTGTAAAGATTTTCTATTTTGAAAGAAGTTTAAAAAAAATTAATCTAAAAAAGTTATTTTAAAGTTTTTGTTAAAAAAAATTCAGATTTTCTCATTATTCAGACATGTATGACAAAGAGGGAGTTGCAAAAAAGAGTGTGGTGCGAGGAGAAATACAAACTGAAACAGAGAGAATATTCAGACCTGTAATAATACAAAGAGGGAGTTGCAAAAATGAGTTGTGGTGTGAGAAGAAAAACAAACTCAAATAGAGAGTAGGAGAGTTTTTATAATCCATGCAAAACCCACATTCATTTTTTTTAAATCCAAATTAATAAATTAAATAAAATATAATCTTAAAAAGATACGATACAAGTTATAAAAGCATTTCATCCAAGGCATGAAAATTGTTAAACAAAATGTTTTTACCATAGGCTTTATTTATAAAGCCTATGGTAAAAACATGTATTATTACATGTATTATTACAGGTCTGAATATTCTCTCTGTTTCAGTTTGTATTTCTCCTCGCACCACACTCTTTTTTGCAACTCCCTCTTTGTCATACATGTCTGAATAATGAGAAAATCTGAATTTTTTTTAACAAAAACTTTAAAATAACTTTTAAATGTTTTTACCATAGGCTTTATTTATAAAGCCTATGGTAAAAACATTTTGTTTAACAATTTTCATGCCTTGGATGAAATGCTTTTCTAACTTGTAAATAATTGGACATATAAATAGAAACTATAATCTGAACGGTGTAGTTTAGGAGTTGGGGAGTAAATCAATAAATAAATAAATCAGAGGAAAAACAGTAAAAAATTAAATGAATGTAAAAATAGAAAATTGCAGAAAGATCATCTAAAATTAAGAAATATGAAAGTGGGATGCTTACTTAATTCTAAGGAAATCAGAAAAATAAAGAAATAAAATAAAATGAGGATAAACGAGGTAAGTCCAAACTGCTTGTTCTCTTAAAATAGGGATTATGAATATATTCATATATGACAAATGTATTTTGGTGTCTGAAGAGTAGCTATTTCTGGAATATCTTTAAATAATATAATTTTTAAATTTGTCCAAATGGTTAAGAAACAATTGTAACAAATAAGAAAATACACCATATGATGTTCTTATTTCATATTTTATTGTCTTGATTTTCGCAAAAATATTATATATATATATATAATACACACTTATTGGGTTTATAGGCATCCACCCCCCAAAAATAATTTACTTCAAAATGTGTTTTGTGGGGAAACCATCTTACATCGCTATATTTGATTTGAACAAGATTAGAGACAGTTTCAAAAATTTCATATTTATAATATTTCATCATTTAGAAGTGGGCGACGCTTAACCTTCTTCGTACACAGCGCTGAATTCGTTATCCTTTATTCGTTATGAATTCATTATTGTTTTTTTTTTGTGATTAAAAATGTTACTTTGTGATACTATGAACCTTTCTCTCTCCCCCTCAAATGTTAAGAATTTAAAAAAAAAGAAAAAATATAATAATAAAAAAGAGAAATAAGTTTATCAGCAGAACAAAAGTATAGGAAGTTGTTCACCAGATCACACAAAGGGAACTAAAATAGGATTGTTAATCAAGGTGTGGAAGTGAACAGGAATAAAAGGACTGAATAATGGAGGTTGAAATGTTTAGAGTTAGTTTACGGGCAGTATTAGGAGTGGCAATGGGTTTGCGACACTTCGAAACAGTTATGGACAGTTTTAGGTTTGCAACATTTGAGGCAGTTTCCAGTTTGAGACAGTAGAAATCAAGTTGTTACTCAGAGCAGAATAAGATGAACTAATGTCAACTAATGAACACGGCCTCAACAAAAAAACTGAGATATGGACGTTAGTGCTTAGAGGGTTGTTTTTCATGATGCTGTCAGAGACGCACCCAAATACAAACTGATATCTATAGAATGTGTCAGAGTTTTTTTTTTTTTGTTGTTGTTGCTGTTTATTTAGCATTACTTTATTTTTGAACTTGTGAACCAGTTCACACTAATGGCAGTCGCCAATGTGTGAGATATGATGACACAGTAAGAAGAGAATAAACATGAAAGAGAAAGAAACTGCAAAAACAGTGTTGGGGTCGGTGTTTATTGTAGAGTCATCAGAAGAGGGTTATAATGACAATCCAAGATTAAAGCTTGGTGACCAATGCTTATAAGAAGATGAGTGGTCCCAGGAATGATAACAAGTGCAGGTCCTGTCACACACAAATAGAGAATGTGAGCCACGCAACATCCAGCTGAAAGATTCTGCTGGGAACTGGTTACTATACAATGCGACACAATGGAATATGCAAATATCTTCACCGTACCATCTGTATAAGTTGAATATCGAACGTAGCAGCTATGGAAACATGTTTATCATAAAAAACAGTTGGAAATAAGTCATACGCCATCAACTATGACCAGGTAACTCCTACAGCTATGTACCTAGAAAATCTGACATATTGATAGGAGACAAGATGAAAAAAGAAGCCATCTTAGTAGCAGTTAGTGTGCCACAATTATGCTGGGTGTTAAACAGTGCTGAGAGGGAAAAGATTAAAAAATACCAACGTCTTATGACATGGAATCTTAAGATTTCCATCATTTCAGTAATTATAGAAGCAACTGAACTCATAAAAAAGAATTTCAGAAACTACTTGACAAATATACCCTGTAAACCAAGTGCAAGAGATACAAACAATTGTACTTAAAGGAACGGTTAGATTCTTAAGATCTCTTGGCTGGAATGTACGAGATAGCGGGTGAATGTCTGGCATTCAATAGGATACCACATCTCCAGCTAGAACAAAAGAACATTGAAAAAATAAAATAAAAATAAAAAAGCAGAATCACTGAAAATTCCAGTTTCTTCATAGATTGAAAAGTCCAGGTGAATACCTATTTCAGGACTGGTAAAATTAATTTCACAAACAGAACAGTTTTGTAGCACTTCTATCCCTTTACGAAAATTAAAATCAGGATATAATGATATTAAACCAAGAATGCTTATTCCAAATTTTATCAAAATCCATAACATTATTTTGATCCTAAAATATGTCTAGAATTTAAGGTTTGAGATTAATAACTTTAAGAAGAAATTAAATCATTTCTCTCCGATAGGCTCATAAGAGTAGTGGTTGATGGGCAGAAATCAGAGGCCCTCAATATTAATGCTGGAGTCCCTCAGGGGTCCATCCTCGGCCCAACTCTCTTCCTGATATACGTCAATGATCTCCCAAAACACATACTTAAATCATTCGTTGACATCTATGCTGATGACATGACCATCTATGGCAACACATCAAAGGCCATAAATGACAAAGTTCTCTCAGATTCTCTCTCCTCTGATCTTGAGTGTGTGGTACAGTGGGGGAGGAGGTGGCTGGTTACTTTTAATGCATCTAAAACCAAGCTCCTATCTTTACATCATCAACGCTCTGATCCCCATCTGGCATCAATTGAAATGGATGGCTCTCATCAAGGAGAAGCTCCATGTTTTGATAAGCTTCTGGGTTTGTCCTTTACTCCTGACCTGGAATGGAATACGTACATCAAGTCAGTTGCCAAGGTCGCCGGAAAAATGGTAGGAACCTTCTACCACTCCAGAAGATATCTCACCCCTGATGCAATTTTCTATCTGTATAAAAGTCAAGTATGCCCAAGGATGGAGTACTGTTGCCACATCTGGAGAGGAGTTGCTAAAAAACAGCCTATCTTGCCTTGACAGAGTACAAAATAGGCTTCGTGGCCTAGTGCGTGATGCCCTTTTCTCTTCCCTGCAACCTCTTTCCCACAAGAGAGACGTTGCGAGCCTGTCTTTGTTTTATCGTTACTACCATGGCAGGTGCTCGTCTGAACTCCAATCTCTGGTCCCCCTTCGCCAATCTTTCACAATAAACACCCGTCTAGCTGAAACTATTGTCAAAAATTTTCCCCACTTCTTATCTGTGCCAAAATCAAAACGTAGATTCCATGAACAAAACTTCTTTCTTAAAAGTGAACGCCTGTGGAACTGTTCCGGTTGCCTGTTTCCCACCTGACTACAACCTGGAGCCTCCTTAAGTAAGACACTTTATCAAATCTCCAACACTAACGTACTGTACACACAATAACCCTTATCCCCGAGTGGCTTCCGGGCCTTGAAAAGTGGTGACTTCCTTGTAAAAAAAAAAAGAAAAAAAAAAAATTCAGATAATCTTACATAACTGGTGTCAAATGAATATGGATCAAATTAGAAAAATTAAAATAGCATTTTCATTAGTATATCATGGCTCAGGTTTGAAATAGCATTTTCATTAGTGTATCATGGCTCAAGTTTGAAATAGCATTCACAAAACTTGCCATTTACTCAAGCTTGTTCAGTCAAAATCATTTATTTACAAAGAAAAAATGTAGAGTATACAGTTGCAAATCAGGAAATTACTTTTCTTCTAATGTTTTGAGAGAAAGAACAAACATCAAACAGAAAGTCTGTTCACTATCTTACAGATTTATAAATTGCAATGAGTTAGAGTTTTTATCAGACTTAAAAAGATTTTTTTAAATTTATCAAAACAGCAAAGCTGATTAAAAAAAATTAACCCACTAACTTTAACATGTACTCAGTTCAAAGGTCAGACATGTTTTAAGGTGGAATACTGTTGCCACATTTAAGGTGCCACTCAGAGGCCTCACTCCTCCCTTGACAAAATACAAAATTGACTTTACAATCTAATGGGGGATGAGCTCTTCTCTTCTTTACAGTTTCTTTCTCACAGAAGCAATGTTACCAGTCTTTCTTTGTTATTTCCATGCACGATGCTTGACTGAGCTTGGATCTCTTGTTCTTCCTTGTAAAACAGTCTCAGCAAGAAATTTTCTTCTTACTACCACTGCAGAGAAGTTCTTTCTTCTTCTTTCTATCTAAAATCGGATTCAATTTCAATGAACAGAGTTTCTTTCCAATAACTTATCACCTGTGGAACACATTACCAAAGGACTGCTTTCCTGTGAACTACTAGGTGGTCTTCAAGTTCAAAATCAATGAATTCTTAAGTATAAAGTTTTGTCCATTTGATTTATCATTTTCAGTCATCTCATAGTATTGTTCATCATCCAGCTTATCCTCAAATAACCTTTGGCCTTAATAAATGGTCACTCTTTAATATGTAAAAAAGTGATACATGATGAAAAATACCCTAAACAAACAAAATAAATATCAATTTGTGTGTCTTTATTTAGTATTAGATTTTATGTTTTATTTTTAGTATATTAGAGTTAGGATCAGTCAAGTTTCACTGATTGCACAGCTCCGTTTGAGAATCATGCTTATATCATTAAACTTATGTGTATGTTACGACCGCACAATGATGAGCGATCTGCTAGTATTATATATTCTTTGTGGATAAACCTGGCTTTTTCTCCTCTTCTGAAGAGAAGCATTAGACTTTGAAATGCCATGGCCTAAAGAGGTTCTTTTTCCTTAACAATCTAACAAGTTTTATTTAACTTTGAATTCTCATCTTTTATTTCTTCTCTCTCTCTCTCTATTTATATATATATATATATATATATATATATATATATATATATATATATATATACTAGCATTTCAGCCAGTGTTGCCTGGGTGTTTGAAGGTGTATGTTGAGCACAAAAAAAAAAAAAAAACGGTCAATTTTCTTAACTTTGACCCTATTATGACCTCTTAACATTTATTGTTTTGGGCTCAAATCAAGTTAGATCCATGTCCAAGGAACCTATATCTAAAATTTCGAGAGTTTAGACCCAAAATTGTCAGAGGAGTTTGATAGAGTTCTCAAAGGTCAAATCGTTGAACTTTGACCCCTTAAAAGCCAAATTTCTGGCCGCAAACCGATCACAAAGATTTTCCCAAATCTCAGTACCCTGTATATCAAATTTCGAGTCTGTAGACTTAAAATTGACAGAGTTATTGCGTAGGGAAATGTACACAGACACACACACAGACACGTTCACTTTTATAGATATATATACATACACAATAGCGTCCAAAGCTAAGGGACAAAATTTTAAAACCTAATAGTTGTTAGAAATAACAACTGTCAAAAGCTGAAATTTTGACAACTGGTAGTCGTTATCATCCATAATAACATACTAAAATTTTAATCATTCGCAAAGGATAGAAAAAGAATTATACAAATTATTTATTTTCAAAATAGGAACATCCAAAAGAATTTTTGAAAAAAAACAATGTAAACAGTATGCTATATTCAATTTTTTGATTTCTTCTAAAGAATAAGTCTTACTTAGTCATTTGTAAACGTTGC
Organism: Euprymna scolopes; assembly: GCF_053919585.1. Lineage (NCBI taxonomy): Eukaryota > Metazoa > Mollusca > Cephalopoda > Sepiida > Sepiolidae > Euprymna > Euprymna scolopes. Next base: position 31,455,290 of record NC_136521.1, read on the forward strand.
ATCAGTCTGCACCGTGGCAAACGCCAAAAACTTGATTACTCTGTGAGACAAGCTATTGTGAAGCTACACAAGGAAAAGCACACCATTAGAGAGATTTCAGAGAAAATGAAACGTTCCAAGAGTGTTGTAGGCAGGGTTGTTAAACCCTACAATGATACTGGCAAAATAGTTAGTGTTTTTTAAAACTGGCAGACCCCGCAAAACTTTGGCAAGAGAAGATCGAATAATGCAATGTGTCATTAAAGGACCGTTTTAAGTCTTGCACAGAAATTAAAAGGATTATGAATTGTACCTCATGTGTTAATGTGTCAAGACAGACTGTTTCTAGACGACTGCAAGAAATAGGGCTGTATAATCGAACCTTAGGGAAGAAACCACTTGTTAGTTCGAAGAATAAGAGATTAGAGTTTGCAAACAGGTATGTAATGTGGACATATAAAAATTGGGCAGAAGTATTTTTCAGTGATGAAAGCAAGTTTAATTTATTTGGAAATGATGGAAAAAAAACAATGTAAAGATACGTATTAGTGAAAGATTAAGTGCAAAGTGGATTAAGAAAACTGTCAAGTTTGGGGGCGGAAGCGTCATGGTATTTGGAATGTTTTCTAGTCAAGGTACAACGCCTCTTGTCCGGTTACAAACTCGTGTAAACGCGCAGATTAATAAAAACATTGTTCAAGATCATACAGAATTCAGGTTTCGATAGCGCTACCTTTATGCAAGATAATGCCCCATGTCACAAGGCAAAGTGGTAATGAGTTAACTTAGCGAGCAAGATTTCAAAATTATGGATTAGCCACCACAAAGTCCTGACTTCAATCCAATTAGAAAATCTTTAGAAGACCTTAGGAGTAAAAGTTATGGAAAGAAATCCCACTAACACAGAGGATTTGTGGGTGAAGCTTCAAGAAGAATGGTCTAAAATTAATATTGAGGATTGTCAAGAACTGATTTGTTCTTGTAATCGAAGATGTGTAGCTGTCATTGAGATCAAGGGCTCATTTACTAAATACTGATTGTACATGTATTTTTATTGTTTTTTGGTTGTTTACATTATTTTTCTCAATTTTGTCTCTTTCTTTTGGACGTTCCTATTTTGAAAATAAATAATTGTTATAATTCTTTTTCTATCCTTTGCAAAGGATTCAAATTTTAGTATGTTATTATGGATGATAACGACTACCAGTTGTCAAAATTTCAGCTTTTCACAGTTGTTATTTCTAACAAATATTAGGTTTTAAAATTTTGTCCCTTAGTTTTGGATGCTACTATATATATGATAGTACAGAGAATATATTTATGACAACTAAGCTATACAACAATGTTCATGTTCCATTCTTGAAGGAAATCATCAGGCTAAATGCATTTAGCCTAATGATTTCTTTTGAGAATGAAACCTGAACATTGATCCATAGGCTACTTGCCATAGATCTATTTTCATATTACTACAAAACTCTACTCACATATTGAGCACTGTTGAAAAATACTGAAAATATGTTGTATTACCTTATAATGTGCATATATGTGAAACAATTATAGACATGTATGTATACTAGACTTATTAGCCAGTTAGAAATGGGAAAAGGTTATAGTCTTAGAATGAGTGCTTTATGCCAAATTTATAATTGAATATAATTACATCCGTGCTCATTTTTGCATTAAATATGTTAATAATATCTGTGCTCATTTTTGCATTAAATATGTTAATAATATCTGTGCTCATTTTTGCATTAAATATGTTAATAATATCTGTGCTCATTTTTGCATTAAATATGTTAATATCTGTGCTCATTTTTGCATTAAATATGTTAATATCTGTGCATCCAACTGATTCAATAATACTTAGCTCGTTTCACCTTATCATAACAAAGATCCAGACAAAATTTCAGCCAGATTGGTCCAGTACTTTCTTAGAAAACTTCTAGAATAAATGTGGAATTGTGGTGACTAATTCTTATAAATCTGTAACTGTGCATCGAACGGATGCCATAATACTCAGTCCGCTGCACTTCATCATAACAAATGTCCATACAAAATTTCAGCTTGATCGATCTAGTAGTTTCCAAGAAAAAGTGGAACGTACAGACAGACCAAGTGAAATATAATACATATACTTTCAGTAAAAGATTTCACTTGTTATAGGGATGGCCAAGACAAAAATCTGTTTAGAATTTTGTCAAATCTGTTTATCTATTCAAGAAATGGATATGTGGAGTCATGAATTTGGAAATTGCAAATCTAGTATAGTTTCGGATTACTTCCAAGTGATGAGCACCGTTACCGCTGTGCCGCTGCAGGTATATTTCTGCAAATGAGTATTTGTATTCTTGGGTGGCAGAGAAAATGTGCAAATCTGATTACAAATGAGAAAATCCACAAAAACAAACAAATCTTGCAATTCTTGTTTGTGCTGAAAAAAAACAAAAAAAAAAAAAAAACAACGAAAATTGTTTTCTAGCATAAAACAGTTTATTAACAGTAAAAGCTCTGTTGACTGCTAGTGGATACACTTCTTTTTTTTTTTCAAGATGGCGTTTTAACAGACAGACAACAAGATGGCTGCCAAAGGCATAAAAAGATATTTCTTCTTGACTAATTTTAACAATAAAAATATAAAACTTGCTTAGAAAATTAAAAAAAAAAAAAATGTGATAACAGCCCTGTCTGCACACAACTGATCCAAGCATATGCCATCTTTGAATGAGTCCAAACTGAGATTTGATGATCGCAATCCAGAGTTTTCCTTGAAGTCATTCACTAACAATAACTTTATATGTGTGTATATATATATATATATATATATATATATATATATATATATACTAGCAGAGTACCTGTCTCAAGACTGACATAGACAATATATATATATATATCATTAGTTTAATTTTTTTTTTTTTCTTTAGGGCATGTGGTACGGTTTTGATGTCACCTCCTAAATGGTAAAGTTTACAAAAAAATAAAAAGGTGTCCATGATACTCACCCCGATGTCAAGAATACATACCATGTACACATATATATCATTAACACTTAATCGTGTGCACTGATCCTTTAAAAATGTATTACAGAACAGAACTCAAAATTTATTGTGGAGCAATTCTTTTCTCTATTATATATTTTATATCTAGTTATTTTATAATCTTTTTTTTTTTTTTTGGTGTGTGTATGTGTGTGAGAGAGAGAGAGAGAGAGAGAGAGAGAGAGAGAGAGAGAGAGAGAGAGAGAGAGAGAGAGAGAGAGAGAGAGGTGCTGATGCATTCCTTACAGGGTATAGTTTAAAAAAAAAATTGTGGCCACGTTACGCATCGTGTGGCAGAGAATATACATTTCAAAATTTATAATGATCAGTTCATTAGATTATCAAATAAAAAAAACATTATATATACATATAAAAACACAAAGTAACATCGATTCTATGCAATAGCCTGACAAACTCATGTGGATGAAATGCAGAAAATTCTGTGTCATTTAATTGCCATATATATATATATATATATATATATATATATATATAGGAAAAATATGCTTATTCAATATTTCATCTTTATTCATAACAATCCTTTAATTTATGAAGCTCGATCTACTACAGAGCATATACAAATAAATGACAAAAAGTCTATATTCAAAATTTCAAGATGCTGTTCAACTTGCCGTTTATTTCTTTCAGCATGTTTAAATGTTCATACTTGACACCACCTGTTTCATAACGCAGAATCATTCATGTAACCATTATGTCAATTTTTTTTATTTTTATTTATTCTTCCCTTACTCATCAGAAGTATAGGAACTCATCAACTTTAAAAGAAAATAAAGGAATATGGTCATGATTACAAAATCTGAAAATCGGTAGAGAAATTGCAATTGTGTTTTCTTTTAGTTACGCCATTTTTTAATTTAAAAAAAAAAATTGACTTAATAATTACATGAATGATTCTGTGCTATGAAAGTTATCAAGAATTGAACATTTGAACATGCTGAAAAAAAGAATGATAAAATGAACAATATCTTGAAAGTATAGAAATAGATATACATTAATATATAATAATAATTAGTAATAAATAGTGATATTTACAACTAGAAATAAAAATAGGTTTAAGGCTCCTAAAATTCGTACTAGAATTTCCGCAAGGACCCGTGGCGCAGTGGTTAGAGTATTGGGAAAAATCAATTGTAAAAGTGATATTCTCCTGAAGGTTGAAGGTTCAATGTGGGCGACCGAAAAAATACATTTGCGAATTACTTAGACCCTCTATCCAATCATGGCTGATGGAACAAGAGCATGCTACCCCTGTAAAGTAAATAAAGGGTTCCGTCCAAATTCCCCGAGTTTGACATAAACGTTCCTGAGTTTGACATAAACATTCCCAAGTTCGACAAGATACACCTGAAGAAAGTCAAAGGTTACATCGACTGAAACGTTGTGAAAATCACATTCAAGGTGAGAACAGTAGTCCGATGAATAATAATACGAATAACCAATCCTCATCTCAAAAATTCAGAAACGTTACTCCAGCTTTATTTTGAAACTTTTATTAAAAAAAAATTAATTTAGCTAACTTGATTATGTAGTAGAGCTGACATCTATTCAATGTAGTCGCCTTCTGCCTCAATCACCGCCTCGATACAGGTCTTGAACTGGGAGTATACCTTTTCCACAAGTGCCGGCGGGAGCCAGGCAAATACTTGGCAGATGGTGACGATCAGGCTGGCTTTGGTGTTGTGGGAGGTCATGTTGGTGATGTTCTCAACGTATGACCAAACGAAGTAGTCTAGTGTGTTCAGGTCGGGGGGGGGGGGGCAGTGAGAGAGGTATAAAGTCATAGCACTCCTTCTGATGCCAAGCCTGGGTCTCTTTGGACTTGATAGCAGGGTCGGTCATCTGATTGCACCAGGGGATCACTCTTCAACACATTAAGGTACACTTTGGTGTTGATTTTTAAGCGGACTCCGAAGACGTGAGGTGGCATGATGTGGCCCTTCACTTCAAACCACACCAAAGACCATAACTGTGGTGGGAAAGTTTGTTTTTATCACTTTGGGAACGTCCCTGTTATTTGTGGGAATCCAGCGATGCATTTTGAAGGTGCTGGCAATGGTCCTGTTGTCACAACTTGGATCAGTAGAGAACATGAGCTGTATAGCAGCACATCTCCAATCTCGCTCATTGAACATTGTGTCACTTTCAGACATGATAGAAGGCTCCTATCGTTCTTGGGATTTGTACACAACTGGCCAACTAGTAGATGGTCTGCAGAAACAAAAAAAAAAAAAAAAAAAAAAAAAAAAAAAAAAAAAAAAAAAGAAAAGAAAACTGGTTTTCATCAAATAGAAATGGAATCATGTAGTCTTTTCTAAGGCGACAATTTTATTGTTCCACCCTGTATGATTTTAATTTGATAAAAAACTTGTTAGTGTGTAGAAAAGTGCAGCAGACAAAATGCTGCAGGGTTATCTGACCTTGTTCAACTCTAACTTTTGATGCTGGCTTTCCATGTATCTCAACATAGTGAACCTGCTGGAAACGTAATTCTGTGACTATACCATCAAAGTCTCCTTTTCTGCACACATACCCCCATACTATCCAGATTTCCTCTGAAGTCATATCTTAGTTTGTCTTTAAGACTCACATGGCAAATCCATGCTATCGTTCTCCTATCATTTCTCTCAATGCAATGCGTCTCCAGCCATGACTAGCAAGGTTTTACTTCTATACATTATCATGCTGTGTACATATGAATGATAGACGCTTCCCTTGGTCGACAGTAGTAATGCACTGTTGATTAGTAATGGCAGAAGTTCTTTATTCTCTTTTTTATGGAAATCGTTTGAGTCAAGGCATGAAGCCACTTGATATAAAAAGCTAACAAGAACAAAAGATGATTATCACAAAAACAGGACATGCCTATTGACCTTAATCTTGAAAAAAAAGGCTATAGGTAGGAGAAAAACAGTCAGCAGGAACAGAGTTCCACAAGATAGGAGTTCTTGGAAAGTAGCAACTGGAAAGAAAAGAGGTATCAAAACAGCAAATTGATGAAGACCACTAGACCAAGGAGTCAAACGAGCTGGAACAAAGGAAGCAGGAAATATATCAGACATTTCTAAAAAACACATGTTATAATAGTATTTAAAAAAAAAAAAAAAGACTAAGACTAGCAACATCACATCTATGAGAAAGAGGTTGCAGAGAAGAAGAAAGGGTGGAACCAAGCAAATTACAGATACGTTTCTGCACTTTATCAAGAGCTCTCAAATGGGACAAGATTCGCCAACCAAAATATGACAATAGTACTTCATACCTGAACTTACTCCACTAACAAAATATACAACGTTGTAATTGAAGTTTGCAAATGACAAGTCATAATCTGTGATTAATTGCCCAAACCAACAGGCAGAAATGGCTTAACTTCTGACAGGCCGATAAACATAAAACGTAAAATCATTAACTGTGTAAGAGATATGGAAGCAGCTGGTGTGAAATACAAGACAAAGAAAATCAAACCGTCAAAATGCATCGAATATATTTAGTATTAACATTATGTGCAATTTGCAAGCTTACATATGACTGTTGGCCAACTTATTACATCTACAGACATATTTACGATAACTAATTTGTGTAATATTCAAAAAATTTTTTAATGAAATGTGATAATTTGTATAATACATACTATTAGTCTTAACTTTGTTGTTATTCTTGTAGGAGATTAGTAATTGACATGAGAGACGAACCAGCATGAAAAAGATACGCGTTTGTATAAGCTACTCTTTTTCTTTCTTCATTTGTTTGGCTTACTCTTTCCTCTTTATTCTTTTTCATTTCTTTCTTTTATACTGAAGGAATGCGGATTTATTAAAATCAATTGCTTTTAACTAGGTTCATACTGATGCAGTGGGGCGTCTGCGGAACAAAACAAAAAAATAAACACCGACTTGTTAACTCAAGATTCTTGAGCAGTACAAATGATTTCTGCTCATATGAAACGATGGAGTTAATAAGCCTATGTGAGATTGAAGAATTAAAAATTAGCACTGAACTCGACAAACCAAATTAAGAGTTGTTTTGGATAACACAATATCGTGCCTTGATTAACTCTCCGTAGAGATGACAACAACAAGTGTCTAACCAAGAAACACAACTTGCGCCAAAGTCAATTAAGCACAACTGCTCTCTCCTAGTGTCAACATAATGACAAATAGGTAAACACTCACCTACACACAAAAGCTCAACTTTGAAACAAAACACACACATTTCTAACACTCTTGTCTTTTCCACATTCAAGAACTTGTAACGTTATCCAGGAGCCAACACACACTGTGTCCAGTTTCAGTCGCAAAGGAGACTAAGACAAATAATAGAAAATAACTCCAACTTGCTTGTTTTTTTGTAGCAACATTTATCTCCTCATTTGGTACAGCCATTATGTTACCCACATGTGATCTCAAACGTTCTCCACGTCTCTCACAAGATCACAAACGTTATCTCATTTCTGTCATGATCGTTCGCATTCTCATTTTTATAGTCCTTTTCTCTCCCCTTACCCCACTGGTGACATCACTTTGCATGCATTTATATACACGAATCTGTGTTATGTTACAAACTTGCAACGTTCAACAAACTTTACTCACTCCAAATATATTTCCCATCACTATAAAATTGTTAATACATAAATTTGCTCTGTATTTGGATTATTCAGACTTTTCACCTTGAATATGATTCTCACAACATTTAAACCGATGTAACCTCCAACCTTCTTCAAGTGTATCTTGTTGAACACAGGAATTTTTCCGTCAAAATCAGGAATCTGCACAGAATTTCAAACTGAACCCTATATTTAATCCACAGGGTAAGCATTCTTTCATTCCATCAGCTATGACTGCATAGAATTTTTAAATAATTAACAATTGTATTTTTAGTATCGTCCGCACTAAGAACTGAACCTTCAATCTTCAGAAGAGTGTTGCTTAGAACTGAATTTTATTCAGTCCTTCATTTGTTACGCCACCGATCTTTCTGATTCTCAAGTTCAACAAGATAAATCTGAAGAAGGTCATAGGTTACACTGTCCGAAATGTTATAAGAATAACACTCAAGATGAGAACAGTAGTCTAAATAATATAAATACAATCCTCATCTCAAAAATTCAGAATCATAGATATGTCCTGTTTACTCATTTTTCTCCATTTACAACGCATTATTATGATGAATTTAGCACTTGTTAAATGGTGACCTTTCCTCAATATTTACATTTTTATCCAATTTGATCATTTGCTATTTTATCAATTGTCATGGCACATTTCAAATATCTGACAGTCGTTAATACCCTACGTAAATCAGAAGATTTACACCTAAAGCTTAATCCTTCCTTACCATGGTAGAGGCAATGGTAACATGCTAGAGTCAGGGCTACGAGAGCTCTAGTGAAAATCTAGGAGTCAGCATCATAGTCTGTCGTCTTTTAATTGTCTCTATCTCTTCCTGTGACAAGCATAGGTGTGTCAGTCATGGAATTGCAAGTGGAAATGTTGCTTCTGTATCATTCTTTTGTATGTTCGAAGCCAAACCTTCCCTGACTTTATATGTAAATGCTGAGCCTTGCTGCTCTCAGTATCAGAGAAAACCTACCATTCTAGAGATTAGTGAATAACTGCTGTCAACAATATTACCAGATAATCCAGAGGGGCAATATTTCTGAGCAGTATGAAGAAGTCATGCTCTATATTCACAAGGCTTTATATGTGTATTACAAACAATACTAATGCTTCAGTACGCTGCTACTTACTTGAATATAAGCTAAATCACCAACCTTAGTTTTACATGCAAAGAAATAGAAGTAATTTAGAGAAACAGATAAATGTTATTATTTACAAATTAATAGCGCTAATCATCAATTAATAATCAAGGCTTAGTTGGCTCTTCCAAGGTCACTAGGTCAAGATCTAAAGAGTTAATTCAAATTAATCTCTTTAAACTCGGATTAACCTTATAAAGCTGTTCAATTATTACTTAAAGGAAAAATGCTATTCATCACCTTAGAAAACTTTGGTGTACCCAGTATTTAAAAATACCAGAGATCAGTCTGCTGCATTCTGATACGGACCACTCAGTCTCCTGTGCATGATAAGTTGCTTGAATCTTTAATAAATCAAAAAGTTATCAATCACCTCAGAGAAAACGATTTTCTTAGTGACAACCAATATGGATTTCATTCTGCAAGATCTACAGTTGATGTGCTGACTGCAATATGGCACAGGTTCCATGAATCTATTAACGGAGACTCCCTTGCTAGGATGATAACTCTTCATATATCAAAGGCATTTGATAGTGTTTGGCCCAAAAGTTTGCTCCACAGACTTATTAGCTGTGGAATATTTGAAAAATGTTCTCTCAATCAAATCCTTTCTGATAGATCTATAAAAGTCATTAACGAGAAAAAGTTCAGAGCACATAGCATCAATGCTGGTATGTGTCAAGGATCTATTCTAGACCTAACCCTTTTTTTTTTTTTTTATTCAATTATCCCCCAAACAAGGCACAGTGCCACTTTGAAGTAAGGGGCTACTATTTGGGACACAAGTTACAGGGATATTATAAAGGGAGGTGGACAGAAAGATGTCTGTTCACATTAAACTTGAACTTCTGCATATCAGTACAGTTGGGAAAACAGAATCCTGGAAGAGAGTTCCAAAAACTTGCAGTTCTGGTTAAAAAACTATTGGAGTAAAAGGCTTTCTTGCACCTAGGGATTTCTACTGTGTAGAGGTGGGATTTAAATAATTACAAGAAACCTTCTCTAACACCAATAGCAATGGCCAAAAACACATTACCTGAAAGTACTTCTTTTAAACTCCTTAGCCTAACGTTCACAGGGAACACGAGTTGGAACAGATACATTGAGAGCATTGTCAAGGCTGCGAAGAAAGTGGACTCTACTGAGCTAGAAGGCTACATGCCTGAAAGTATCCTGTACCTCTATAAGGCCACTATTCGCTCATGTATGGAGTATTGTTGTCACATTAGGACTGGTGCATCTTCTACTAGTCTCTCATTCCTAGACAGGGTTCAAAAGAGAGTCACCAACCTGATAGGTCCTGAGCTGTCATCTAAGCTTCAACCTCTCTCCCATCAATGAAATTTTGCATCCCTCTGCCTGTTTTACAAATATTTTAATGGTGAATGCTCTGACAAACTACAAGCCCTTATACCTCCTCGATGTAACTATCCTCAACAAACCCAATAAGCAGCAAAGTCCCACTCCTACACAGTAGTGATCCCTAGATGTAAGAAAGCCTCATACTCTAATAGTTTCTTCCCCAGAACTACTAGACTTTTGAATTCCCTTCCGGGTTCCTGCTTCTCCAACTGTACTGGCATGCAGACATTCAAGTTTAATGTGAACAGACATCTTGATGCTCAACTCCCTACATCGTATCCCTGCAACTTATATCCCTGATAGTAACCATCTACATCAAAGTGGCACTGTGCCTTGTTTGGGGTGAAAATATAATAAAAACATTTTTTTAATATTTATGGCAGCACTTTGAAGAGCATTGATGATAAGGATCTTTCTGACTCTTTCCTTGTTACTTTTAATGCCTCTCAAACCAAACTTCTCTCTTTTCACTACCAACACTTGGATCCTCACTTCTTCCCACTAAATGAACCTGAGGAACCGACTTTCTCTCCAGATCTGACGTTGAATCAAATCAATAAAGTTGAGAAAATGGTTTAATCATTTTACTATTCCAGAAAATATCCAACCTTTGATGCAATCCTCTACCTGTATAAAAGCCAGACTCATCTGAAGATGGAATATTGTTCACATATCTAGGGAGGTGCTGCTCAGAACACTCGTCTTGATAGAATACAAAGTAGTGGTGGGAAAATTAATCGGAATCATAAGAATCGTGTATTTTGGGGGGGAATCGAAATCGCATTGTTAAAAAAATACCTTAGATTTATGATTCTTTCATTACAATTCTCTTATATTTTTAAGTTGAACTTTTTGTTTGAAGTGAGATTAATGCTGTCAAAAGTTTATGATAAAAACGTCATAGAACTTTTCATAACATATTTAATATGATATACAAGAATTTTATTAACTACTTTAAAGGTAATCTTTATTTATCTTAAGGAGTTTTCTTATTTCGACACATACATAGGCACTGTTTGTCTGTTTTGAAACTTTGAGGCCCATGATTAGTTATCTGTTTGCACTGTTGCAAAACTTTAGGGGCAGCGAGGTAACATTTGTGAGCGAAGTTTATTTATGTATAAAACAATCTAACTATGTCAAGTCTATGAAAAAGTTGACGAATACTTAACATTTAGAGAAAAAAGATTTTTCAGTGCTCTCATTGCGAGTAAATCATGTTAAAAATCAGTGGTTTTTCCAACTGGTGATTAAAATAAAAAAGGGGGGGTACTTCTACACTTTATCATCGAAACTGGAGACGCCATTTTATTTCATGCACCTATCGTTGAAATAGAAGGGAGAAATCAGTATTTTAAACTATGACCGAAGTATGAAAAAAATAACAAAATTAAACTAGATAATGATTTTTCGGTTTCATTTAAATTAATTTGTCGTTGACGCTTCAAAGTTGCTTTAATTCAAGAAAATGTTTCATTTATTTATTTGAATAATAAAAAAAAAAACTATTTTATAAAAATCCAATGTTGCTTTCATTACAAAATTGTTTCATTAAAATTATATTTTCTTTCGCAAACTTTTCAATAAAGTTTTTACAATAATATTTTGATAAATTTTTATTTTTTGGGTTTTCAAATGGCGCTCACCCAGTTTAGATAATTCTGAATGTCATTTACATTTTGTTTTTAATAAAAAAAATATATTTATACGTTTCATGAAAAACTTTCCCGTTTTCATTAATTAATTCGAAACATTTCTAATTAAACAATTAAAAAAAAGTAAATAAAGAAAGTGAATATATGTTCTCTTTCACTTTCTTTATTTACTTTTTTATAGTTCTTCCCGGAAGTAATTAATATCTAGTTTAATTTTTTTGCTATTTATTTCTAACTTCGGTCACAGTTTAAAATACTGATTTCTCCTTTAGATTTGAATGACAGGTGCGCGAAATAAAATGGCGTCTCCAGTTTTGGCGATAAAGTGTAGAAGCACCAAAAAGGGGGCGCTTATCTTTTGGCAAGTTTTTTTTTTGTTTTGTTTACCGACACTCTTTCATTAGTAAATGAAAAATGTCTTGCCAATTTTTATATTTTTGAGAAATAAAATAAGCAAAGTCAAATCACGTGGTATCAGTTTGCAAAACTTTGACAGTCAGTCGGCTTTTTTGAAGTATCCAAAAACAAAAACGTTAGAACTACATATAATGCTGACTGATGATTCCGCTTAAGGTCTTTCGAAAACTACAAAAGAGAACAATCATTTTGCTATCTATTAAATAAAAGTGAATTTAATTTTTTTTCATTTAGAAATTTACATTTCATTAAAATATTTTGCGAATGAAGCAATTAAACATTTTTTTTGGGAACTTCTTTGCACAACAAAAACAAAAAAAATGTGAAAAATTTATTAAAAAGAAAAAAAGTTTAACCTTTCAAAAAAAATCCTTTGAACCCTAACTTTGCAAACTAACTAGTCACTCAGAGCCGTTCAATTAAAGGACTGTAGGAGCTTGGTCGACATTCTTCGATGCCTGGTATCACAGTTGTAATGTGAGCATAGGTAAATGTTTCCCAACCCCTAACAAAAAAATAAAAAGGTTGTCAGAAACAGTATTACGGCAGAGGCGATTTCGAAAGTTCAATAAATGACTTTATTTAACAATAGAAATAAACAATTACCAAAAATTTACTTTTTTATATAGAAATAAAAAGGTAAATTAAGACATTAAATAAGAATAAACATTACAGGACGATAAGTATATAATTATATAATAAAAATATAGAAATGAACCAATTTATTTAAATTTAAAAAAATAACATGATTATTGTTAAAAATATTTTTGAAGTCAAATAAATAAATATGAATAATTTGAGACAATTGAATATAAAAGTCTAAAAATTTAATCAAAGATTTAGTTATTTTTACCATTTCATTTAGAAATGAGAATATTCAAGAAAGTGGAATACAAATCAGTTAGCGATAGAAACTGCAAAAAAAATGTTAGATTTTAAAGAGTTATCGAAAACAAAGAGAAAATAAAACAAAAAAATGAATATCAAAAGATAAACAAAACATGTTATTCCCCTTGAAATTTGATGTCATTGTATTTTTGTTGAATGACTCATTTTTTCTTTATATTTATTAATATATAAAATAACTCCTGAAATTGATTGTTATTAATTTTATGGTGCATGTTTAATTCATGGTTAAAATATTTGTTTTGACTTTTATCTTCAATGAAAGAAATTTTACAAAAAAAATCAAATCATTTTCGAGATTCCCTTAATTGGACTTCCACTTTTTCGCTGTACCAAATTTTTTTGCTGCACAAAAACTTTCGATTATATAATGGTATATTTCAAAACAACAATTTCACAGGAATCGGAATTGATATCGGAATTGTTAATCAACATTTTCCTAGAATCGGAATCAGAAAAAAATTAGGAATCGTCCCAACACTAGTATGAAGTTAACTTCACAATCTAATAGTTGATCATTATTCTTTCCTACAGTCTGTTTCACACAGAAGAGATGTTGATAGTCAGTCTCTCTCTCTCTCTCTCTCTCTCTCTCTCTCTCTCTCTCTCTCTAGATTTATGGTAAGTGCTTGACTGAACTCCAATCTTTGGTCCCCCTGTAAAACATTTGCAACAAGAATTCATCTGGCTATAACCACAGCAAAGAACTTTACTTTCTTTCTCTGTACCAAAAATCTTTTCTTTCTTAGCACACCACATCTGTGGAACACAATGCCATGCGTCTGCTTCTCAATTGTCTACAGCAAAGTCGTTTTCAAGTCTAATGTGAACAAATACTTGTGGAACCATCCTCTTTGAAAATCAAGTCTCTTTAAGTAATCTTCTCCCTATTCCCCTGTTTCCAATCCTCTCATGATGGCTGCCATTGCCCAACCAACAATGGACCTCATTAAGTCATGAAACTGTTTTGTACTAATTTCTGAATGGGCATATCCAAAATTATAACAATAATCTATATGTGGTTCCATAACATGGCAACCAGTAAAAATCTCAGACGAGAATGTAATACAGAGTTGGAACATACTATCACTGACTAGAAAAACTTTATGAGAGATGTTTGTCAGAATTATTTCCTTAGAAAAATCAGAGGCCCAAGACACACTGTGGAAATTAATGAGTCTCTAACAGAAGAAAACAATGTTAGAACGTTTCTCAAACTGCTCTGAGTCTTAGGGGGTTACAACCCCACTGAGAAAGAGGGTTCTTGGTAACAATACCAAACTGTAGCACCGAAACCCTGACCTTTCCATAAAGTACATTCTGCTGGGGATCAGAGTGACATCCAACTGTTGGAAAGCCTACGGCAAGTTAGAATCAGAAGGGTTTTAACATCTAGTTGTGAACCACAGTCTTATTTCATAAATCCTATTATGTGAAGAAAATGTGCAAAGAGGCAAACAACGCACCAAGAAAAAATGCGGAACCTGCTGGGAGCTACTTAATAACTACTTAATAGAATTTACGTAGAGGCAAAAGTCCAGAAAAAAAATCTATCTCTTTCATAAACCACATCACAGAAAACTACCTGATTGGGTAACTTCCTTTCATTTTCTCTAGCCTTTCTTGCCGTTGGCGGCTACCTTTGTCGACCAGAAATATTCCTAAGGAAATATCCTGTCACCTAACCTTAAAAGAAAAAAAAAAAAACAACCTGAAATCTAAAAAAAAAAAAAAAAAATTCCTCATGTCCCAAAAATTATCTAAAACACATTAAAAAAATATATGTAATATCTTTTCAAAAGATTTACTTACAAAAAAATAACTTCTTACAAAAAAAAGCAATAAATATTTATTCATGAAACTTGCGATAAGTTGATGTTATGCTTTTATTTATTGTTTTACTACATTTTTTTTCATTTTATTTAGCATACGATAAATGCTGGGGGTTTTTTTTTCCGAGCGTTTTAAAATTTGATCAGCATTCGACATATTCCGGCAGTTTATGTCAGCTGCTGAGCTATGCTGAGCTAACATGGAAATCTGGATCAGTAAATGCAAAAATACAAAAAAAAAATTAATGGATATCAGAAACATTAACCCATTAAATTACCAACTAATAAGTAAAACCGGCATAAATTATATTAACTAATAAATAAAGTTGGTACAATATCATAATTTTTTTCAGTAATACAATACTAATATAGAGAGGAGGGCACAATGAGGTAATCAAGGATTTCCAATTTGTCCAAGGATGCAATTATGGATTGCACTAGTCATCATGTATTTATACTCAGAAAGAAAATTTCCACATTCTGTGGCAGAACTTCAAGACTGAAGAGAACAAACTGTTCAGGTAAAATAAGTTTTCATTTTTTTCTCAAATTTTACATTTTGCAATATTGTTATGAATATTGTTATGAATATTGTTATGAATATTGTTATGAATATTGTTATGAATATTGTTATGAATATTGTTATGAATATTGTTATGAATATTGTTATGAATATTGTTATGAATATTGTTATGAATATTGTTATGAATATTGTTATGAATATACGATTAACTTCTTTTCAGAGATCTAGAATAAGATTTCTTTAAGAATTTCTTTGCTCAGGAAACCGGTTTCTTCATAAAATAAGTAAATAGTATTTCAATGTGTAAGTGAAGAACAATGGGTTAGTCACAAATCTGAGTTGCTGTGGCCTTTTCACCTTTTTTCTGCTAACTGTTCTTATGTATTTGTTATGTCCACTGTGACTCAGGAGACGGTTATCCAGCAACAAACATCAATAGATAAAGAAGACATATGTTTGTTTCACAAATAATTCAATAATAGATATTATACAAGCATAGATGTATTGTGTTTAATTTACAGATCCATATAAATTTGACTAGAATGCCAAATTGTGCCTATTACAGAGGTTTTTTGTTTATAATCTAAGGAATCTCCAAAAAGGGTTGTGTAAGTCAATTGTCCACAAGCTAACTCATTTTTCTCCATGCTGCTGCTGATGGGATGACCTTGAAAAACACTTAAATGACCTTGAATGATGTTGAAAACTATTGCACGGTAATGGTATTTGCACTTTCAAAACAAAAAAGCCAGTTCTTGCCTTTGATCCAAAATTATACCCGGATTAAATCTGAAATGTGCCAATTTAACTCACTGTGCTCTCCACCCCCAAAATCGATATTGATACTACTTTAAATACCATGGAAAAATCCTATGATAATGTTATTGACTATCTGATGGTTTCCAACTTTCAAATAGTTTCATCTTGCTTAAATTCAATCAGTAGATATCCCTAAAAAATAACTTTATGACATCTAAAAAAATAAATAAAAACTTTTAATGTGGGTCATAATCATTATCATGTTCAGTTTAACGTCTGTTTTACATGCTGATATATGTTGGATGGCTCCACCATATCCCTTCTCATGCTAGGTGTTTATTTATTCTACCTACTTCAGTCCATTATTATCACTTCCTCTCATGTTTTTTCTTGGGTTTCCCCTGTGAACTGATCTTGCTTCCTTAACCGTTCTACATCTAACCTAAACACTCATGTATTCTTTCAACGTGGCCATACCATCACAGTCTTCTGCTCTGCATGCATCTCCCTATATTATATTCTTCAGATTTAATCTCTCTCTGTTCATGTAGTGAGCTCAAGCTCGGCTACGGCTGTGCTGGAGGAGGAGGCAACACCGTGTATCCCTGCTAGTTATTAAATAAAGCCAGTATAAACATTGAGAGAAAAACCATATAATTCCTTTTTTAATAGTGAATCAATAAAAAACAAAAAAGAAAAGAGACATTTGAACTATATAAAAACAAAAAAGAAAAGAGACATTTGAACTATATAAAAACAAACGTAAACAATTTGATATGGAAAATTTTAATTCACTAAAGTTTTTTGTAAAGGACAATTTAAAACCCTTTAAGCCCAGAATGTTGATGAATGGCCCCTATTTAAGATGGGACTGCTTTTACATGTATATAGACACACAATCTCGTGTGTGTTAAGTTGAAATTATAATTCGCCCGTCACTGAAACTAATAATTTAATTTGATGTAACCTGAAAAAAATTAATAATACAAGAGAAAAAAATTGTACATTGATAAAGAGAAATGATTAAATTTTGTTTACATGTAAAATCTTATCAAAATAAACGAGTTATCACAAGTTGAAATTGAAAGGAATTCTACTCTATTTACCCACTTTTGCACACTAAACCGACTGATTTGTTATAGTAGTAAAAGAGAAAAGAATAGAGTGAGAGAACGAGAGTGCGAGAGAGAGAAACAGAGAGAGAGTGCGAGAGAGTGCGAGAGAGAGAGAGAGTGCGAGAGAGACAGAGAGAGTGCGAGAGAAACAGAGAGAGAGCGAGAGAAACAGAGAGAGTGCGAGAGAAACAGAGAGAGTGCGAGAGAAACAGAGAGAGTGCGAGAGAAACAGAGAGAGTGCGAGAGAAACAGAGAGAGTGCGAGAGAGGGAGAGAGAAACAGAGAGAGTGCGAGAGAGAGAGAGAGAAACAGAGAGTGCGAGAGAGAGAGAGAGAGAAACAGAGAGAGTGCGAGATAGAGAGAGAGAAACAGAGAGAGTGCGAGATAGAGAGAGAGAAACAGAGAGAGTGCGAGATAGAGAGAGAGAAACAGAGAGATTGCGAGAGAGAGAGAGAGAAACAGAGAGAGTGCGAGAGAGAGAGAGAAACAGAGAGAGTGCGAGAGAGAGAGAGAGAAACAGAGAGAGTGCGAGAGAGAGAGAGAGAAACAGAGAGAGTGCGAGAGAGAGAGAGAGAGAAACAGAGAGAGTGCGAGAGAGAGAGAGAGAAACAGAGAGAGTGCGAGAGAGAGAGAGAGAAACAGAGAGAGTGCGAGAGAGAGAGAGAAACAGAGAGAGTGCGAGAGAGAGAGAGAAACAGAGAGAGTGCGAGAGAGAGAGAAAAAGAGAGAGTGCGATAGAGAGAGAGAGAGAGAAACAGAGATAGTGCGAGAGAGAGAGAGAGAGAAACAGAGATAGTGCGAGAGAGAGAGAGAGAGAGAAACAGAGATAGTGCGAGAGAGAGAGAGAGAGAGAGAAACAGAGAGAGTGCGAGAGAGAGAGAGAAAGATAAACAGAGATAGTGCGAGAGTGAGAGAGAAAGATAAACAGAGATAGTGCGAGAGTGAGAGAGAGAAACAGAGAGAGTGAGAGAGAATGTGAGAGAGAGTGAGAGAGAGAGTGAGAGAGAGAGAGAAACAGAGAGAGTGCGAGAGAGAGAGAGAGAAACAGAGAGAGTGCGAGAGAGAGAGAGAGAAACAGAGAGAGTGCGAGAGAGAGAGAGAGAGAAACAGAGAGAGTGCGAGAGAGAGAGAAACAGAGAGAGTGCGAGAGAGAGAGAGAAACAGAGAGAGTGCGAGAGAGAGAGAGAAACAGAGAGAGTGCGAGAGAGAGAGAGAAACAGAGAGAGTGCGAGAGAGAGAGAGAAACAGAGAGAGTGCGAGAGAGAGAGAGAAACAGAGAGAGTGCGAGAGAGAGAGAGAAACAGAGAGAGTGCGAGAGAGAGAGAGAAACAGAGAGAGAAACAGAGAGAGTGCGAGAGAGAGAGAGAAACAGAGAGAGTGCGAGAGAGAGAGAGAGAAACAGAGAGTGCGAGAGAGAGAGAGAGAAACAGAGAGAGTGCGAGAGAGAGAGAGAGAGAGAAACAGAGAGAGTGCGAGAGAGAGAGAGAAACAGAGAGAGTGCGAGAGAGAGAGAGAAACAGAGAGAGTGCGAGAGAGAGAGAGAAACAGAGAGAGTGCGAGAGAGAGAGAGAAACAGAGAGAGTGCGAGAGAGAGAGAGAAACAGAGAGAGTGCGAGAGAGAGAGTGCGAGAGAGAGAGAGAGAAACAGAGAGATTGCGAGAGAGAGAGAGAGAGAAACAGAGAGAGTGCGAGAGAGAGAGAGAGAGAAACAGAGAGAGTGCGAGAGAGAGAGAGAAACAGAGAGAGTGCGAGAGAGAGAGAGAAACAGAGAGAGTGCGAGAGAGAGAGAGAAACAGAGAGAGTGCGAGAGAGAGAGAGAGAGAAACAGAGAGAGTGCGAGAGAGAGAGAAACAGAGAGAGAGAGAGAGAAACAGAGAGAGAGAGAAACAGAGAGAGAGAGAAACAGAGAGAGAGAGAAACAGAGAGAGAGAGAAACAGAGAGAGAGAGAAACAGAGAGAGAGAGAAACAGAGATAGTGCGAGAGTGAGAGAGAGAAACAGAGAGAGTGAGAGAGAATGTGAGAGAGAGTGAGAGAAAGAGAGTGAGAGAGAGAGTGAGAGAGAGAGAAACAGAGAGAGTGCGAGAGAGAGAGAGAAACAGAGAGAGTGCGAGAGAGAGAGAAACAGAGAGAGTGCGAGAGAGAGAGAAACAGAGAGAGTGCGAGAGAGAGAGAAACAGAGAGAGTGCGAGAGAGAGAGAAACAGAGAGAGTGCGAGAGAGAGAGAAACAGAGGGAGTGCGAGAGAGAGAGAAACAGAGGGAGTGCGAGAGAGAGAGAAACAGAGGGAGTGCGAGAGAGAGAGAAACAGAGGGAGTGTGCGAGAGAGAGAGAGAGAGAAACAGAGGGAGTGTGCGAGAGAGAGAGAGAGAAACAGAGAGTGCGAGAGAGAGAGAGAGAGAAACAGAGAGAGTGCGAGAGAGAGAGAGAGAGAAACAGAGAGAGTGCGAGAGAGAGAGAGAGAAACAGAGAGAGTGCGAGAGAGAGAGAGAGAAACAGAGAGAGTGCGAGAGAGAGAGA